>NW_024870694.1:20340000-20857500 GCF_019054845.1 Dipodomys spectabilis
CCTTGTGCATCCCTGGTGATGTCATTCACAATAGCCCTATGGTGGAAGCGACCCAATGTTGTTTGAATGAACAAAACATGGTACATACATGGAATGAAATGTCATTCCACCTTTAAAAAAAAGGGAAAAAATTCAAATATGTATTACAGCTTGGAAGAACCTTAAAGATATTATGCCAAGTGAAATAAGCTAGAAAGAAAAGGTTAACTATTTAATGATTCCACTTGTATGAGATAGCTAGAAAGATAGAAAGATAGGTAGATAGGTAGGTAGGTAGGTAGATAGATAGATAGATAGATAGATAGATAGATAGATAGATAGATAGGAGAATGGTGGCTACCAAGGGTTGATGTGGGCAGGGAATGGGAAGTAATGTTTAATGAGTATCAAGTTGTTTTTTTTTTTTTTTGTCAGTCGTGGGGCTTGAACTCTGGGCCTGGGCACTGTCCCTTAGCTCTTCAGCTCAAGGCGAGCGCTCTACCACTTGAGCTACAGTGCCACTTCCGGTTTTCTGGTGGTTTATTGGAGATAGGAGTCTCACGGTCTTTCCTGCCCGGGCTGTCTTTGAACCACGATCCTCAGATCTCAGCCTCCTGAGTAGCTAGGATTACAGGCGTGAGCCACTAGCGCCCGGCTGAGTATCAAGTTTTTAACTGGGATTAAAACTTTCTGGAGATAAATAGCAGTAGTGGTGGTGGTTATATAATAATTTGTCTACACTTTGATCTATGAGACTAGCACATTTAAAATGACTAAGATGGTAAATTTTATACCATATGTGTTCTATAAATAGTATTTTATATTTTTATGCCATTCCAGAGGCTTGAACTCAGGGTGCTATCCTTGTGCTTTTTTTGCTCAAGGTGGGAGCTCAACCACTTAAGACACAGCTCCAAACGCTTTTTGGTGGCTAACTGGAGAAGAGTCTCATGAACTTTCCCGCTCAGAGTTAGCTTTGAACTGAAATCCTCAGTTCTCAGCCTCCTGAGTAGCTAGGATTACTGGCATCAGCCACTAGCACCTGGATCTAAAAATAATTTTAATGGAAAATTATTTTATTGATAAAGCACCAAATACTGGTGAGAATACAAGACAATCAAAACTTTTAATACATTATCAGTGGGAGTCTAAAATGGCAGAACCTTTTAGTACAGAAAACACTTGCATAAGAATATAGCAGATTTTATAACAGCCAAAAAATCTAGAAATAGCCCAGATATCACTTAACAGAATAGCATAATCACACAATCACACAGCATCAAATTACTGATAAAATAGAAAGAGGTAAGTTTCAGAAACATTATGCTGATGGGCTGGGAAGTTGGCTTAGTGGTAGAGTGCTTGCCTTGCATGCCTGAGGCCCTGGGTTTGATTCCTCAGCACCACATAAGCAAAAAGAAAAAAGCCAGAAGTGGTGCTGTGGCTCAAGTGGTAAAGCACTAGCCTTGAGCTGAAGAGCTGAGGGACAGCGCCCAGGCCCAGAATTCAGGCCCCACGACTAGACCCCCCCCCCAAAAAAAAGAAACATTATGCTGGGAAGAAATACTTATATACAACAACTTACCAGATATTGAAAACAATCATAAGTGATTTTTTCTGGGAGTATGAAGGGACTTTCTGGAGTAAAGGCAAGGATTCTTATGTTCTGAGGGACTTAGCTTACAAAAATAGGTGCATTTGTCAAAAAGCTCATCAAATTGGTAGGTTTTATTTATTTTTTGGTGTATACAAATTTTGTCTAAAAAAATGCCACCAAGACATACCAAATTCTAGAGTTGGATGTCAGTGGCTAACATCTGTAGTCTAACTATTCAAGACTGTGAGGCATGGAGAATGGTGGTTCAATGTCAATACAGGCAGAAAAGACTGTGTGAGTCCATTTTCAATTAGTCAACAAAATGCTGTGATAGAGGTATGGTAGAATATAGCAAGAGTACAAGGCCCTGAAGTAAACCATAGCACCAACACATACACACACACACTCACACCAATTCAACTGTAATCAATAATTCACATTATAAAAATATTAATAAATAAAAAGTACTTTGTCTAAAACATCATGAAATATAAGAAGTTAAAATGGACTTATGAATCGATACAAATATGACAAGAAAGACACAGTCAAATGTTACCTCTAGCATTATCAAGAAAGCACCATGAATATCTCCTTTCTTTTCCAATAGATAAGCAGTGACTTCATGGAGCTGATACTTCTGAGTAATCTAGGGGGATAAAAAAGGTAAATATTCTCATTTACAATCCAGTTTTGGAGAGAGGAGATCCTGGAAATGATCTGTACAACCTGGGAGGGGGGTCCAGGGAGAGGGAGGGAAAGAGGGAAAAAATGAGGGTGGGGTAACAAATTAGACAAGAAATGTAAATACTACCTTATATAACTTCTACCCCTCTGTATATCACCTTGACAATAAAACCTCCCAAGACAGTAAACAAATCATTCCATTGTAGTATGTTGTTTTAAAGTATAATATATAAATACTTGACTTTCTAGTTTTATAGTGGCCCATTTGGCAGTTCTAATTGGACAAAATTCATTTTTAAATTGCAATTTTTAAAGAATGTTTTGCATCTGAATGATGTATATCAACTAAAGAGAAGCTAACATATACACATAAGCAATAAAATATAAACTAGAAATTAATCAAATGTAATTGCACATAAAATATTTAGAACAAAATGATGAAAATACACTTAGGAAGTCTTATAAAAGTTAATGAACTAAGAATATCTAATCGACTAAAAAGATCAAATAAGTACAGAAAATGACAGCAAATAAATAATAACACATTAACGGGTTTAGAAGATCAAAGGAGAAAAATATGAGTATCTCAAAAAATATAGAAAATCATTTGTTAAAATGCAGCACCTGTTCATGACAAAAACAAACACAAAATACTTACCAAAGCTAGAAATAAAATTTTTAACTTAATAAAAGTTATCTTTCAACATCCTACAAGAAATACCGTATTTCATTCAATGGAAAGTATCTGGCATATTCCTGTAAAACCAGGACCAAGGCTAGAAGGTATCACTGTTTTTATTCAATAACTGAGAACCCTACATACTGGGTGAGAAAGATTGGAATGAAAATTTTTATAAAGTGAAAAAAAAATCTGCCACTATTCTTGGAAATATTTCCATAAACTATCAAAAAAAACTGTTTGAACTGCAAAAAATAGGCTTATTGATAAATGCAAAACACACAAACATTAATCACATTCAAATGCCACAGTAGTAAATAATTAAAAAAAAAAGTCATTTAAGAAAGTTCCTTGCACAATAATAGAAAAAGCTATAAAGTATCTAGGAACCAATTTAAGAAAATTTGTGTAAGAATCTTATGTAAAAATTATAAAAACCTATAGAAGGGATGAGACATTTTAAAAAATGCAAATATTTCTAAATGTGGACAATATACTAATGTCATCTCTATCTGAATTAATCTACAAATACACTTTATTTTTTAAAATCAAAGCTTCAGAAGGATTTTTTTGGCTGGTCTTGGGGCTTGAACTCAGGACGGGGGCTTTGTCCCTGAGCCTCTCTATACTCAATGCTAGTGCTCTACCACTTGAGCCACAGCGCCATTTCCAGCTTTTTCTGAGCAGTTTATTGGAGACACAAGTCTCACTAACTTGCCTGCTCAGGCTGCCTTTTGAACTGTGACCCTCAGATCTCAGCTTCCTGATTAGCTAGGATTAAAGGCATGAGCCACTGGTGCCAGGCTCAGAAGGATATTTTTTTTAAGTAATTTGATGTGATCCGGATACTGATGTGGAACAGTAAGAGGTCAAAAGTAACCAAAGTATTTTAAACAAAAACAACGAAGATGCAGGACACATTCTCCAAAACAATAAATTTTACTCTAAAACTGTATCTAAAATATGTGGGATGGGTATTGAAACTGACAAAGAAACAAAGGAAAAGAAGTGAAGCCACAATAGACCATGCATATTTGAGAGTTTGACATAAAGTAGTATGGTGCAAAGAATCAGTGAGGAAATAATCATAAAATGATACATGAACCACTGACCACCATGTGAGGGGAAAAAAGATAGAAACCTCTCCTTGATAAACCGAGTAAAATAAATTCCAGATGGATTAAAAGCCTAAGATGTAAGAAATAAAATGTAAAACTTAAGATATACTTTGTGCCATCAAAACAGAAATAGAAACAGACACGCATATAAGCTTAAATTTTAATGGGAAAGATAATAAAACAGAACACTGAAAGCCAAGTTAAAAGAAATGCCGTACTAGATTAGAAGGTGACATCTCTACCACATAAAATAGCAAAGTAATAGAATCAGAAATTAGGAAGAAGTTCTAGAACACAATAAAAGAATGAAAAACCTCAAACAAGTTATTCGGAATCCTTAAGCAATGTCATGAATATTCAATGATTACTTATTAGTAATCAATGAGTCCTAAAATATTAGGAATCATAACGGATGTGGGAAATAGCAAATATTAACTATTGCTCATAACAGAAACAAGGATTCAAGTAGGCAGTGTCAATTGAATTAAGCTACTGTATATTAACACATATATGTGCATATATATTATATATAGTTTGTGTATATATATATATATATATGTATATATAAATTTTTTGTGTGTGTGCTGCTCCTGGGGCTTGAATTCAGAGCCTGGGTACTATTATCCCTGAGCTTTTGTGTTCAAGCCACAGCTCCACTTCTGGATTTTTGGTAGTCAACTGAAGATAAGAATCTCATGGACTCTCCTATTCGGGCTGGTCTTGAACCATGATACAGGTATGAGCCACTGGTGACCAGCTATATATATTATCTAAATAACTGCATTGCCAGAAAATCTTATATGGGTGCAAGAATGTATGTAGAAGAACATGTATAAGAGCACTGTTTTTAACAGTAAAAGGCTGAAACCATTTAAATATTTATCAAAAGAGATGTAAATAGACTGGAAAATCAGACTATTCTATGTCCAGTAAGATGAAGAAGGTTGGTCTGGTGGAGGGAAACCAGTGAGAGTGAGGAGGGAGGAGAGGGGGAAATGGAAGCATGGGGAAATGCATGACCAAAGTATTTTATATGCATGTGTGAAAACAGAATAAGGAAGTCCATTAAGAATTTAAAAAAGAGGAGAGTATAAGAAAGCATAAGAAAGGAGATGAGTTTGAACAATATGAATATATAAATATGCCACAATGAAACCTCTTTGTACAATTAATATATTCTAATAAAAAAATAAGGACTGGGCACCAGTGGTTCACGCCTATAATCCTAACTACTCAGGAGGTTCAGATCTGAGGATGGTGGGTTTGAGGCTAGTAGGGCAAGAAAGGTTGTAACTCTTTTCTCTGCTAAACTATCAAAAAAAAAATCCAGAACTGGAGATGTGGCAAGTGGTAGAGCACTAGCCTTGAGCAAAAAAAGCTCAGGCTCAGCATTCAGTTAAAGCCCCAGGCACAAAAATAACCAAAAACAAAACACAGAAAACAAACAAAAAAACCCCAACAAAACTCCAGTTTGAAATCAGCTGACAATATGATTACTATTAAAATTGATTTAGTGAGTACACATGTATTTGATACTTTGCACACTTCTAAATGTTTGAAATATTTTGTAAACAATTTTTAAAGTAGGTGGGCAGTTCAGGAGCTCAATAAAGAAAATACAGGGTATTTATCAGTTTGTTGATAGTAAAAGAAAAGAAATAATGATATATTTAAAATGAAATTTAAAGGAGAACATACTAGGCTTGATACTGGTTGGTATATATAATAAACACATATCACACATCACACATCACCCCCCCCCTACACACACACATACACACACACATTCACTTCATTTGGAAAAAGGAAGCAGATCAAGGCAATGAATTGTGCTAAAACAATCAGATTACTATTTAGCCTATTATAGGTTATGGCACCATAGGACTATTTAATCATTCGTATCTGTATATAAGAGTTTACTTTTCTCCTTCAAATGTTTTTTCTGAGTTCCTTTTTTCTAGGCCTCATTGAGTTGGCTAGAGGTTGACTCATAAGAGGTTAGACATGTGTTGTTTCTGACCTTAATAGACTGTCACAACAATTATGGTCTGCACTATGGAATCAAACTACTTGATTTAATATCTGATGAAGCCACTTACTAGCTATTAATATCTGTGACTACCTTGTGCTTATCTGGCAAAAGGGGCAATTTTTAGGACAAGTTTATTCTTTTCTTTTCTTTTTTTTTGTCCGGTTGTGGGGCCTGAATTCTGGGCCTGGGCGCTGTCGCTCAGCTCTTCAGCTCAAGGCTAGTGCTCTACCACTTGAGCCACAGTGCCACTTCCGGCTTTTTTCTTATGTGGTGCTGAGGAATCGAACCCAGGGCCTCATTCATGCAAGGCAAGCGCTCTACCACTGAGCCACCTTCCCAGCCCCAAGTTTCTTCTTTTCTTTTGTACATTGTTGGCCTTACCTGAATAGTTTCTTCCAGCCGGTAGCACTCAAGGACTTGAAGTGTCTCTATAACTTGGTGTGGCTTAAACTGACACAATAGTTCAATGAACTGCTCTGTAACACTGGGAGATATTTGTAGTGACTCTTGATTTGCATGAATACCTTCCCTGCAAACAAACAATGGCACTACTTCAGCACATCTCTAATTGAAGGCAGCAGGTGATATATATATATATATATATATATATATATATATATATATGAAAACCCAGATCAGCTTCTGGTCAGATAAAATATACATTCAAAATGGCATATTCAAGTCCATCATATAACATCAGGAACATTTTAACTAAAAATACGTTACTTTTTATATTGAAGAATCAAAGAAATGATATTCAGATGAGTCTCTTCTAAGTTATATGCAAAATATCCAAAATAATATATCCAAAATAATACTTTGCTGTGAAAGAAACAAGACTCAATTCACTCCAAACACTTTCTAAAAGCACCAATCATATCATGCTGTAATAACTTATTTGTCTGTTGTAAAAAACTACTAACTCTGTGATGGCAGACATAATAGCTAGCTTCTCACTAATAAATCTTTAAAGCCAAATAATATCTTACATGTAGAAAGAGCTATTTTTTTTGGTTCTGTTAAAACAAAAGTGTTGAACAATAAAATCAATAATATTTATTTGTTATTTGCTTTGTATGCAGCGACAAAACCCTATATCCATGATACCTACACAGAAGCTTTAGAAGGAATGTTGGTTTCCTCATGGTGGAAAATACTGTGGCCCAAAGGAACTATTAAGGAAATCAACTGATACTCATGAAGATCTAAGAATCTTTTCCGTTACAGTTTTTTTTTTTTTTTAATTTTGGGGGGGTCCGATCGTGGGGCCTGAACTCTGGGCCTGGGCGCTGTTCCTCAGCTCTTAAAGCTCAAGGCTAGCACTCTATCACTTGAACCACAGCGCCACTTCCGGCTTTTTTTTTTCCTGCTTATGTGGTGCTGAGGAATCGAACCCAGGGCCTCATGCATGCAAGGCAAACGCTCTACCACTGAGCCACCTTCCCAGCCCCCCCATTACAGTTTTAAAAGGAGTCAGTTCCTTTGAAGAGTCCTTTCTTCCCTTCAGAATTACTAAACTTAGCTTGTCATTCTACATCCTTTGACTGGAGAATTGTGTCTATTAGTATTAGGTGTTGGAAATAAATACATCCTGTCATTCCCACCTCTCCTCCAGTTTTGGTTAGTTTTGTACATATCTCACAAAAATATGAACCAAAGTATGGTATATACAGGGGAGGATTCCAATGATGTAACTCCTTTCAACAACTAACTTACCCTTTAACAAAATGAATACCAGGAAGCTGGAATATGCGTTGTCTGTGGGAGGGTGAGGCCAATGGATACAGGAAGGATAGGCAAATATAATCATAATATTCAATGTGCCTCTATGAAAATGGAATCAGGTATACTGGGGTTGGAAAAGATAGGGGTGAACAGTAAAAGGGGGTAACACTGATCAAGATGTATTATGCTCATAAAGTGACACATTAAATTGAAACCCCTTTGTATAACTACTTAAAGGTAATAAAAAATTAAAGTTACTGTACAGAAATGCAGGGACAGAGGGTGAACAAATGCAACAGTGGTGTTCACTAGACACTATATTGAAAATGAACTGTGGGTGGGGATGGGAGAGAAAAACTGGTAGAGAGTGAGGAAAGGGGTGACAGTGTCCAAAAAGAAATGT
Source organism: Dipodomys spectabilis (assembly GCF_019054845.1). NCBI lineage: Eukaryota > Metazoa > Chordata > Mammalia > Rodentia > Heteromyidae > Dipodomys > Dipodomys spectabilis. The sequence continues at coordinate 20,348,218 of NW_024870694.1, forward strand.
ACTCTTTACTTGATTTATGTAACTGTAACTCACTTAAAATTTAAAAAAAATGAATTACTAAACTAAGGTAAAAAATGAGGAGAATTGGAAGAAGGTTAATGAAACACAAAAGGGGTGGTTTGGGAAAACTAGCCTTCTAAAAAAAAGGCAGACTTTCTAAAGCAGTATTTCCAAGCCTTTCTCTTAATAGTGAAAACTAGAAAACAAAGTAAGATTACTCACAGGGCACTCTGGCTATCTGGAGTACTGAAGGGATCAGTGTCTAAACACACCTATAATCTTGGGCAGTACAGATAGTCACATGATGGCCATCTGGATTCCCAAGGGAATGATGTGGATTTGGTCCTTATTCTGTAAATGACAGTTAGAAGTACTCCTTTTTTTCTTTTTCTTTTTTTTAACTAGTAAGGGACTTGAGCTACAGCAAAAGATTATATTTAGACACAGGAGATCGTTCCTAAGAAAGAGCTCTGTGATACTCAGCTAGACCAGAGTCTCAGTGCTGTGCTATTTGAGGCTTTCAATACTTGCTGGTGGGCTAATCCAAGTTCTCCTCAGACTGGTTGCAAAATCCAAAGAGCAAATTTTAAATTTTATTCGGTATCTTATAACTGTCTTGCAAAATTCAAACACTAAGTTTTGTTAAGTAACTGGCTAATCTCCATGTATATCACCGTCTTAGCTCTTACCATGTCACTAAAACACTGTTTAAGTGCTTGTGTCCTCATTACACTTATTAATCCCACTAGAGAAATGAGCAGGTTGCAGTCCTCACAGTGTTCCCAGCATTGGCATGGTCCTGGCCCACGATGAATAAAAGCCAGCAAAAGAACAATGAATGGAATAGAACAAACTATAAATAGTTCATGGCCTGCCTTCAAACAGAGGAAACAGACTATAGGGTACTGAGGCTTGGACTATATCCTGTTAGAAAGTTCTGGGTGGAGAAATTAGAAGATATTCCTGGTAAATCCATACTATGTGAAGTAGTTCTCTATGTAGAACTGTGATTTTGTGATATAAGAAATACATATTTTGCTGGGCGCTGGTGGCTCACGCCTATAATCCTAGCTACTCAGGAGGCTGAGATCTGGGGATCGAAGTTCAAAGCCAGCCCAGGCATGAAGTCTGTAAGACTCTTATCTCCAATAAATCACCAGTAAAACAGGAATTGGTGCTGTGGCTCAAGTGGTAGAGCGCTAGCCTTGAGCTGAAGAGCTAAGGGACAGAGCCCAGGCCGAGTTCAAGCTCCACAACTGACCAACCACACACACTCACATACACACACAAAAGAAATACTACCCTAAGTTCCTGGCACATAGATCTCTAAAGGTCTAAGTATCTTTTTATATGCTAATGAGATGATTGGTAGGTTGGGGCTCCAGACAGACTCTGGATGGAGGTAGATCTTGTTCCAGGGGAGATGAGCTATGTAATCAACTGCATGGTTAGAATTTTCAGTACAACATCCCTTCTCTCTCTCTGGAGAGGAAAGGGGTAGAAAGTAGAGTTGATCAATGATGCCTATATATTGTCATGGATACATAATAAAGCCTCCATAAAAATCCATAAGAAAAGGTTTGGAGAGGTTTCAGATTCCTAGACACATGAAAGTACTTGGAGGATAGTGGAAGCTCCTCACCCCTTCCTACATTTCTTGCCATGTGCATCTCTTCTTCTTGGTTGCTTTTGTGCAACCTTTGAAATAACCTTCATAATAAACAAAATACCTACATAAGGTGTCCTGAGATCTGTGAGCCTTGAACTTGTGAGAGCTCACACCAAGGACAAGTATACAGTGTCAAAGCTGAGTTAAATTGTGGGCCACCAAGTCAAGTCTACTGGAGAACTACTTTATTGATGTGTGGGCATATTTTGATGATTAGTTTTTCCTATCTCTTCAAGAGATAGGTTGTCTCTTACAAGACTTATCATATAAAAGATAATGAGAGCCTGGCTTTCGTGGCTAATGGTTACAATCCTAGCTACTCAGGAGGCTGAGATCTGAGGACTGTGGTTCAAAGCCAACCTCGGGCAGGAAACTCTGTGAGACTCTTATCTCCAATTAACTACCAAAAAGCCAGAAATGGGACTGTGGCTCAAAGTGGTAGAGCACTAGCCCTGAGCACAAAAGCTCATGAACAGTACCCAGGCTCTGAGTTCAATCTCCAAGATCAGTACGTACACACACATACACATACACACACACACACACCCCAACTACACCACACACAAACAAAAATGGGAATGTTAACCAACAGACTCACTCAGGTGAGCCAGTGTACTGTCAAGATGTTTATGCCAAACTGTAGGTGTTTTTAGTATTCTATGTACATAAGACTTCTGTGAATATGTCTTATAAATGCAAGACTATGGAGCAAATTAAGATCTGATGTATCTCCCAATGAATCACAGTACTTAATTCCTCCCAGAACATTTATTGACAAAACTGTTTACAAGAACTGAGGATGTGAGTATGTATCAAACCTAGCAAATCACCCAAATGAAGAGCTTTTGATGCCCTGGTTTATTAGGAAAACAATGTGTCTGATAAGGAATGATCAGGGAACATCAACATAATCTAAATTTTAATGAATAGGCTGAGATATTAATGAATTTGTATCCATTTCTGGCTGTTGCTTATCAGTCCTGAACATAAACACAATTTGTTACATCCATCTGTTAGTCTTCTGTTAGCTAACTGCTGTACTCTATAACCAATGCTAACATTAATGGCTGTCAGAATTATGTCTTCTAAACCTCAACTGTATCCACTTTTCTGAGAATCTCTATTTTAATGCCAGTATTGGCTATAAGGATATAAAGATTTAACTATGTAGAAGGGAAAATTTCACAAGGCATATACATGCTTTGTCATTTGTAACAGAATTCATGTATACAACAAAAACTTCACAAACCCCAAGACTCAGGCTGAGACTACATTCACCATTCCTCAGTTTGTGAAACTGCCATAAATTATAACTTGCACATTGGTCATTTCTAGGGAAGGATAAAAGCTTTAAAAACTACACTAAAACATTTCTAAAATTCAAGTTCTGACTTCCTAGTATTTGATAAAGAAAACAAGTGTTGTGCTAGAGTAAAGAGCCTGGTATACATCCTCTTCCAGCTTTGACTTTTCTTCCTCTCTAAGGAAGAAGACTTCATAATCTTTCATTATGAAAACTTAGGACTGTATCAGTTTACTAAGTCCTGCACACCTTGCTTCTCTGTTCAGTCTCGTCTATCAGTCTTGGGAAGGAGGAGGCCCACTGATGACTACTCAGTACATTTCAGGCTGAGGACTCAACTGTATCACTTGAAACACATGAGTAAAGAAAACCTTTTTTTTTTTTTTTCTGCAGCTTTCATTCAAACCAAGTTGTTTCACAAGCCTTTAGGTTAAAATTTCAGCTTCCCATACGCATTCCATGTTGGAAATACCACACTGTAATCCTGAGCCAACTAAACAAAAAATGTGTGAGTGGGCCAACCTGCCTGAAAAAGACTTTAAATGAGATTGTCATTGGTAGCAAAGACAATAGCTATAAAAAACTTAGGTATTGATCCAATACCAAATTCCAATACCAAATTTATGAATATAAAATAACCAAATCAATCCCAATGAATCTGTAATACAATAAACACAATAATGTCTATCATTTGACAAGCAACTGGCTTAGAGGTAAACCTGTTCTCTGGCAAAAAGGAATCCAGTGGCATATTTAATACCTATAATTCATATAAGAACCTTTGGGGGGCTGGGAAGGTGGCTCAGTGGTAGAACGCTTGCCTTGCATGCCTGAGGCCCTGGGTTCGACTCCTCAACACCACATAAGCAAAAAGAAAAAAGCCGGAAGTGGCGCTGTGGCTCAAGTGGTAGAGCGCTCGCCTTGAGCTGAAGAGCTGAGGGACAGCACCCAGGCCCAGAGTTCAGGCCCCACGACCGGACCCAAAAAAACAAAAACAAGAACAAAAACAAGAACCTTTGGGGTCTTGGTTATTGCTAATTAACTGGATGAAGTCTCACAGGCTTTCCTGCCTCTATAATGGCTTTGAATCCAATATTAATGATAGACAACAAAGTACACAAACAAGAAGTTCATAGAATACCAATAAGAATAATTAATAAAAAGAATAAACCTACACATAAAATATTAAAACTTCAGAAGAACAAGTAGAAAATCTTGTAGAAAATGGTGGTATGGGGGCTGGGAAGGTAGCTCAGTGGTAGAGTGCTTGCCTTGCATGCATGAGGCCCTGGGTTTGATTCCTCAGCACCACATAAGCAAAAAGAAAAAAAAGCCAGAAGTGGTGCTGTGGCTCAAGTGGTAGAGCGCTAGCCTTGAGCTGAAGAGCTGAGGGACAGCGCCCAGGCCCAGAGTTCAGGTCTCACGACTGGACCCCCCCTCCCCACTCCCCCAAAAAAGAAAATGGTGGTATGGTGGAGACATTTTATCTATAGAAAAGCAAGAGTAAGAATTACACCAGACCTTTCTTCAAAAAAAAAAAAAACACCAGAGGGGCTGGGAATGTGGCTTAGTGGTAGAGTGTTTGCACTGCATGCATGAAACCCTGGGTTCAATTCCTCAGTACCACATAAACAGAAAAAAGCCAGAAGCGGCGCTGTGGCTGAAGTGGTAGACTGCTAGCCCTGAGCAAAAGAAGCTCAGGGATTAGTACAAAGGCAACACACACACACACACACACACACACACACACACACACACACACACACACACACACACACACACACACACACACACACGAAAGAGAAGACTGAAGTCAAATACTTAAAACACTGAAAGGAAAAACTACCAACTAAGATACCTGTATCTAGGAAAATTATTTCTCAAAAGTTAAAGGAGAATTCTTTCTTAGGCAAAGGAAAGTTGGAATGTACTGCTGGCACACTCACCTAGAACTGTTGAAAGCAGTTCTTCAGGAAAAAGGAAAGTGATTTATGTCAGAAACTTTAACTGACAGAACAAAGGAAAGAACACTGGAGAAGGAATAAAATAAAATCTTATGACTCTTAATTGGCCTATCAAAACGTTGTACATTCAAAAGTTATAGCAATAATGTACTCAATAATTACAGCTTATGCAATGAAATCCTCTCTTTATAAGTAAAATAAAGCAGTAAAAATTACAGTTTATGGATAAGTAAAATGAATGACAGTAATAAAGCATTGGAAATGTTATAGGAAGGCACTTAGACTACCACAAAGTGCTACATGCAATTTGTAAGTGGGCTTGCATTAGTTGCAAATGTATATGGCTAACTAAATAGCAACCCACTTAAAAAAAGTATTATTGAAAGCTGGGCACTGATGGCTCATGCCTGTAATACTAGCTACTCAGAAGGCTAAGGTCTGAGGATCAAGGTTCAAAGCCACCCCAGGTAGGAAAGGCTGTTAGACTCTTATCTCCAATTAACTACCAGAAAACCTAAGTGGTGCTGTGGCTCAAAGTGGCAGAGTGTTAGCCTTGAGCAAAAGAGCTCAGGCCCTGAGTTCAAGCCCCACAACTGACAAGAAAAATGTATAATTGATATGAAGTGTAAAAAAGACTTGATTTATATAAAATGCTCAATTAAAACCACAAGGCAGAAAATGAGTTAAAGATAAAAAAAACACAAAACAAAAAGAAACAATGAAAAGGGTAAACAACAGAAAACAGAAACATGTACATATCTTATATATACACCTATATAGGAGATATATATATAGCTCTATCTGGATATATCTATGTAGATCTCTATCTATCTATCTATCTATCTATCTATCTATCTATCTATCTATCTATCTATCTATCTATCTATCTATAAGAGAAGAAAGAATTGTAAATGCCACAAAGTACCTGAAAATGTGTCCATTTCACTGCAATAGACATGTAAGTATTTGGATAAACTAATTCTTTAAATCAAAATAAAGCAAAGTTTCTGAAATTTGTAGCACTCATATGCTAGTATTCATTGTATAAGAAATGTGAAAAGCAGAATAGAAACTTTTTCAAAGAACATAGTGAACATTAAACTATTCAAAGCTGTGGGTTTTTTTGGAGCACGCTGGTCCTGGGGCTTGAACCTAGAACCTGGATGCTGTCCCTGAGCTTTTTTGTTCAAGGCTGGTGCTCTACCATTTGATTCATAGAGCTACTTTTGCTTTTTGGTGGCTAACTGGAAATAACAATTTTAGGACTTTCCTTACCTGGGCTAGCTTCAAACTATGTTCCTTAGATCTTAGTCTCCTTAGTATTATAGATGTGAGCCACCAACAGCTGGCCAGTTAGTAGTATTTTTACATTATTTTTGCCAGTTTGCCAATTTGGTACTAAATTAGGCTTACATACTTTACATAAAGTTTGGCTATTGGCCATCTTCCCTGTTTCCTTTTTTTTCTTCCTTTGGTGCCAGTCCTAGGTCTTGAACTCAGAGCCTGGGCACTGTCCCTGATCTTTTTTGCTCCAGGCTAGTACTCTACCACTTGAACCACAACTCTCCTTGTAGCTCTCTGATGGTTAACTAGAGGTAAAAGTCTCAAGGACTTTCCTTCCTGGGTTGGCTTTCAAGAGGGCTCTTGAGAACTCAGCCTCCTGAGTAGTTAGTTAGGATTATAGGCATGAGCCAACAGTGGAAGACTCCTGTCTTCTTTTGAAAATAGCTTTTTTTCTATTATGAAAGCTAATAAGGATATTTATTAACGAATTTTTAATTTCAAAGTATTTCCTTAAAATGTATTTTCCAAAACAGAATCACTAAATCAAAGCACACATACTCCTTGATAGCTTTTAATTACATATAATAAAAGTTGTACTCAAGAAAATAATGGGGCTGAAGAGGAGGCACAGGTTCACAAAGGGGGGAATATAACAGGTGGTAGTTCCTTCGAGCAAATGGTTCTGAAAAGATAAATAGGAGGAGGAAAGACAGGGAAGTAGCCAGGCAGGCCTGGATCAGATTAAGACAAGTGTGGACTTCATTTTCATTAATGGAAACTGAAAGAATTATTTTTTTTATTTTTTATTTCTATTTTTTTTTGTTGGTTGTGGGGCTTGAACTCTGGGCCTGGGCGCTGTCCCTCAGCTCTTCAGCTCAAGGCGAGCGCTCTACCACTTGAGCTACAGCACCACTTCTGGTTTTCTGGTGGTTTATTGGAGATAAGAGTCTCATAGACATTCCTGCCTGGGCTGGCTTTGAACTGTGATCCTCAGATCTCAGCCTCCTGAGTAGCTAGGATTACAAGTGTGAGCCACCGGGTGCCCAGCTTGAAAGAACTTTTGAGTATGAGGAGGCAAACATTATCATTATTTGTTTGTTGAGAATTAGCTAATTAGACATTAGCAAGACTGGTTGGGAAACTAGGTTTAAAAAAAAAAACAACAGAAGGGAGATGCTAAATGTCTGAACCAGTATAGTGAAGGTCTGGATATAGGCTTGCATACTGAAGAGATAAGAAAGATGAAGACATCAACATTGTAGACTTGTTTGTTTTCAGATGGAATCTCACTAGGTTGTCAAGGCTAGTCTTGAATTTTCAAGTTCAAGTAGTTCTGCCTCAACCTCTCCAGTGGCTGGGACTATGTATATGACTCCCCTGGCTATGTAAGATGTTGACTGCCTGGTTCTGTGTACCATGGCTGAGAAAGTAGAGTGGCTGTGAGTACAGAAAGTAAAAGCCTAATATCACTCTCTGGATTTAATTTGGGACATTTATGCCTAAACAGCCTGCTTACCAGTGTGTTTCCCCCAGTAGAATATAAGTTCTACCAAGTTCTAGAAGGCAAGGACCTATCTAACTTACCTGGTTCTCTCCCTTGCCAGTCACCAGGCTTAGTAGTTTGTAGCTACTCAGAAATTGCTAAATGAAAGACATAGGGTAAAAGAAAGGGAAAGAAATGTCGACAGAGCCATTTTGTAAGAGAGAAAATAAAGAAGGAACATATCTTGGCAGGAAACAGCATATATAGCAATTTCACTATAAATAATTATTGAATAAAGGGATAAAGAATTGAATACATGCAGGAGATGCATATGTATGCACAGACAGACAACAGACTAGGAGATGATGTTAAAATTTAAAAGGATGAAATGAATCTGGGCTGCCAGCAAGATACTAACTAAAGAGGTGCTATTGAGAAGCAAACCTTACCATGCCAAAACCACCTTGGCCACTAACTGTACTTACCATAGAGGAATGTATTTTTATATGTTAAAGTTCATGAATATTTATTATGTCCTAATTTTCTAATTTGGAAATGTGCTATTTCAACACTGAGTATCAATATCTTAAAATATCCCTTTGAAAATACCCATAGAAATACTGACAGATTCAACTACAGCCCCATGTGGAACCATTTCCATAATCTATATTTTGCTTCTTGGCAAAGTTATTCATTTTCTTAGCAGTGTTCAATTTTCTGTGTTATTTTCTTACAAGGAAAGTCATATATTTCAGAGGTCTCCAGGACATTGTTAACAAAGACCAAATCCACAGGACTAGGAAAATGAAACTAAGGAAAATATTTTTAACATAAACACACTTGCACATTTTCCCCCCTTGTAGCTCATGGCCTCACAAAACTCATCATTGTCCTTTTGTATTGTCCTTCAACATGCACGGTACACAAAGGGCCTGCATCTGGATGTGAATTCATCAGAACCCCTGTGAAAACTGGTGGCCAGTAGAAGCACACAGGGAGGGAGGGGAGGAGGACAGGGGTAGAAAACGGGGTAGGGGAGCTCTGTGTAGCAGCTTCTTAAAGGAGAAACACCAAGAGATGCAAATCCTTTCTTTCCCAAGCTCTTGGCCTCAATTCAGGCAAGTAATTTGTTTCTGGAGGATTAACTCCATCTCCCCCCAAACCTATCTAATCTTTCCATGTACAGATGCCACCAATACCTTTGTAGGTCAATTAAATCTACTGGTGAAATTATTATATAACAAAATTAACTTAAACTGAGCAAGAGAGAAATATACCTAAGAATTTAAGTAGATGATTTATTCCTTTTTAAAACTCCACTAACAAAATTAAAAACTCCCTTCCTAAAAACAACTTAATGTAAGTGTTTAATCAACTATACATGCAGTATGAGTAGCAAGCATGGGACCTTGAGTTCAAACCCCCGGACAAGAGAGGAGAGACAGAGGAGAGAGATACAGAGAAGAGAAAGGAGAGAGAACAGAGAGAGAGATGGAAGAGGAAAGAGAGAGGAGAGAGGAGAGAGAAGTCAGAGAAAGAGAAGAGAGAGAAATGTGTAACAGAAAAACTGAGAAAAACACTATATATCTGCGTGTGCTTAGTAATGGAGAGCTTGAAGAAGTATGTACCCCTAAAAAGAAGCTGTACCCCTAAAAATAAGGGGAAAAACTTTATCTTAAAAGAAAGTGCTGAAGGGCTGGGAAGGTGGCTCAGTGGTAGAGCACTTGCCTTGCATGCATGAGGCCCTGGGTTCGATTCCTCAGCACCATATAAGCAGGAAAAAAGAGCCGGAAGTGGCGCTGTGGCTCAAGTGGTAGAGCGCCAGCCTTGAGCTGAAGAGCTGAGGGACAGCACCCAGGCCCAGAGTTCAGGCCCCACGACCGGACCCAAAAAAACAAAAACAAAAACAAAAACCAAACAACAAAAAAAAGAAAGCGCTGAAATTCCCTCTGCCCTCAGGTTCTTAACATCATTTCTCCTCTTAATCCAGAATTCAATATATTACTAGCATTACATATTTCCATTACGGATTTAAAAGGCTTTTGCAAGTTGGGCTAAGAAGATACTATCATTAAAAAATACTCTTTATCTAGTTATTGTATTCAATGTACATTGAATGTACATTCAATGTACATTGAACAAAGGAAGGAGTGACATTAATCAAGAAGCATTGTACTCATAATTTGATTTATGGAATTGTAACCCCTTTTTACAACTACTCAATAATAATAAAATAAATCAAAGTACTCTTCCTATAAAAACGATTGAAATGCCAATAGTAATAAAATAAATAAAAATACTCTTCCTATAAAAGTGACTGAAATGCCAAACACTAAACTCAAAAATAAACTTAAAGTCTAATCTAAATTGTGCTCGACTCCTCTATAGGACATAAAGTAAGAGGATGAAATATGATGCATTTGAGAATTGAGACTCTCAAAGTAGAGCATAAACTAGGTCCTTGAAAATGTGGAGGTGAATGGGCCAACATAAAAGCATGTTGCTTTAAAGGTGGAGCTAAAGCATCCATCCAGTTAATTCAAGGCTTTAGTTTCTGCTAGGCAAAAGTAAAACCAGAGATTTGGCTGCTGACATAGCAAGGTCATCCAGGTCATGCTGCTTTTGGTAGGAGGGAAGCAGGGGCTTTCGGTGGGGAAGGTGCACTGCTTCTCTCTGTGGTAGGTCAAACAGGTCCTTGTGGGTGAACTGACATTGCAGGAAAGGAACAGATGTTCCAAGTTAGAAATTAACCTGGGCTAGGATCAGTTTGGGGATATAAAACATGCCTGTTTCTCAAGTAAAGGTAAAATGATTTGTGGTTTACTAGCAAACAAAACAGCTTTCATTGTATTCTTCTCCCCTCCTTCCCTCTCCTGCCCCCACTGTTAAGGAGTGTGATAGAAAAGCACTACTGAGCTACATCCACAGCTGTCACTGTACTTTTAAAAGAGCTTAGTTACTAGCATCTGGCAAATCTAGGAATAGGTAATAACTGAGCAAGCCTTTCTAATACTCCATTCTCCTGTGATTTGCCATTTTTATTAGTATGAAGCTTAAATAGTGATTGTGATACCATAGCTAACGACTATACTGATACTAACATTACCTAGTATGGTCTTTTTTGCTGCTTATTATTATTTTTAATCTTTAAATAGCTGTACAAAGGGGTTTCAATTCAACGTGTCAGTTTGTAATACAGCCTTTCATCATTTTCTCCCATCTCTCCCAACCACACTCATCCTCTCAAGTTACCTGTTTCCATTGTCACATATATACAATGAATATTGTAACTGCATTTCCCATCCTTTTCTCTTCATTAATCTACCTCCTCTCTTTGACTCCCTCCTACCCCCTACTACCTCATCCAGTTTTCTGGTATTCATTTTCTTTTATGATAAGTTAGTTGTTCAAAGGAGTTAAATCATTGGAATACTCCCTTGCATATACTATACTTTAGTTGATATATTTGCATATATATGCATAGGACCAAGTATATGTTTACAAAAATATTTGTATATTAGACCTAACTTCCACATATGAGAGAAATTATGTGTCTTTTTTGTTGTTGTTGGTTGTGGGGCTTGAACTCTGGGCTTGGGTGCTGTCCCTGAGCTCTTCAGGTCAATGTTAGTTCTCTACCACTTTAAGCTACAGCGCCACTTCTGGTTTTTTGGTGGTTAATGTGATCCTCAGATCTCAGCCTCCTGAGTAGCTAGGATTACAGGCATGAGCCTCCGGCACCTGGCAAGATGTGTCTTTTTTACCATTAAACAATGAAAATATAGCTGGGTACTAGTGGCTCATGCCTATAATCCTAGCTAATTAGGCACCTGTGATCTGAGGATTACAGTTCAAAGCCACCCCAGGCAGGAAAGTCCATAAAACTGCTATCTCCAATTAACCACCAACCAGTGGGAAGTAGAAGTGGTAGAAGGCTAGCCTTGACTAAGAATGCTAAGGGGCAGTGACCAGACTGGGTGCAAGCCCTAGTAACAGTAGTGAGTTGAAATGAAATGGAAGAAAGGAAACCGGTAATATATGAGCTGGCATGGTATATGCCGATAATTCTAGTCACTTGTGAGGCAGAAGGAGGACAACAGAATTTGAGGCAAGCTCTGTGTAAGTTTGAGACCTTATCTTAAAAACCGTTTTAAAAACAACAGGGCTGGAACTTGGCTCAAGTGTAGAGCACTTGCCTAGCAAACCTGAGGCCCTGGGTTCATTCAATCCCTCATACTAGATAGAGGGAATAATGTTTAGTCACCATCACTGTTAACACTTCTTTACTTGAGAATGTACTAAGTTCAAAGATGAGCTCCTCTGACCTTCTAGCTTGAATCTCTCGACAGGATGGTTGGGGAAAAGAACTTGGTTAAAATAAATTATCCTTGAGAAAAGAATGGTTCAAGATATAAACTATTGAGCTTCAAAAATTACTATATCAGCAGAATCACTGGTATTTTGATATTTAAAAGTAGAATAGAGGGGCTGGGAAGGTGGCTCAGTGGAAGAGTGCTTGCCTTGCATACATGAGGCCCTGGGTTTGATACCTTAGCACCACATAAGCAAAAAAGCCAGAAGTACTGTGGCTCAAGTGGTAGAGTACTAACCTTGAGCTGAAGAGCTGAGGGACAGCACCTAGGCCCAGAGTTCAGGCCCATGACCGACAAAAATAAATGAATCAATAATAAATAAATAAATAAAGTAGAACAGAACAACTAAATAAATAAAATTGATACTGGAATTGCTAAAGCAGGGAAATAACCATTTTAATATTAAATTGAATATTACAACTTAAGGCTAGAATGTCTGATATGAAAACATATCCAACCCAGAAATATTGAGCTTCAGGTAAAATATGTTCGTGCTCTACTCTAGGTATTCATTAAATTCTACCCACTCCAATTATTCTGTGGAATTGGGCTCAGGTATCTGTATTTTTAAAAGCATCCTTGGTGATATTCATGCATACTTCTCGTCAAGATTACAAACTTAGAGGGTGTTTATGTCATTATCCTCAATCTCCAATACACTCCTCTTAGCCATAGTAAAACAAAGATCTCATATGCAAAGCTGCTTTGCCTATACAATCATTACAAATTTTATCAACTCCTGTTTTTTTTTTAAATAAGCTTTACAGCAGCACTTGCAAAACTCATATTTAATTTTTCCTTCTCATGCCACTAACAATTTAGTCAAAATTAAATGTGCTAGTGAGGGTTTTTTTAAGTAGTCAGTTAAGAGGTTGGCCGATAACTATGTAAAAGTAGAGCTAAGTTGATGCCAGTGGCTTTTGCCTGTAACTCTAGTTTCTCAGGAGGCTAAGATCAGAGGATTCTAGTTCAAGGTCACAGGCTTTCCTGGGCAGAAAAATCTCTAAGATTCTATCTTTAATAAATCAGCAAAATGCTAAACTGGAGGTATGGCTCAAGTGGTAGAGTACTAGTCATGAGCAAGCAAGCTGAGAAAGAATACAAGACCTTGTGTTCAAGCCACAGTACCAATACCATCAATAAAAAAAAAAGTAAAAAGGTATAATTTTCCACTTATACATGGAATTAGGTATAAGAAGGCATGAAGCTAGCATAAAAGGGAAAGCTACATTGTCATCAAATCCTTCTTGAAACTCATCCTTATGACATGACTTCATTATTTCACTTACATGATGAGCAAACATTGAATCTGCTCTTATTCGAATGGAAAAATGAGTTACCTAAGGATACCTATTTTCAGATCATGAATAGTTTTATCTATGCAATAATTATTCCCCTTACTATTAAAAATTAATAATATCTTGACCAGTATCTTGACCTTAACTTAGTTCTTCTCACTTCTTACCTATTAGAAAAAAATATAATTTATTAACATACCTTGGATCAAGAAGACTCCTCAAAAATTTGAAAAGTAAAACTTGGTTCTAAACAGGAAAACAATAAAAAATACAATTAAATTTTGAAACAAGTTAGGCCACAGTAAAGAACTACTCTAGACAGTCCCTTTAAAAAGCACCAGTATATCTGTTTCCATGAGGAAGTTTAGCATTCTAGGGAGTGCTGAAGAAGCACCTGGCATCCTTTATGCCCTCTCAATAGTCCTAATCACTGTCTTATTTGCTTGTAAGTGCAGAGGAACACACCTTGTTATCTCAAAAAAGGCCCTGAAGGAGACAGAGCGAGGACCTGAGAGACAGGTGCTTCAAACTGCTCTGATGACAGCGAGTTCTGGCGGCACTGATGGGTTTCAAACTGTCCCGTCCCCCTCCTGGTGACAAGGGCCTACATTGTGAGACAGTTAATCAGGTGGGGTGGGGGGTTTCAGGCCCAAATGGAAAACCATCACCAGAGCAAGCTCAGTAACTCTGCAACACAGTCAACTGCAGAAGAAATGGCAATCACACTGAAATGTGTCAGCAGTCAGTACATAACAGAGAATCTAGGTTCTGTGTTACACATTCATGAGCTAACCTCAGTATTTAGTCTCTTTATGTCAGGGGGAAAGATTTGTATCTTCTTGCTTTCAGCATAGGGTAGAAGTGAAGATTAAATTAAAAAAAAACAACAAACAACCTCTCCTGTTTCTAAGGTTTTGAGAAACCCAAGCAAAAATAATTAGCTTAGTTTTTCTTCTTTATTTTTGGTACATTTACATTTCATCTGTAAAGAGTGTAGGACTTTCAAAGTTTAAAAATGGTTAATACCACTTAATGATATTCATTTAGATTATGATTTTTTTTAATATATATTTAAGACTGGAGATGTAACTCAGTGATAGTACTCTTGCCTAACATGCACAAGGTCCTGGGTTCAATCCCTCAGGCCATAAAAATGTGTGTGTATGTGCGTTCACACTCATTTTAGTGTTATAAAATCATTATTGTAATATATAGATATATGATAAATATTAGTCTTTGAAAAGTCTGACACATTCATTAGTCTTTAGCACTCTCAAATCCATCTTTAATTTCCTATCTTTTCCTTGTCACTCTGTTTAACTTTACCTGACTTTCCAATCCTGATTAAACTTAACATTCTGGCTAATTTTTGTTTCAAGAATTTCACTGAGCACCAGTGGCTCATGCCTGTAATCCTAGCTACTCAGAAGGCTGACAGCTGAGGATATGGGTTTGAAGCCAGCTGGGGCAGGAAAGTCTGTGAGACTTTTATCTCTACTAAACTGCCCCTAAAATAGCTGGAAGCAGAGCTGTGTCTCAACTGGTAGAGTGCTAGCCTTGAGAAAAAGCAGATCAGGGACAGCTCCCAGACCCTGAGTCAAGCTCCAGGATTAGCATGCGCGCGCGCACACACACACACACACACTCACACTCAAAACTTTTATTCACAGGCACTTTGCTTGCCATAAAATGTTAAAGGACTTTATAAGATCTGTATGGGAATCTCATACAATCAACAAACTGCAGTAAAATATTATTTAAAATGTTAAGGAATTGATCGCTCATGCCTGTAATACTAACTACTTGGAAGACTGAGATCGTTTGGATTATGTTACAAGCCAGCCTGTAACCCTTCTTAACCAAGATCTGGATGCAATGGTGTGTGCCTGTTATCCTAGCTCCAAGGAAGCCTAACATAGTGGTCTGTGCCTAGGCACATGCCTGTTCCGGAAAGGAGACGCTATCTCAAGAAACACTGAGCAAAAATCAGGGCTGGAGGTATAAATAGCTCAGTGGTAAAGAAGGGCTGTCTAGAGAAACACTGGTGTCTCATGGCCTTGTTCTAGCTACTTAGGAGCTCAGATCTGAGGATTGCAATTCAAAGCCAGCCCAGGCAGAAAAGTCCTTGAGACTCTTATCTTCATTTAACCACCAAAATTCCAGAAGTGGTGCTGTGGCCCAAGTGACAGAACACTTGTGTAAACAAGTATGAAGACAGTTCAAATCCTAGTACTACAGAACTAAGATGAAACAGACCATAAGTAGTCATTCTTTTCTTTTCTACTACACTTTAATATTTATTGATTTGTCTGATAGATGAATGATGTATTCATTTACTGGACCACTCTTTTTTTTTTGGCCATTTAAAAATACCTTTATTAAGGAATTAAACTCAGAGTTAACAAAGGAAAAAAAAAGTCTGTTTCATCCACGTGGATGAACTTGGAGAACATTATGGTTAGTGAAATGAGCCAGGTATAGACAAACTAATACCACATGATCTCTCCTCTGTGTGGAAGTCTAAAACAGTTAAACCCAGAGAAGCAGAAGGACCCTGAAGATGGAGGTTGGGGATTTGCTGAGGAGGAGTTGGTTAAAAGATACAAAACTTCTCTGAGGAGGAATGAAAGTGGAAGAGATCTGTTGCTGTAGCACACAGGGACTTTGGTTAGTAACCATGTGTGGGATACACAGAGTA
The DNA here is from genome assembly GCF_019054845.1 of Dipodomys spectabilis. NCBI lineage: Eukaryota > Metazoa > Chordata > Mammalia > Rodentia > Heteromyidae > Dipodomys > Dipodomys spectabilis. The sequence goes on from NW_024870694.1 coordinate 20,364,290, forward strand.
CCCTGGAAGGCCACTCCCACCTTCCACTTGCGCAGCAGGGAACGTCTCTCCCTGGTTTATCCGGTTATACTAAATAAATACCATGTTGCTGGTTCTAGTCTTTACTCAGATGCATTCTAAAACACACAGCTGAGCTTGTTATTTCCCTTGAAAGACTGTCTTGTGGCTTTCCCTGGCCATTAGGAGACTGTGTAAATGCAAGACAGTCAATCATTACGCCGGCCTAACGGATACTGGACCACTCTTTTAGCATTCTTCTATCTATAGGAGAAAAAGTTCTGTAATTATTAATTTAACATTTTAAAGAACAATAACACCAGAAGTACCACAACAGTGATATTACCAGAAATGCTGACATTTAAAGGGAACAGAAGCTCCAGTGTTGGAACTGGCATGAACAGGAGCATCCTGTTGCCTCTCACCAGCCTAGATCTGAAGTCCTTCTACACATTTCCTCTATATTCTGGGCAGAGCTGACATCATGCCAGTCAAACTATTCTGTACCTCTTTTTGGGTCCTGTTTCCCTCCTTCAGTGCAGAGATTTTCATTTATGTTTTCTTTTTTTTCTTTTTCTTTTGTCTGTTGTGGGGCTTGAACTCTGGGCTTGAACGCTGTCCCTCAGCTCTTCAGCTCAAAGTTAGCACTCTACCACTTGAAGCCACAGTACCACTTCTGGTTTTAAGTGGTTTATTGGAGATTAAGAGTCTCAAGGATTTTCCTGCCAGGGCTGGCTTTGAACCATGATCCTCAGATCTCAGTCTCCTGAGTAGCTAGGATTATATATAGGCGTGAGCCACCGGCGCCCGGCTTCATTTATGTTTTCCAGTGTTAACCTTGGCACCACAGTGTTATCCTTGGGTACCACAGCATATTTACTGAATTAATGGGTGAGTCTTTTTACTTGAGTTAGCAGACCAATTGCTGGCCAAGCCTAGTACCTGGGAGTCATTTTTACAACTTTTCCAGCATATTCAACTAATTTCTGATTCTATACAAATATATCAGGAATTATCCCTACTTCTGCCACTTACATCTTTTGCCTAGATATTTTGCCTGTAAGTTATCTCTGTGCTCCAGTTGCATTTCTTGCCTGTCTACTGTCCATTTTGCTATCCAAAGTTAATTTTCTATAAGGTGGGTCAAATGTCAAGACTTGAGTAAGTATAACAGAGAAGTATAAATGTCTTAGTACTACTTATAATATTAGGGTCCAGGCTATGTTTTTAAAAAGCCCATCCCTCTCAAAACACCTCTTTTAGCTCACTCTAACTCTACTTCCACCCCTGTCCTTAATACATCTTGTTTCAAACACTTGACTTGAATCAGAGAATGTGAATATAGGCGTTATTTCCTGCCTTTTATGTCTTTACATAGCCAATGTCTGTTATCTAAAAAGCCTTTTCCAATTCCATTTGGAAAAAGGAATCAATCATTCCAAGATTCAGTTCAGGCAGCTTTAAGAACACTTGTCAGACTTTCTCAGTCTATCATTCCTTTCTTGTTCCTAGAGTACTTTTCCTCTATAGGGTGTCTCTTAAAACATCGTACAATAGTTATATAAATGCTCCTCTGTTCCATAGAAAAAAATAATGGAAAAGTTAATATTTCTGTTATTTATTTGTTGTTTACTTAATCACACATACAGAGTTTGAATTCAGGGCCCTTACACCAGCTAAGAAAGCACTTACTAACTGGCTATTGTTGCTTCAGCTACTTTTCAGATAGTGTCTCCCTATTACTCAGGGCTGCCCTTCAACCATGATCTTCCTTCTGCCTTCTCTTGTGTAGCTGAGATTGCAGGAGTGTGAACCACCACATCCATTTTGTTTTTGGAAATGAGAGTCTTGTTAACTTTTTTGCCTGGGCTGTCCATGAACATGATCCTTTCATCTCTACTTTTTTGCATAGCTAGGATTACAGTAATATGGCACTGTGCTCAGCTCATATTCTCATCTGTGTTTTCAGGATCTAGTACACTATAGTACAAAGGAGTGTTACAATGAGTACTTAAATGAATTAATTCTCTATCTTTGTCTTTCACACCTTCCAACTCACTATTCTGTTTTCCATGTTTTATACTATTTTTGCTATTTCAAGACACTGGGTTGTTTGTGTCTTGTGTCCCCATCATTGTCTTATTCCCCACGTCTATCTTGTGACCATTTTTGGTTCCAATGCCATAGCAACTGACAAAATGATAAGAAAAATATTAGACCTATTAGAGATACTTCTCCCGAGCTTCTCAATATTCAATATGTAACTATATTCTAGGTAAGATTTTATATACACACATATACACACACGCACATGCATGCACACATACATATAAAGTCAGCATGAAGATAACAAAGTTCTAAGTAAGCAACATAGGAACATGATGAGTGCCAAGAAAATCCAGCTGTGGGTTCTGTGGCATATAGAGGGAAAAGAAGATCATGTGTGAATTATGAGTCCTAGAATAAACACAGGTTATAGCTTTGGAGGTGTTTGTTTGATATTAATATTTGTTATATCAAAGATGAACTCCCTCATTTTAAGACTCAGAGCTCTTAACAATACTATTCCTAAATAATATACACACACACACACACACACACACACACACACACATGCTTGTATGTAATATAGACATTACTATTAAGTAGCTACTATCAACTTAATAAATTACTACTATAAAAAGTTCTTAGTTGAGATTCAGTGATTGTTTTTCCACTGGATATTTTTCTCCCCCAATATATGACAACAATATGTACCTGAAGTTTTTGAATGACGGTTTCAATCTGTGCAGAAAAGTGGGTCGCAACCAAATCTGCAGCCTTACAGGGCTTCAGAGCCACAAGTTCCTGAAGTTAAGGGAAAGACAAAGCCATTTGTAATGTGCATTTAGATGGGGTATCCATGGGTGTAAGGCGTGACTACCTAGCTCAGTACTGTCACAAGCGTGCACCAGGCATTCCAGGAGACCTGGACAGGTGGCACCTCAATTTAAGAAACATGTTGCAAATGAACAAAATTAGGAATATGCCACATAATAAAAATCAGAATTAGATTTTAAAAAGCAATTCAGAATTCTTAGAAAATGAAAAGACTAGAAAACTCTGGATCTGGCCATGATTAAACCGTAAAAATAGAAGGGACAAAGGCTTTTCAAATTCCCTGTGATGCATTTCACCCCTGAACTAAAAAAAAAAGGAAGAATATAGCTGTCATTTCTCTAGCTAATTATTATAAAACTTTTTTTTCTGGTCCCTACAGAACTGGAAATGTCTGAGTTAATCAATGTAAGATCCTAAGTCATAAAGGAGACTCAAACATAAACCATTGTTCATTAATTGCTATTACTAAGTCTGCTTCTGTCAAGTCTAAGATTTCCATGTGGTTTTTCAAACTCTCCTTGACACTACTAGCTTCAGTTTTCTCCTTGAAACTATTACATTGGACACTGTCACATTGCCTTTGACCTTTTCCATTATACCTTCTTTGTGGGAACACTGACCAATTTAGCTCAGATACTTGGCTAAATGCAAAGACTAAATGTATAACAACAGCACAGTATGTTAGCTAGTAAAGCTCATACAAGTTATTGCAAAGTTTCATGATACGTTAATAATTGTTGTGTTGGGTAGCATTTGTAGATCCTTCTATAATACTTTAATATATATCAAAAGAGAAAGGGTGCGAGTAGTCTATTTCACAAATAAAAATAGGGAATATCACTACTAATCTGCAGACATTAAAAGGAAATTGCTAGAAGTTAACTTATCCTAAGTTTAAAAATTTAGAAACATGTAAGTTCTTTAGAGCATAATAAATTAACTTAAGAAGAAACAAAAATAATGAATGTATTTTTCAACCATTAAAGGCACTGATGGATTAGGGATGTGGGTCTGTGCAGGGATGTTAGGGTCTTGCCTAACATGCAAAAATCCCTGGGTTTGATCCCCAGGGAAACACACACACACACACACACACACACACACACACACACACACACACACACACACACACAGTTGCTGGGTATGGTGGTAGGTGTCTGTAGTCACAGTTATTTGGAGGAAGTAGAACTGCACAAGTCCAAGAGTTTAAGGTCAACTTGGGCAACATAGCAAAATTCTGTTTCCAAAAAAAAAAAAAGAAGGAAAGAAGGAATGAAGAGAGGGAAGAAAAAAGGGAAAGAGGGAGGAACAAAAGAAAGGAAGGTAGAAAAGAAAAGCTACTGAATGAGTAGCGGAAAATCAGTCCATAAACTCACTGGTAAGTCATAATAAACAAACTAAGGAATGAATATTTGCAACATCAGCTAACCACTTGTAGAAAATAAGCAAGCAACATTCTGAAAACTGAAAACAGGATAAATCTCTAGGAGAGGAAAACCGCATATTGATCTGGACCATGAATATTGATACAAATAGTCTTAAAAATGAAATCCAATAATACATAAAAACAGTATATTAGGATCAAGCTGCTTATATCTGTAGAACTCAAACTTGGTTGTATAGCAATAGAATTTACCATAAAGGGCTGGGAAGGTGGCTCAGTGGTAGAGCGCTTGCCTTGCATGCCTGAGGCCCTGGGTTCGATTCCTCAGCACCACATAAACAAAAAGAAAAAAGCCGGAAGTGGTGCTGTGGCTCAAGTGGTAGAGCTCTAGTCTTGAGCTGAAGAGCTGAGGGACAGCACCCAGGCCCAGAGTTCAGGCCCCACGACCAGACCCCCCCCCCACCAAAAAAAAAGAATTTACAATAAAAAAGCAATAGAGAACAGTGAAAAAATTAAAAACTCATTCATGAGGAATCCTCTTAACATACAAAACAGAAGACAATTTCCATAAAAATCCTTAACAGTAAACATCAGTTGGAAAAAAAATTTAATAACATCAACATGCCAGGCACTGGTGGCTCACACCTGTAATCCTATCTACTCAGGAGGTGGAGATCTGGGGATCACAGTTCAAAGCTAACCCAGAGAGGAAAGAGTCCAGAGACACTTATCTCCAATTAAACACACACACACACACACACACACACACACACACACACACACACACACACACACACACACACACACACACACACACACACACTGGTGTGTGAGCGCCAGAAGTGGAGCTGTGGCTCAAATAGTAGGGCACTAGACTTGAGCTAAAAAAACTCAGGGACAGTATTTAGGTTTTCAGTTCAAGTTCAAGACTTACACACATACTGACACACATTAACAGTAACATTAAATAATGTAAAGTTGTGACAACAAATCTACCATAAAATGGAAAAACTACAAAAAAAAAAAGCCCCATACAACTTTACAGAATGATACTGAATAAATGATTATAACATACAGTCATAAACTGGAATACTCCATTTTGAAAGCTTACTATCTTTAAAATGGTGTAAAGATTTGACACAATGCCTATCAGAATCAAAATTAAGATTCTGTCAGGTACCAGTGGCTTATGCTTGTAATCCTAGCTAATCAGGAGGCTAAGATATGAGGGTCACAGTTCAAAGCCAGCCCAGGTATGTAATGCTCAAGCTAGTCCTGGTGTTTGAACTCTGGACCTGGGCACTGACTCTGAGCTTCTTTTGCTCAAGGCTAGCACTCTACTACCTGAGCCACAGCGCCACTTCCACCTTTTTCTGAGTAATTTATTGGAGATAAAGAGTCTCACAGACTCTCCTGCCTTGGCTGGCTTCAAATCACAATAATCAGATCTCAACCTTTTGAGTAGCTAGGATTACAGGGATGAGCTACTTGCACCCACTAAGATTCTTATCTCCACTAAACTACCAAAAAACCAGAAGTGGAGCTGTGGCACAAATGGTAGAGTGCTAGCCCTGAGTCTAAGCCCCAGCACTGGATACACACGCAAAAAAAAATTTGTTTTATTTTTGGTAGTTCATAAGCTGATTCTAAAGTATATTAGTAAGATATAAAGTATACAAAAAAGCCATAACTCTGTTAAAAGATGTCAAAACATATTACATAGTAACAATATTAAAGACAGTGTAGTCTTGATACAGAGATAGACGAACAGGCCAATAAAAGGGAAGGCTCAGGCATAGCTCAGTTTGTAGTGCTCTAGCCAATGAGTGAAAGCAACAGGTACCAAGCCTGAGTTCCAGTTTCAAACCTTAAAAAAAAGGGGGGGGGGCAGAAAAATAGCACAGAGAGCCTTGATACATTTCTGACCACAGGAGGACTATGGTGCAAGGTAGAAAAACAGCCTTTAAATAACAGCGGCAAATAGTGCATATATGTATCTAAAAACTTAACCATGGTTTTAGATCATATTCAAAAATGCTTTTAGATGGTTCTCACATTTATGGGTTATAAAACAAAGACCAAAGGCTGGGAGTATAGCTCAAAGGCAAAGTATCAGCTTAGCACCTTTGAGGCCCTGGGCTTGATTCCCAGCCCCAACAATAAAGGTTTAAAACACAAGAAACCATTTAGACAATGATAAAGGATATCTTCTTAAGTATGGAGGGGAAACATATTTCTATAGCTTTTAAAAGTTACTTTTCTAAAGTAAGAACGATAAAAAGTTTGGAGGAATAAACTACCGAGTAGAAGTTATTTGCCACACATATATCTGATGAAAAGACTGACATACACAAAACACAGAAATCCTACAGATCAGAAGGAATGAAGGATATTAATAAAAAATGGCTAAAAGGGAAGAACAATTGGCATTGTTCAAAATGTGTTGCATTCATAAGTCAACATGTTGAATTAAAACCCCTTTGCGCAACTAAAGATAATAAAAACAAATTTAAATGGGCCAGTCCTTTAATCCTAGCTACTCAGGAGGCTGAGATCTGAGGATCACAGTTCAAAGCTAGCCTGTGCAGGGAAGTCTGTGAGACTCATCTCCAATTAACCACCAGAAAACTGGAAGTGGTGTTTGGCTCAAAGTGGTAGAGTGTTAGCCTTGAGCAAAAATGCTCAGGGACAGCACCCAGGCCCTGAGTTCAAGCTCCATAACCAACAAAATAAGTTACTTCATTAAAAATTTAAAATTTAAAAGAGGTTGACAGGCACATCATAAAAGAGGAAATCTAAATGGCCATGAACATATGAAAAGCCCATGAATCTTATTAATAATTAAGAAATAGAAATTTAAAACATAATGAGATACTATTACCAGTTTTCCAGATTTAGCAAAGTCTTCAAATTTAGCAAGGATGTAGTCAAAAGGAGTTCTCTCATAAATGCTGCCTTTATACAATGCCATTAATTAGAGCAGAGATTGTCAGTTATCAAGCATTAGCATGGCTTGTAGAGCTGTGAGAACACACATTCCTGGGACCCACCTTCTGTTTCTGATCCGGAAGGTCTAAAATGAGACTGAAACTGCATTTCTATCAGGTTCTTGGCTGAACCTAGACCTAGAACTACTGTTCTAAAGAAATGTAGGTGGCTGGGGTCTGGATGCACATATAAAAATACAGAGAGTAGGGCTGGGAAGGTGGCTCAGTGGTAGAGCACTTGCCTTGCATGCTCGAGGCCCTGGGTTCAATTCCTCAGCACCACATAAGAAAAAAAGCTGGAAGTGGCGCTGTGGCTCAAGTGTAGAGCGCTAGCCTTGAGCTGAAGAGCTGAGGGACAGCGCCCAAGCCCAGAGGTCAGGCCCCACGACCGGACCCAAAAAAAAAAAAAAAAATACAGAGAGTAATTTCATTTAAGTAAAGTTCAGGAATAGGCAAAACAAAAACAAATGTAGGGAGGATACAGTAATTACATACAGTAGGAAAGGGAGTGATGGGTATATTTGTATTTGTAGGAGGGGAGAGGTCAGGGTTTGTGTTCAAGAAAGGACACATAGGAAGAGTCTGGGACACTAGATATATTTTATTCTCAATCAGAGCCAAGAAGGTTTGCCTTATTAATTGGTGTGTGTGTGTGTGTGTGTGTGTGTGTGTGTGTGTGTGTGTGTGCTTTCATATGTTCATGGCCATTTAGATTTCCTCTTTTATGATGTGCCTGTCAACCTCTTTTAAATTAAAAAAAAAATTTATTGTGAAAATACCGTAAAGAGGGGTTACAATTACATGGGCAAGATAATGAGTACATTTCTTATCAAGCATTGTTGCCTCCTCCTTTGTTTCCCCTTCCCCTCCCTTCCCATCTCCCTCCCCCCACCCCCACTCGGCCAAAGTTGTGAAGTTCATTTTTCAACATAATGACTTGTACATCTCATTGTTGCAATGGGTCCACCTGTATCCCTATTTAAACGGTTTGTTTTTGCCCTTCCCCTCCACAAATTATACCATCATCAAATACAATGAAAGTAGGGGTTATACCGTGGGGGAGGGACATACAAAGCAACAAAGAAATCATCTTATACGTATGTTAGAAACAATCACAAGAAAGAAAAAAAATTTGAATACTTATCTTGGGGTTCATTTCACCTAACATCAACTTATCTGACCTTTTCTGCTTATCTCAGACATATACTAGTTATTGCAATTAAGGGAAACCATAGGACCTATCTTTCTTTGGGCCTGGCTTACTTCACTTAATATAATTTTTTGCAAGTCTTTCTATTTCCTAACAAATGGGTCAATGTCATTCTTTCTGATGGAGACATAGAATTTCATTGTGTATATATATCACATTTTTTTGATCCATTCATCTACTGAGGGGCATCTGAGTTGGTTCCACAACTATGTTTACTGCAGCATTATTTACCATAAATTTAAAATTTTTTTAATGAATTAATTTATTTTGTTGGTTGTGGAGCTTGAACTCAGGATCTGGGTGTTCTCCCTGAGCTTTTTTACACAAGGCTAGTACTCTATCACTTGAGACACAGCTCCATTTCTAGCTTTTTGGTAGTTAGCCAGAGAGAAGAGTCTCAAAACTTTCCTGCCCAAGCTGGCTTCAAACTAGAATCCTTAGATCTTAGCCTCTTGAGAAACTAAGGCATAAGCCACTGGCACCCTGCTGCTTTATAATTTTTTTTAAATTAAACTGTACATTTGATTTAGCCCTTCTCTGACATTTCGTTGGTGGTGGGACTGAGATGTCAACTCAGGATCGGGCTTGCCAGACAGATACTATACACCATGTGAGCTATGCTCCTAATCCTCTTTGCTTTAGTTACTTTTGAATGGAGACTTGTATTATATCCAGATCAGCTCAACCACAATCTTATTTATGTTTCTTGAGTAGCTAGAATGACAGGGACACTCAGATTTTTTTTTATTAGTTGAGGTGAGGTCTTATGAACTTTTCTTTCCTGGCTAATATCAAAACATGATTCTCCCAATCTCTACCTCCCAAGTAGCTAGGATTGTAGACATGAGCCACTGCACCCAGTTCTGAACTTTTAATATTTAAAAATATTTAAAAATCTATTCAAATAAGTTTTATTCATACTGAAATAAACATTTAAGCCAGAGATAATTTGTCAGGAGAGCTCAGACTCAATCTAGGAGTTTGTGGATTCCTGAAACTACAAATAAAAAAATATTTTTAAGCCTATGTATAATATTAAGAGACATAGATCCACTCTTTAATTATATAGGCAGAAAGGTCTAGAATCCCCAAAGTGCTAAGAATCATTAACTTTAGACTGTGTGTATTGTCATAAAATTTCACCATAACTTTTTTCTCTGTGTTTTTGATTGTATTTACATTAATGAAGACCCAGAAGTCGTTTAATGAAAACTCCATTTAAGTGTAATCATGGCCCTAGATATTAAAAGGTTGAAGGTGAGAAACTGCAGAAGTAGGGAAAAAAGAGTCAGCAGAAATATTTCTTGCTTCTCCAGCATGAGCTGTCTGCTGAGTAATTTGTCTGCTCATTGATTAATTCATCACATTTCACATTATGCAGAGACACAGCTTCTTTTTTTTGATATCTGGAGTCCATGTGTGCAGACCATGGAATAATACAGATGAGTGCAAAAGCAGAATGTAGCATGTGACACTACAAACCTGAAGAGATTTATGAAAAGTACGTCACAATGAGTGAAGAAAAGAAAAAGGTAAAATTCAAAGCTGAAGGAAGCTCTCATTGGGATTTTTCACAAAGATGCATTCATGCTGTTGTTGACAGGAAGCAGACAGTAATAAATAATGTGTGTTGTGCCCTGAAACCCATACCAAAGTATAGTGACCATTGGGGACTACACATCTCCTAACTGACTGTGCCAACTCTCACCCTGATATTTCACCTAACATGATGTTGGCAAATACAGTCTTTTTTTGTTGGTGGTGGTGATGGGGCCTGGGTTGTCCCTAAGCTCTTTTGCTCAAGGCTAGCACTCTACCATTTGAGCTACAGTGCCACTTCTGGTTTTCTGGTAGTTAATTGAAGATAAGAGTCTCATGGACTTTCCTGCCCAGGTTGGCTTTGAACCATGATCTCAGCCTCCTGACTAGCTAGTATTATAGGCATAGGCCACCAGCTCCTGGCTGGCACATACAATCTTATGTGAAAAAAAACAACAACAACAAAACTCCCTGTAACCTCAAGTTAAGCTACATAATTAATAGTTGCCACTGCTTAGTTTGCATAAAGTTAATTTGGAAGGCATCCATTCAAATGGGAAAGTTTAAAATGGTTTGTTGAGTGAGTACCTCAATATGATCCATTGCTTTCTTCCACACAGACTGCTTCTCCTCAGCGCTGTGGCCAGGAATGGACAAGATGTTGTGAATGTAATTAAAGACTTCTTCCTGGAGAGCACGAGAGAAGGTATCCATTAACTCACTGAGCAATACTGAGTCTGCTGCTATGTATAGATCTTGGGAAATAGTTATTGCTTGAAGATGGAAATTATTTAGAGATAATTAATCAATGGAAAACTGAATAGAATAATTACTTAGATTATTAGAAGTAACAAACTTATTCCAATTAACTGGTTTCAATTTACTAACTTTCAATGACCACTTAGTGGAGGATATCATACTTTGGCTTTTGGTGGTTCCTTCCAAATTCCCAATCTCTATCTACACTAATTTTAATTTCATCTATACAGTCACTACTCAGTTGCTTAAAAGGGCCAATTTCCTTCATCGTAGGACCTTTGCATACACTGTTCCTTATCCTGGAACAGCCTTCCTTTGGCTGCTTGTTTGAGTGGCTTCTCAAGGAGCAAAACCCAATCTATAAGGGTTTGGCTGAGATTCCTTCTCTGGCTGTGCTGTTATAATTCAGTCCCCATTATCCTTCAATGTTCACCCAACTCTATTCCATAGCACTTACCACAATTTTAAGTATGTACTTGGCTTCGCTTATTGTCAGTCTCTAACACTAACTTATAAATTCCAAAGAATCAGGAACTATATCTCTTTTAGTTATCAATATAGAATTGTCTTACAGTAGGAACATAATAAAAATTTAGTGAATAAGTAGAGAAAACCTTGGATCAACAAACATTTCTGTTGCTGGGGTGAGGGGAGCTGATTATGTAAAGAAAGTAAACAGTCTTTTACTTACCTCTCTCAATGGGTCACGCAAGTAGCAATCAATAATTTTGTCATATTGGTGTTCACGTTCATACATAAATTCACAAATTTGGTAGCTAGAACACAAAAGGAAGAATTTCAGTGCACCCATCAGGCAGGTGGTTGTTGGCTTTCGTATTGCTCAATCATACAGGTTAATACTGCAAGAAATGAGTGATGTGATTTCTGTTGTTACACAGTTGCATAGATTGTGTGTGTCTAATGTGAGTGATGTTGGGATACTGGAACAGTTCAGATTCTGATGATCACGTTAGGGATGCTCAGCCAGTAAGAAATATAAAAAAAAAAAATTCAAACTGTGAAAAATTCTGAAACCTGAAACTCTTCAACTGCAAACATTTCAGATAAAGGATACTGAACCTGTATTAAGTAGTTAAGGGAGTGAGCATCCACCTGCCATTCCCCTAATTGTAGGTTTAAGATTCTATTGAATATAATGTGTACAAAAAAATATGAAGATAGGTACAAAAATGTTAAGAAAACAGTGTTATATAAGAAATGATCAATAAGGTAACAGTATTCTGCAAATTTTTATATTGTTTCTCTGTTCAAAATTAGTATCTCAAAACATTCAATAAACTTAGATACATAGCAGCATTACCATATCATAACTTACTTGCTATGTCAAACTTTGCCTTATATATATAATTATCAAAAATCCATGAACTATCATGGAAATAAAAAGTTAAAAAAAAAACCTTAGCCAGGTGCTGGTGGCTCCTGCCTGTAATCCTAGCTACTCAGGAAGCTGAGATCTGAGGATTGTGATTCAAAGCCAGCCTGGGCAGGAAAGGTCATAAGACTCTTATCTCCAATTTACCATCTAAAAACTGGAAGTAGAGCTATGGCTCAAAGTTGTAGTGTGCTATTCTTGAGCAAAAAAATCTCAGGGACTGTTCACGTAGACCCTGAGTTCAAGTCCTACGACTCACAAAAAAAAAATCTAAAACCAAGTGTGTTGGTCCATGCCTGTATTCTAGCATTTAAGAGGCAGAGGCAGAAGGATTCCAAGTTCAAGGCCAGTTTGAGCTCATAGTAAGACCCTGTTTCAAAACACCAGAAAAAAAAAAACAAAAATACTGCAATATTGTAAGATTAACATTTCATTTTCATATTAAAACAAATCTATAAACATTTCAAATTGATACCATCAATTTCTGGAAACTTTACCAATTCTAGAATTCAAATGAAAAGTAAAAGCTTTGACATTTAGATTTTTGTTGTTATCTGCATAGTATTTCTTAATTTTAGAAAGCAGCAGTACATCAGTAAAGTGGGTTTCAATTTAGAGAAATGCAATTTAATAGTTCTATGGATAACAAATACACAGATTCAAAACAACTTACAACTCAGCTTTTTCTGCCATGCGGATGAGTCGGCTCTCTTCAAATTGAACTATGCCTCCAGCCTGCAGCAATTCTAAAAGGACCTGAACACATAAAACAAATGAGTGAAAACACTGGGGAATTTATTTTTATTTGCTAGCTCTATAAGGGTTCATGCAGACCATAACTTACTTTTCTTTTATATTCTTACTCAATGGTATTTTGGCTTGCTTTCACAGATGCAAGGGGTTAGATTATTATACTGTTGACCATATTGTATTTAACTCTTATAAAAAAAAAGACAGATGGCTCTGCTTTTCAAACATGGAAGGAATGTCATAGTATTTGCAAATATGGTCCTATTAGAATGCAGAACTGATTATCCACCCCTTTCGAGTTAAAAATGACTACATATATCTTTTCAAGAAATGAGGTTTTGTTTGGTACTTCTATATCTTTGGGTTAAAAAAAATCTATTATCCATAGGTAGTATCTATGTTTACATGCTAAAACTAACATTGGGATATTTCAGAGCAGCAGCATTCAAAATCCCCAAAAAGTGGAAACAAGCCCAAGAATGAATGGACACCTGAAATGTGAAACACACACACATGCTACAACACAAATGAACCTTAAAGATACTATGCTAAGGGCTGGGAATGTGGCTTAATGGTAGAGTGCTTGCCTAGCATGCATGAAGACCTGGGTTCAATTCCTCAGTACCACATAAAGAGAAAAGGCGGAAGTGGCACTGTGGCTTATGTGGTAGAGTGCTAGCCTTGAGCAGAAGAAGCTCAGGGGCAGCGCGCAGGCCCTGAGTTCAAGCCCCAGGACTGGCCAAAAAAAAAAAAAAAAAGGAAAAATACTTTAGCTGAGTGCCAGTGGCTCACGTCTATAATCCTATCTACTCAGGAGGCTGAGATCTGAGGATCATGGTTCAAAGCCAGCCCGGGCAGGAAAGTCCATGAGACTCTTATCTCCAATAAACTACCAGAAAACCAGAAGTGGCACTGTGGCTCAAGTGGCAGATAGCTAGCCTTGAGCTGAAGAGCTGAGGGACAGCACCTAGGTCCAGAGTTCAAGTCCCATGACAAAAAAAAAAAAAAAAAATACTATACTAAGTAAAATCAAATCAAACACAAAAGGCCAAATACCATATGATTGCACTTTTTTTTTTTTTTTTGGTTGTAGGGCTTGAACTCTGGGCCTGAGTGCTGTCCCTCAGCTCTTTAGCTCAAGATGAGCGCTCTACCACTTGAGCTACAGTGCCACTTCCGGTTTTCTAGTGGTTTATTGGAGATAAGAGTTTCAGGGACTTTCCTGCCCGGGCTGGCTTTGAACCATGATCCTCAGATCTCAGCCTCCTGAGTAGCTAGGATTACAGGCGTGAGACACCGGCACCCAGCTATGATTGCACTTTTTTGAGCTATGTTGGACAGGAAAATAGAAACAGAAAGCAGAACAATGGTGGCCAAGGGTTGGAGAAAGGGAAACTAGGAGTTGTTGCTATTTGTTTAATGTAAATGGAGGTTCAGTTGAGGAAGGTGGATGATCTGAAGATGTGGTGATGATGACTGTACAACAGTGGGAACATACTTAATGTCACTGCATTACACACTTAAGAGAACTTATTTTTACTTTACAACAAAAAACCCCAAAATATGACATTCATATAGTTAATTTTTTATCATGCTAGCTGAACAAAAAATATGAGTAGAATATTGAGCTGGATTCATCAATACTTTTAAGTAAACCTCAGAAAACACTACAGAGGCATGGCACATTTATTAGATCAGTGTGAAAAAGAAAGTGGTCCCATGTAAAGCTTGCATCCAGGGTCCCAAGACCCTGGAAACCAGGGAGTCCCAGGACTCCAGGAAACCATTTAACAAAGTGCTTTTCTAAAACAGTAAGTCTACTATTTTTTTATTTAATTTTATTGTCAAAGTGATGTACAGAGGGGTTATAGTTACATACGTAAGGTAGTGAGTACATTTCTTGTTGAACATTGTTAACCTCTCCCTCATTTTTCTCCCACTTCCCCCCACCCCCAGTTGTAAAGTTTACTTCCAACATATTGTCTTGTGAGTATTGCTGTTAAATTGGTTAAAACCTCTCCAAATTTTATATTTGGTACCCAAATTTAATTCATGTTGATCATTAAAATGAACTGTTAAATACAATAAATGTAGAGTGAATCCTAACTGCCCTGTCAGTTTGGAATAAGATAATAGGAATGCCATGATTGGAGTCAATCTTACCAACGTACTAGAGCAGATGACTAAACTTTCAGGGACTTTGTAAGCCAGTTATTAAGAATAGCAATTATTGAAGATTGACAGTTGTATTAGCTTATGGTTAAAAATTTAAAACAAAGGCAATTAATATTCAAACTCACCATTTCCTAATTACTTGGTTATATTTGACTCATACATATCTCAAGGTCATTTCTATCCACTGTGGCAGCACCTGAGTGATGGAAGTATCTTATACCTGTCCTGCTGTGCATCTTCCTGTTCTGCATCCAGTGACAACACACTGGCAGGTTAGATCAACTGTGATGGGAGTACTTACATTATGGGAATTAGCAGATGCTACAAATCAGCAAGGTGCTTTTAAAAGATGTCATCTTTTTAAAGGGTTGTAAAGCTAAACAAATAAATAAAAATAAGATAGAGACTATACATGGCCACAAACCCTAAAATATTTTTTCTTTGGTACCTTTATAGAGAAAATTTAATAATCCTGGGATGGAAAATAGAAAAAATAACAATAGGGTAACTGAATTTAAAAGTGTCTGTCTCTACATTATGTATTACATTGTGAAACAAATTGTGGATTTATTTTCCCAGCATCCAAAAGCTGTTATCTGATTCAGCAGAGAAATCACTCCTTCAGAGGAAGGAGTAAGGTTCTGACATATGTGTTGTACTTTCTTCTTGTTTGTTCATATAAATGAAAACAACCACTAACATAGGAACTCAGCTATTAATGACTTCTCAGTAAGACAATTTTTTTTTATATGTAGCAATGACATAAAGGAATAAGTGTTGCATTAGAATGGAAGGATTTAGGTTTGTCCTTTAACAACTTAATGCATCAATTTTCTATATTTCTAAAATGTAAAGAGAGAGATAATTGAAAAAGGTATGTCCAGTTACATTCTATAATATTAAGATACTGTGATGGTTTTTATATTTAGATTTGGCTTTGTTTCTTGTTGATTTATCTGTCTATTAGTTAGTTATTTATTCATTATTTATTACAGTTTCTATTACTATATATGGTTATACCCATGATCCACTCTTACTGCCAAATAAGGGGGTCTTCTATTATTATTTGTATCCAATATAATTTAAGAGACAGCCACAATTATAAGACTGTTTGCTGTCCTGTGATATTCTGCAGCAGTTTCTGGGCCAAAGCAGTGCAAAGTAGTCAGTGTGGCTCCTCTATACTCTATGAGCTCAACTTATTGAGCTATGTTCTAGCTAAGAAGGTCAGCCATCATTTTGCTTTTTAAAGGCATGTTTTCACTATGTATCCCAGGCTAGCCTAGAACTTGCAATCTTTCTGCTTCTGCTTCATCAGGGCTTGATTATAGACATGTACCATCACTCCTCATTTGCATCTAAAAGATTCTAATAGTAGATGTGCTCCTCAAGAAAGTGGCATAAATACAAAGGAGTGGGAACCAGTTACCATCTTACAGTGATCACAGGAGAAGCAGATGGGGTCAAGTCTTCAGAAGGGAATCCTAATGCAGTGGGGCCTCCGAACTCTCATAAAAATTGTGTGTGCCAACTTTTATAGCAGTGTTTCTGGTTCAGGGCCAGAGCAGCTAGCAATGGTCAGATGAATGACACTGGTGGTACAACAGATGCTACCTTTTGCTACCTAACAGGAAGATAAATTATTCTCTTTGGAGTCATGCTGGATACAGACAGGCCCACTGTGCCTAAGAATTTATTCTGATGTAAGATCTTTCCACTGGAACTCTTCCATCAACACGATTTCCCAGTTGCCACAGTCTTTAGCTTAGAATTAGGGTTTGAAATGAGTTATTTTCCCTGTAGGTATGTCTAGTGAGATCTGACTTCTTTCTCATTCTTTAGCGAAGAATTCTAGCAGTTCTTACCTGCTGTCTCTCAGAGTGCCTGGAGTCATCATCAGGACTACAGAGGAATTCAAGAACCTGGCCAAAAAAAAGATCACCTTTATTGTATATCAGCAAGCACGCCCTAACACTGTTGGGATGGAAACAGCAATGACTACCCTTCCAATGTGAGGATTCCTCATTAAGCTGTAACAAATATCATAGTGTATGGTACCATCCCAACTGACTGTCCTGGTATGTGAGACATCAGGCTCCCATATGCTAACAGTGTAATGTGTGCTTTTTATACATATTTCTTTACTGTTCAGGAATTCAGCTGAATATGTAGCTGTGCTGACCTTTTCTGATAATGCCATAAGGTAGTATCATCTATATTCCTTAACTTTTAATTCTCTAAGGCTATGGATTGAGCACTGACTTTGTACTCATGATGCCTGAATGTGAATCCTAACTTTAGTAACACAAAATAATAAATTCCTGTGAAAAATGAAGCTTGCTAAGTATTACTTTAAATGAGTTGCTTAACTTCTTTAGGCATCATTTTAACATGGGGAACTGTATCACTCTAGAATTGTTGGAGGACTGACAATACACACATATAAAACCTGGCAGCAGAACTTAGCACTATGAAGTGCTCACTAAATACTAGTCATTATTGGCTGCTTTCTTCAGGAAAAAAGCGTTTTCTTTGTCATCTAGAGCAATGTTTAATTGTGACCGGGAAACACTTTCCAAGTCAGAAATCATTTGTAAGTAAATTGAAATTTTCCAAACGTACTCTCTTCTCCAGATGATTGTCACTATGATCTTACTACCAGTGAGATGAGGTGGTTCTTAACTTAGAAAATTCTTGAGCAAAGAAAGTCTAGGCAATTTAAAGCAACTGAATTTATAGGGCAGAATCTCTATAAATCAATCTCTCAAATGATACTTCATGATACCAAATGTCAGAATCATTCAGAATATATTATTATACTATTACTCAGAACACATCTTTAAAATACATATGCTTAACTCAGATTAAAGACCTATATAGTCCTCTCCCCGATAAAGTGCTTATTCAATGGTTGGTCATATTAAGAAACAGTGAATATTTTATGAGCAGTTAACAGGAAAAACAATTCTAGTTCTTGTTGTTAAAGACTTTCACCTGATCAAAGAGGGTTCTGTTCACAAACAAGGTATTGTCAGGCTTTGCAAGCTGCCGTGCCAGGAAAGTAAAGAGACATCCTACTTGTGAGGGAGTGAAATCTGAATTCTCCACCATAACCTGGAAGACAAGAGACCATTTATTCAATATGCCATCTGGTTTGGTGGCAAAAGAAAAAATATACACAATTAGAAGTGAACCATATTACTGAAGACTGAGAAAAGATTCTTGTGTGGACTTTGCAAAAACTATGTTCAGTAATATTTGGAGAAGGAGCAATTACTTGCATATTCTGAAAAGATAAAATTTTAGTGGTTTTGGCAGCTTTCTGGCACAACCTGGAAGAGAAGTGAATCATAGGAGAGGGGGATATGAGGTTTCAAAGAAATATTAATCATGTTTCTCCCCAGAATTCTTAGGATTCTACTAAAATTAAATTAAATTAAAATAACCCTACTTAAAAATGTTCTTTTGAGCTGGGTGCCAGTGGCTCATGCTTACAATCCTAGATACTCAGGAGGCTGAGATCTGAGGATCAAAGTTCAAAGCCAACTCAGACAGGAAAGTCTGTGAGACTCTTATCTCCAATTAACCTCCAGAAAATGGGAAGTGGTACTGTGGCTCTCAAAAGGGTAGAATGCTAGCCTTGAGCGAAAGAGCTCAGGGACAGCCACCAGGCCCAAGTCATAGGACTGGGAAAAAAAAAAAGATTCCTATGAACAAGGAAAGAAGAGAGCTACTCTGTGGTCTAAGTGTTAAGATAACCTGTGAGTAGAGATTTCCTGAAAAGAAGTCACTGTAGCAACCTTAATGAAGTGAACAGCTTCTGCCTAGTCCACAGGCAGATGGGGAGTGGGTGGGTTCATATCAGTAAATCTCAGTCACTGTTCTGCTTTATCTCAGCTCTCATCTCTCAAGTCACCAGGCATTCTGGCCAGTGCCTCTAAGGGAATAATGAACTAGAAAGGAAGGCAAGATAAATAAACTCTCTTAAATAATAGGCATAACATGATCACACTATTTAGGGTGCAAATAATTATAGATGCACAATGCAAAAAAGTAGTTCAACCATTAGAGTGAGAATTTGCAAAGAAATGAGAAAAATCGCTTTTAAGTTAAGCTTTAAAGCTCATCAGACCCCTTGCCAAAGGAAAAGTCATCAGAGAGAGGAGTAAGCAAAGATAGGGATACAGGAAAACTGATGTTTGTTAGGGAAACTGAAAGTTTCATTAGGATTCTGCAGGAGGGAAAAATAAGACCAAAAGAGATTAGGCCTCAAATGTCAACCTAAGAAATGTGGACTGAAGCTGCTAAAGAAGGGATCCTAATCAGAATAATGCCCATAAGGATTACCTATCTGTACATAGGCATGAATAACAGAAGAAAAAGAAAGCAGTGGGGGCTAACATGCAAGTGAGCACAGGAGTCCCAGAGAGGGACAAAGGTGTTCAGAACTAGGACAGTGGTATGAAAATGGAAAGAGAAATAGGGACAAAAGCAGAGAGGAGGTAGGACAAGTGTTCCTATGCATGCAAACATGAGACTAAAGGCATAATTTAAAAAAAGGATCAGGGGGCTGGGAAGGTGGCTCAGTGGTAGAGCGCGTGTCTTGCATGCATGAGGCCCTGGGTTTGATTCCTCAGCACCACATAAGCAGAAAAGAAAAACCCGGAAGTGGCGCTGTGGCTCAAGTGGCAGGGCGCTAGGCTTGAGCTGAAGAGCTGAGGGACAGCGCCCAGGCCCAGAGTTCAGGCCCCATTACCCGACCTTCCCCCCCACCCCCCAAAAAAGGATCAATTTTGAGTATGATTGGCAGGTGGCACAGTGCTACCATTAACAAAGGAAATTCAGAAACTTCAAAGGCAAGGAGACAGTGTTTTGGGCTAGTTGAATTAACTGAGACAACTTTACTACAAATTAAGAGTGTAGTACCCTTGCATATCTATTAAAAAATCTCAGGTTCCTTTACTCAATTTTCTATTCAAACATAAATTGTAAGACTTGTCCTATTATAAAACATTCCTGTAGAGCCTACCTTTAGACCCATCTTTTCTTATTTTGCTAGTAATCTATCCTTTATTTTCATCTTTCTGCTTTTAGTCCAGCAATAGACACTTGTGAAAGTATATATTTATTACCACAGTATACGCTGTTTTGTTATATGCAGTAGACCTTTGGTATCCATGGAGATATGGTTCCAAGGAGACTGTCATTAAGGAAAGCCCATATATGCTCAGGATGCAGAGTGCAGTGCTATACTGTGGATGCTTGATTTATTTTCCCCATAACTCCACCCAGCTTCTGCTAAAGACATGTGACCTTTCAACTAATCTAAGATTTTTCATTTCACCACTTAAATTAAGCACATTAATATTTACCTTGCTTGTGGGCACCATTTACCATTGCTTTTGAGGAGGCGTATTCATAAAATTAAGAGCAAGGAAACAACAGGTCACAAAATAATTTAAATACAACTGATGATATGAGGTTGATAGAGTGTTTCTCCACATCAACTGAGCTATGTAATGCACTGCAAGAGTTAAAAATTTTGTTTCTGAAATTCTTTGGAGTATTAAAAATTATTTTTCGTTGTATTTGCTAAACCATGTGTAATAAATCATTGACTAAGGTGGGATTACTAATCTATCTATACTTACATCTACATCATCCACACACACACACTTTCAGTTCAGAATAGTCAAAGAGCTGTCAATAGCTTTAAAGATGTCCGTCATCACCCCCACTGGTGTACAGGACTCCACTTTTGTGGCCCATCAAGTGTCCCTCTTGCCTTTAGCCCTTCCTTTGCCTCTTCAAGTGCAGGCTCCTAAATCATCTGACAATACCCTTTAAGAAAATAGTTCTTTTCCTAACTTAACAAGTGTCTAAATTGGTTGTCACTATATAACTTCTCAATTTTCTCTTTTAAATATTCCACTATGCTTACAAAATTTCCTGGACAATATTGTAAAAAGCCACACATATTTCCCTCTGTCTGCACCTATTCAGTACATGCAACAAGCCCACTTCCCTGTTCTCTGACCTCTGCCTGCACTCCTATTCCCACTGCCCCCTCCAAAGTGCACACATCAATGAATCCAGAAATGAGAAAAAAAAACAAAACACTCCTTGTTGACCCAAAACAAATATTACCAAAGCATATACTAGTGGCATTTCCCTAATACTCATAGTGGAGTAAATTGTAGAGCTTTATCTTTTCATTTGGATCATTTTCCAATGAAGTGCAATTTTATACTCAAATTTCAATTTAACCAACTTACAAACATGTCTTGAATATCTACTAGGTCCTAGGCACCATGCTGAACTTGTTCTAGATATGTTATAACAATGTTTTCCTCAAATAAATAAGTATGATATCATCATCATCATTCTCACTCTACCTGCAGGGAGCTTTAGTCCTAGTTCAAATAAGAAAATATGTAAACAATTTACAACTGGCCTAGCATAAAACATTTCGTGAACACTGAAGAGCAACAAATCAACTTAAAAGTGTGATAGAGGGTTCTGAATTCAAGCCCCAGAACTGGCACAAAAAAGAAAAAGAGGTATTATAAAAATAGTGAGCCAGACCCCTGAATCTATCTGACTTCCTGGCTCACCATGTGATTCCTCTCTTTCACGTGCATTCATACTATAACACCATCTACCATGTTGTGACACAGCCAGGGACTCTGGTGCTCATCAGAGACCAAACAAATGGTGCTGCCCAATGTGAACTTTTAGCCTCCAGAACTGTGAGCTACATAAATCTCTTTTTTCTGTTAAGTAACTGGACTTATATATTTTCTTACAGTAAAAAAACAAAAAAACAAAAAAAAAACTAATATATGTTCCAACATTTAATGCCTCCTAACTTACAAATACAACTCCTAATTTTTAGCTAAACATATGGTTACACAAGACGCAGACTTTATTTCTCAATCTGTCTCAGCAGCAAAGAGTTCTGAATAGTATGATAAGCAAAACTACAGTATATAGAGTCCAAAAAGTTTTGTTAAAGAAGGAAAGCATTGGGCTGGGAAGGTGGCTCAGTGGTAGAGTGCTTGCCTTACATGCATGAGGTCCTGAGTTCAATTCCTTCACACCACAGAAGGAGAAAAAGCCGGAAGTGGTGCTATAGCTCAAGTAGTAGGATGCTAGGCTTGAGCTAAAGAGCTGAGCAACAGTGCCCAGGCCCAGAATTCAAGCCCCATGACCGAAACAAACAAACAAACAAACAAAAAAAAAATGCCAGAGGGAAACTATTTCCTTCTCTATCTCTCTGCATTGAGGCTGGCTAGAACATGGAGGCACTAGCTAGAGCCTGAGTGGCCATCTTGAGACAAAGACAGAAATCATTTACTAAGTATAATAGTAAGATAAACAGAAGATGCATTCTTGCTAGGTTTTTTATACCATCTTACTAGATCAGGTTGCTTACTTCCAGTCTTAGATGAGAAAAATAAATTTCCATTATAATTAAATTGTTGTCATGTTGAGTTATCTCTCACAGCAGCACTTAATCTCAAGTGAAGAATATTAGAGAAAAGGCAGACCAGAAATGGGGAGGCCATTCTGGAAAGCATATTTGGGGAATCAAGGTAAAATTTCCCATAACAATTTAGATTTTACTGGCATTATCTGAGAATGTAGCAATCCCATTCTTATATGCACCATTGCTTGTCTTATAGTTAATAAACAACTCAAATAAGATCATGTAAATACTGTGAAAGTGCTTTGAAAATTATAAAGCACAAATGGAAATATGCTATATTGGCTCTAGGCACAACCAGAGAACATTTTAATTCTAGTCTCTTGTCCAAAATAATCTAAGTCATTAAAAGTAAGTAACCTTCATTTTACAGCCAGATGAGCAAAATGAAAACTCTAAAAGCCTGCTGAAAGTCATATAGAAGTAAAGGACAAGAATCTATCTCAGCATTCATTCATTAGGAACAAGGAGATTCTCAAAATAGCTCTTGACTGAGCTAGTTAGAGTCAGATCAGGGTGATCAACTCTCTGTTCCTGAAATCATTTTCAGTGTCACCCATCATCTGAATACCATGGAAAAACATGGCATTACCATAGCAACCAAGGGATGCTAGGAAGAGAGAAAAGATGCTTCACATTATTTGCTCAGAGCATTCTGAAGTTAGTCTCTGTTATTATACATAATAAAACTAACGTAGCAATTATCACAATATACATTTCTTAAGTGTAGGACCCTGTATCTTCATATACATTTTTTTTCAGTAAATGATTTGTAGTTTAATCACCTCTTGAGGATCAAGAAGTCATGATATAATTTTAAGGTATGATTACAATAAATTGTATCACTGAACAAGACTATTTTAGAACCTGGTATAAAACAATTCAATTCTTTTAATATAAATATCAACATTAAAACACGTAACCTTTGAATGCTTACTTTCAACAAAATATCCACAATTCGCTGCTGGTATTCCACAGCTTGCTTGTCATTTTTAAAATCTTCAAAGGTCTAAGAAGAAGAAAGAAAATTTAAAAAGTAGTTATTATTTGCAAATTATAAAAGGCAACAAGCTATTAATTCTTGTGGATAAAATCCAAGTAAAAGTCCAAATAAGACTACCATTACTCACCAGGGTTTTTCACATATACCTTTAGTGACAAAGTTATTTTTAGGAAGTCAGGCAGAATGCTGTAACATTTAATATTTCATGGTTTTCTAAAACCTTAAAGAATCATAAGACGTTTTGTGTCATCACACAACCAAAAAGTGAGAAAGGAAGACAAGAAAAGTATAGGTAGAGAAAACAGAAAGCCCATTAATAGCAAGAGGCAATCTGAAAGCAAAGGTCTGAGAACAGAAGGCCAAAAGATGCCACCTGTTCAAATAACTGAGTGTATAACCACAGAACTATAACTTCTCTGTACTACCATGAAAAATAACTTTCCTAATTCTTATGACAATTGAGAAAATGATGTTCAAAAATAAGACTTTTTTTTTTATTACAGGAAGGGATAGGGGATAACACTAGGGCTCTTTGGCACAGGCCAAAACTTCCTAAACAAAGATCCAGAATCACAACAAATTAAAGATAGGCTGGATAAATGGGATCACACTAAACTGCAGAGCTTCTGCATGGCAAAGGACATAGCTAGCAAGATAAATAGAAAGCCCACAGTATGGGAGAAGATCTTCACTAGCTATATAGCAGACAAGGGCCTCATATCGAAAATATACCTAGAGCTCAAAAAATTACCGCCCCCCCCCCCAATCAAATCCACAAAGAAACAACCACTCCATTAATGAGTGGGCTAAAGAATTAAAAAGAGACTTATCTGGAGAGGTAATAAAAATGGCCAATAGACACATGAAGAAATGTTCTACAATTCTGGCCATAAAAGAAGTGCAAATCAAAACACAATGAGATTCTACCTCACCCCAGTTAGAATGGTCATTATCAAGAAAACAAATAATAACAGATGCTGGCGGGGATATGGCCAGAAGGGAATGCTACTATATTGTTGGTGGGAATATAAACTTGCTCAACCACTCTGGAAAGCAGTATGGAAGTTGCTTAAAACAGTAAACATAGAGCTTCCCTAAGACCCAATAATTCCACTCCTGAGCATCTATCCAGTTGACCACAAACCTGGCCACACTAAAACCACCAGCATGACCATGTTCATTGCATTGTTGTTTACCATAGCTAAGATATGGAATCAACCCAGATTCCCCTCAGTGGATGAACAAATCAAGAAAATGTGGTATATGTACACAATGGAATTCTATGCTTCCATCAGAAAGAATGATATCGCCCCATTCATAAAGAAAGGGAAAGATCAGGAAAAAAATTAAACTAAGCGAAGTAAGCAAAACCCAAAGAAATATAGGCTTCATGGTTTCCCTTATTTGTAATAATTAGTAGTCTGGGACAGTCCTAGCACAGACTCATAATAGCTCAATAGCTATGTACATATGACCATATAAAATTATGCTAATTGAAAGGAACTCCAAGGTATGGAAACAAGAGGGTTTTTTTTAATTTACTAATGTACTGTCCAAAGTTCTTTCTTTTTTCTTTTCTTTTCTTTTTTTTGTCAGTCATGGGGCTTGAACTCTGGGCCTGGGCACTGTCCCTCAGCTCTTCAGCTCAAGGAGAGCGCTCTACCATTTGAGCTACAGTGCCACTTCCGGTTTTCTGGTGGTTTATTGGAGATAGGAGTCTAACGGTCTTCCCTGCCCGGGCTGACTTTGAACCTCAATCCTCAGATCTCAGCCTCCAAAGTAGCTAGGATTACAGGCGTGAGCCACCAGTGCCGGGCTCTTTTTTCTTTCTTTCTTTCTTTCTTTTTTTCCCCTTTAGTTTATCATGTTATCCCTGTTTTTGATTTTGGCACCCTGTGTCTTGTATATAGGTTTATCTGATTTGGGAAAGAGAAAAGGAATAACAAAATGGTGAGAAAAAGGACAAAGGGTGAACCAATTCAACAGAGATATTCATAAGACACTATGTTGGAAATGAACTTTACAGCTTTGGGGAGGGAGAGAGGAGAGGGAAAGAGAGAAAACAAGGGAGGGGGTAACAATGTTTGACAAGAAATGTACTCATTACCTTACTTATATAACTGTAACCCCTCTGATATCACCCTTATAATAAAATAAAGTTTAAAAAGTCATTTAAAAAGTATTACAATAAAACTACAAAAGTATTAAAATTCTTAAGCCTGCTTCCAAGGATTAGGTATCTTATTCTCCAAACATTGCCAAGTACATACTTTATATTTTTATATTCCTGCTTGAGTGAGGCAAATAGGTTTTGAAGCATCAAATACATCAAAGTAAATGACAGCACTGGATTCTGTTTGGTAGTACAGAAAACACATGTCAAAGAAGTACCTAACACAAACAGATTCCTATAAGAAGGAACTGAAATTGTATCTATTATAAAAAAAAATTGAAGTGAAAATGCTGAATAATAAGACCTATGAAAGATTTGAAGATCTTTCCTATGGTTTTCATTTAAGGCATTTCATTCTGAGAAATGTTTAAATCACATACAATAATTTACTGGCACTTTTTGTTGTTGTTGTTGTTGTTGGGCATGAAACTTGAACTCAGGGCCTGGGTGCTATCCCTGAGCTTTTGTGCTCAAGGCTAATGCTCTACTACTTTGAGCCACAGTTCCACTTTCAGTTCACTGGTGGTTAATTGGAGATAAGAGTCTCACAGGCTTTCCTGCCTGGACTGGCTTCCAATTGTGATCCTCAGATCTCAGCCTCTTAAGTAGTTAGGATTACATGCATGAGCCATCAGCACCCTGCATGACACTTTCTTTCTTTTTTTTTTTTTGGTCGGTTGGCCTGGGCACTGTCCCTCAGCTCAAGGCTCAAGGCTAGTGTTCTAGCACTTGAGCCACAGCGCCACTTCTGGATTTTTCTGCTTACGTGGTGCTGAGGAATCGAACCCAGGGCCTTATGCATGCAAGGCAAGCACTCTACCACTGAGCCACCTTCCTAGCCCGCATGACACTTTCTTAATCAAGACAATAGACTACAAGCCAAATGATGGTTCAAGCCTGTCAGCTACTCAGGAGGCTGAGACCTGGAGGATCAGTTTGAAGCAAGCTCAGGTAGAAAAATTCATTAGATTCCATCTCTAAAATAATCAGCAAAGGGCTGGGAAGGTGGCTCAGTGGTAGAGCGCTTGCCTTGCATGCATGAGGCCCTGGGTTCGATTCCTCAGCACCACATAAGCAAAAAGAAAAAAGCCGGAAGTGGCGCTGTGGCTCAAGTGGTTGAGCTGAAGAGCTGGGGACAGCACCCAGGCCCAGAGTTCAGGCCCCACGACCGGACCCCTCCCCCCCCCCAAAAAAAATAATCAGCAAAAAGCAGGGCCAGAAGGGTGGCTCCAGTGGTAGAATGCCATCCTAGCAAACAAGCTGAGGCAAAGATAAAGCCTCTGAGTACACCATTCTCCCAAAAGAAAATGGAGTAATACCATATAGATTGTATGTGTGGTCATGCTGGAGTTTCAATTCAGAACCTCACACTTGCTAAGCTATCATTCTACCACTTGAGTCATGCCTCCAGCCCTCCAATAGACTTTTTTAAATGAACGTTATAGCTGTGAATTCAAGTCTATATAATATTAGTTTCATTCAAAATGGAATGCTTGGTGGTCTTTAAGTGGGCCCTAGATTTCCCCAACCTCCTTTGTTCTTATTGCCATGCCCTTTGGTTTCTTTGCTCAGGCTAAGTGCTTAGCAGTTGAACTGTCCAGCTAATTACTTACAAAGTAAAAGAAAAAGAATATATTTTAAAGTCTAACATAGGATTTTAAAAAACTTTTTAATTATCTTTAAGTAGTTGTATAAAAAGGTTTCAACTCAACATGGCAATTTATGAGCATAATGCATCATGATCAATACTACCCCCTTTTTTTTTTGAACTAGTCTCCTTTGCTGTTAGTTACTTGAGAAAAGCTGAAAAGAGTTGCCAAGGAGATTGTAGGAGATATTTCAACCAGGAGATATTTATATGTTTATGTGGGTTAAATATGACCCTGCCTGAAGAAAGGAAGACAAGCAATCTTTTGGCTCTGACTTCTAAGAATCAATCTCTCTCTCTCTTCCTTTCTTCTCCTCCTCCTCCTTCTTCTTCCTTTTCTTCTTCCTCTTCTCTCTCTCATCCTTGCTAAAGCAAGATGTCACTCTACAGATACAGAGGGTGCCATCTGCTAAGCTAAGTGCTATTCCACTAAAATCTAAAACTGTAGAGAAGTAACGAATGTATTTAAAATGACAACAGTGACAGCAAATGAAAAAAAATTTCCTTAGCCATTTTCTTTCTGGCAGCATGTTGTCATTGCTTTAAAACATATTAAAAATTTGTTTCTATGAATATAATTAAGTAGTGACATATGATAGTGTAAATGTTATGATAAATATAAGGACGTATTTTGGTGGTAGTTATCAATTGCTACCCAAATGGCACATCATTGCTAGAACATGATCACTCCATGACGATGCTTCTAAATATTCAATGTTTGCTACAGGAATAGGAGGCAAAGGTCCTAATGGCGATTTACAGTTTGTGTAGCACAAAGGACCTAAAACTTAAGTCCAATGAAATCTGTGAGTTTGGACATACAAACTTCTTTTTGAAATCTCTTAAAAATTATGGGGAGAATAATAAAAGGGGTGACCATGATCAAGATGCATTGCACTTATAAACAGATTTCTTGAATGGTAATTCCTTTGTACAATTACTTATAGATAATAAAAATACAATAAAAGAGAAAAAAAATTTAAAAATCATCATGGTAATAATTACAGCAAGTTAAAGGCTAATCAAGGGGTTTGTGAACATTCTCTATAAAGGGCCAGGTAGGGTTGAGGGAATCTAACTTTTTGTGTTTTCTTTACAGGATTTCAAGTACATACTGGCAAGGTCTGAGTGAGTGTTGTTCCTCTTGCTCCAGTCAATAAAACCACAACTCAGTGCTCATCCCATCTCTGGACTGATAGAGAAGCTCAACCAGTACACAGTGGAAAGCTTTAGCAATGAAACACAGAATCCCAGCAGGATGCTGTTTGACCATGTGAAAATGTTTAGACCCTGAAGGTGCACCTTGAATTCTGATGGACCCAACTACTGGCAACCCAGCTCCTATTTCTGGGAGCTCAGTATGGATAACTATTTGGACTGTGCTATAGGAGTTTGTAAGAATTCTGGGATACAGAAGAACCCCACAATAATTGAATCTGAGGACATATTTCTCCTTTTATGTGCAAGGAATAGTTGTTACAATCTCTTTACCAATTTCCCATTCATTACTTCTTCACTGTATAGAGAGACTATAGGCCAGGTTGCTGTGTTTCTTAATCTTGAGAATGGAAGTGTGCATTTTTTTAATGTTGAAAAGAGTCCCATTGTCTTGAAGCACCCCGCTGACTCCTTCAATTTTCCAGTCAGGCCTTATTTTTTTCTACTAGCCATACATGTAAATATATCTGTTAATTTCTTGACCAGGGGCCAGGCACTCTGGACCTCAGAGAGCATCTTTCATTTAAAGGAAATTACTAATACTGTATAGGTACTTCCTTGTTTTTATTTGCACTTAATATAACTTCGTTTTGTTATTAAATTTAAATTTAGCATAAAATGAAAAAAATAAAGGACTAGAGAGTAAATATTTCAGGATTTGTGGATTACACACGGTCTCTATCACACATTCTTCTTGCTTTTCACAATCTTTAAAAAATACATATATATATTCATATATATATATTTATAAACATTCTCAGCTTGAATAGTCATGGGCTAAGTGGAGCTAGATCTAGTTTTCAGTCCAGTTTCCTAGTCTAAACAAACATACACAGACACATGTACACATGTACACTCTAATAAAAAAAGAGCAAAAAGAAACATAATCTGCATTAATGACAAAAAATTAGGTCAAATTCCTTATTCTCTATTGCTCTTTGCAAACTCTCTTACTCTACCACTTCCTGTTTCTTTATTCTAAGTGCGAGTCACCAAGTGTGTCCTCTGGATATCTCAGGTCTCCTAAACTTACTAGATCTGATGTTCAGTTCTGCTGTTCTCTTCCCTTTCTCCTATGCTATTAAAGTTACTACTTCTGAAGTTAAAATTTCAAGTTAAACCAATTCAAATTATGAAACAATAACTTTCTCACAGATACTCAACTATGGAAAATCATTTAGTAGTTTACTCTATATTCAAGTTATATCAGTAGTACATGCTCATAGGGAAATTTGTCACATCTCAGAGTTAATCATTAAGAACATTTAAATGGTTTCTTGTTTTTGTTAAATTCAAATATCATGTGTAAGTATATACATTACATATTGTGAACCTGATGCTTTCACTAACCACTATTGTAGAGGTACTTTCCATCTTACCCAAGCTTAAAAAAAAAACCCACTACAATATTATTTAATTGGGAGGATTCATCATGTTTTATATAATTATCCCCCTAGGGACACTTTCACAGAAACCCTGCTTCATCCAAATTCATCTCTAATTAAACATGGATAAGGGTTTTGTTTAGCATGAAGCCTGCATGTTCCAGTTCAACTAAAATTATTTCCACTTTCCTCATTGTATCTGCTCGGAGCCCTCATTCACATTTAGTAAGCCAGGTCATACAATTTAAAAAATATCTAACCTAATGTTTTTAACTTTATGATGAGTGTGCAAAGACAGGAAAACAAAGAAAAGAAGAAAGACTATAAGGAACTAGACAGAGAACATGGGTGGCCCAGCAAAATCAAACATTTGAAATTTTGACTTAATACTTCTGTGTTTTTCTAAGGATAATTGTTTCTTCTTTCATTCTATTAAAAAATGATCATTCTGACTCCTTGGAAAACGTCAATAAAATCATACTGTCCCTTACCAGTGCCAATACATTCAGAAATTCCCTTGTGTCAAAATGTAGCAAAGTCCGGACGTAAGGATAGACTTCTTCCTCAGGAGATGCTTCTGCTGAATGCAGGCGAATCAAAAATTCAAAAACCTGCAAGGTGAACAGCAATTGTTGATGATTTCCTCTCAGCTTTCAAAGCATCTTGCAGAAGTAATGATTCCCACTTGGATAAAATAAAGGTAGGCTGAATTCAGTTTAAATTGCTACTGTGTTGTAAGATCTCTCTAGAATCTTCTATCAACTAAAATTGTTGATTTTTGTGACAGTGAATCGATTCCTGTATTGGAAATAATTCCTGAGCTAAGTGTAATCCTCCACTGCAAGTTATATTCAGTGCATTTCAAGTGGTATAGATTAAAAAGGCTGTGAAAATGGTACCAACCTGGTTTTTAACCAAGGGGACAAGATCTTCAGGGATGTCACCAAGGGGATATGCACGACCTGCCAGACAGCAGCTAAAAGAAAAGGGGTGGGGGGAGAAGCAGATGTGGTGACTTGTAAACAGGTTATCTTTCAAGTGAGTAGCACACTGTATTGTCTCTCAAGCCCAAGATTCAAGTTTGCTTTGGAAGCAGGCTCAGTTTTGTCAGCTCAAGTTCAAAACCAGATCATAGCTATTGCACAATAAGGTTATAGGGTAACTACAGATAATGATCATGTGCATGTATGTTTCAAAAAGCTACAAGGGGGGCTGGGAAGGTGGCTCAGTGGTAGAGCATTTACCTTGCATGCATGAGGCCCTGGGTTCAATTCCTCAGCACCACATAAGCAAAAAGAAAAAAAGCTGGAAGTGGCGCTGTGGCTCAAGTGGTTGAGCGCTAGCCTTGAGCTGAAGAGCTGAGGGACAGTGCCCAGGCCCAGAGTTCAGGTCCCATGACCGGACCCCCCCACCCTCCAAAAAAATAAAAAGCTACAAGGAAGGCTTTGAGTTTTTTTGCCCTTATGAAAGAAAGATAAATGTTTGAGGGCACAGATGTGTTCATCCCGATTTAAGCATCAACATATACATTTATCTAAAAAAATGCACATTTTTATGTTCTTATGTGTCAGTTAAAAAATAATGACATCCTCTTTAGAAAATGGTAATGAAGTAACCCATCTTGAGCCTGAGCGAGGACTTCCATTTCTATACAACAGCACTAGAGGAACAGAGAGCACAAGGACTTTATCCAAAGACCTCACACTCAGCATCTTGAAGGAACCTCTGGTACCATTCATAGCTGCCAGTCAGCCTGATGTGCCTTTAAGAATGGTAGTTAGCTGAGTGCTGGTAGCTCATACCTATAAGCCTAGCTAACCAGGAGGCTGAGATCTGAAGATCAAGGTTCAAAGCCAGTCTGAGTAGGAAAGTCCATATGATTCTTCTCTCCAAGTTATCACCAAAAAGTCAGAGGTAGAGCTGTGGCTCAAGTGGTAGAGTATTGGCTAGCCTTGAGCAAAAAAGTTGAGGAATAGTACCCAGAACCTGAGTTCAAGCCCTAGGACTGGCACACCGAAAAGGGGGTGGGGGGAGAAAGAAAGAAAAAAGAAGAAGAATGATGATTAAAAAGTCCATCAGATTCTCATCTCCACTAACCTACCAAAAAAGCTGAAAGTAGAGCTGTGGCCCAAATAGTAGAGTGTTAGCCATTAGCCAAAAGAAGCTCAGTGCCCAGGCCCTGAGTTCAAGCCCCAGTACCAACACCTAAAAAAAGAAAAAAAAGCCCTCTGGAAATGGAAAGCTTTCTATAGACAAGTACTAAATAATAATTTCTCTTCAAACATTAGGGGGAAATAAGGAGAGAATATAGTCACAGATAAAGAAGCAAAAAGTTTTTACCTAATATATACAAGAAGCTTATTGCCCATGACAACTTGCTCATCTGAAAAACAACAAAGAAAGGTACTGTTGGCAGCTTCTTTCAAAACTATTTCAGAAATATACTCTTCATGTGGAAATAAAACTAAAACTTTGTATTTAAAGGTTAAACAAATATACTTCCAAATGATAGAAAATTGAGATAAGATCACTTCAATGTAAAGAAAAAAATCTCCATTATGTTCTATACACAGACACAAAATTCACAAGTTATTCAACCAGCACACACAGAAAGAAACAGATCTAAGAAGAGAAGCTTATGTGTTACTGCCTTATCCTCTAGCTTGGATCCAAAGGAAGATGTAGAGCAGGCTGTAAGTTGATAGCTAATTAATTTGTATTCAGGTAATAGCCACAACATCTTCTCATTTTTTTTTCTTTTTTTTTATTGTGAAAATACTGTACAGAGGGGTTACAATTACATGGGCAAGATAATGAGTACATTTCTTATCAAGTATTGTTGCCTCCTCCTTTGTTTCCCCTTCCCATCCACCCCTCCCCCCAAATCCTCCTCCCTGCCCCTCACCAAAGTTGTAAAGTTCGTTTTTCGACATAACAACTTGTACATCTCATTGTTGCAAATATCCCTGTTCTAACAATTTGTTTTTTCCCTTCCCCTCCACAAATTATACCAACATCAAATACAATGAAAGCAGGGGTTATACTGTGGGGGAGGGACATACAAAGCAACAAAGAAATTATCTTATAAATATGTTAGAAACACATGGAAGAAAAAAAACATTTGAATACATATCTTAGGGTTCATTTCCCTAACATCAACTTATCTGACCTTTTCTGCTTGACTCAGACATATACTAGTTGTCGCAAATAAGGGAAACCATGGGACCTATGTTTCTTTGGGCCTGGCTTACTTCACTTAATATAATTTTTTCCAAGTCTTTCCATTTCCTAACAAATGGGGCAATGTCATTCTTTCCCATCTTCTCATTTTTAACATAAACTTTCACTACCCACTGTGTTCTAGGGCTGAGAAGGCCACTGGTCTCAAATATTTCAAGTAACTGATTTTGAATAAAGTTTTAGGGATAATTCTATTTTATATTATGTCAAAAATGTAAGCTCTGTCATTTGGTGAGATAAACCTATTTCCCTGACTGAAGGGTATCAGAAAATTAGATATTTAGGTCAAGGGTCAAGGGCACAGAATGGAACCAGGTGTAGATTATAGGAATTTGTAGCTGGCAAAAACGAAGGCCTAAAACTTCTAACTTTGCTATGTGCGTAATATAAGCATTGTATGGTGAATTGAACTGATATAGTGCTTTTAAGTATACAATTAATTTGAAGTATATAACTTTTAATAATAATCCCTTATAAATACTGCTTGTGATGTTACCTATATAAATAAACCTGAGCTGCACAAAACTGTATGAGCAATTGTATCTTGTTTTAATTCCAAATGTAATTTAATCCAAAACAATTAGTTATGACACAAGATACAGATCATCTTACTGATAAAATTACCAGTTTCATTTTATTGACTAGACAATCACATTTATTATCAGAAATCTGAGGCAGAATCTCTAGATCATAATATTCCTGGACAGAGTTAAATCTGATCACTTCCCAGATAATCTCTATTCCCCTAATCATGAGCTTCTTAGAGGCAAAGAACCTGAGTATTTCTATACTTCTAGTATCCAGTAGCGACTAGCCCATAAGGAGGTGATCAGTAAATATATAGTAAACTGAACAAACACCCAGCTTCATTTTCTATAACTAATCTCTCCCTAAATCTTTGTTTAGACCATTTTCTGTTGTAAAAGCTCAACAACTGCATTTGGGCTTTTCCATGCTATATTCTATGTTCGTTACTGGTAGATACACACCCAAAAACCAATTCTCAAGTTGGTTCTAAAGAGATTAAGCTCAAGGCTGTTTCTAGGTATAAGATTAAGACTATACAGTAAATGATTTCCTTACCCTTGCAGCAAAAAGATGAAACCCTGGGCAAAATACAAAAAGTAACTCCCTGAAGTTACTGGAGAGAAGACAGAACCATCAATCTGGTGGGGAGTTCAGATTCATGGCTCCCTCTCTATCCGTTCTCCAAGGACAAATACACTGAGACCTATACTCAGAAGCCAGCAGTGGAAAGATCTTTAGATTCTCTGGCCTAAGGGAAAGTGAAATCAATAAACCAGGACTGGAAGAGAATGAGATAATACCCAAAGGGAAAAAGTCATAGAGTGGATCTGCAAACTGTCTGATTACACCTGTGACTGATCACTAAAGCACCATGCAGGAAAAAGACTCCAAATAGCCAGCCAAGGACAAAAAGACC
The DNA here is from genome assembly GCF_019054845.1 of Dipodomys spectabilis. Classification (NCBI taxonomy): domain Eukaryota; kingdom Metazoa; phylum Chordata; class Mammalia; order Rodentia; family Heteromyidae; genus Dipodomys; species Dipodomys spectabilis. Next base: position 20,398,961 of record NW_024870694.1, read on the forward strand.
AGAGCGACAGCAAGCTCCCACTCCAACAAAACAGGAGTGTGAGGACAGGCATACAGGCCTTGGAGGGCTTTCAGCTGCTTGGAAGAGAAGAGACCCGGAGCCGTACAAGTAAACTACCATCACTGTGGCTTTTAACCTGGGCCTAAATTACAGCCTGTATAGCAAACACAGCAGGGTTTCACGGCTTACATGGAAAAAGCAGCAATTTTTTGGCTGGGGAACTGAAAAGAGAAGCCAGGAAACATGAACAGTTAAGAGATTGAGGACAGGGGGACCTCTTACAAAGAAAGTGAGCAAAGGAAGGACTCAAAAGCTCTGCATGTTCTTATCTGCCTGTGAACTCTGAACCATGCATGTGGATCAGAATTGTAAAAGGTAACCTAAAAGATGCTTTTCCTAGGCCCTGTGAATTAACTACTTTTGTACCTTTGCCCTTGGATCTGAGCTATTCTCTACTACCATCACCTTATAATCACCTCAGGCTTCAAGAAAGAGAAGACTCGCTGATAAGTATCCTGTGTGGACCGCCCCTCAAACAGGCAATACCTTCTTACCATCTTAAAGGAAACAACTCAAAACCTAAAAGGTCACCAGCCACCCTGTCCCAAAAGTAAAGTGATAACAGCTTTTCCGAAACTCCTCTGGAGACAGAGACTGAGCTGATGACTAACCAAGTCACACACCTGTGACCTGGGACTTTAGATTTACATATCTTTCTTAATCCCTGCTCCCAATTTACCCTGTTTAACCTAAAGCTAATGTTTGTATCTCAGAATTTGGCTGAAGATGTCTGAAGTGCTGTCTTCCCATGGCTGCCATACAATAAATCTTTCTCTGTCCATTACCATGTCTCTTAATTTAACATACAGGAGACAGTAGCTGAACCTAACATGGGACTCCTGAATTTGGGGCCTGGTTCTAAAAACCTATTTCATAACCAAAAACACCAGATAAAAACAAATGAGCTGAGAAGTGACTATAGTTGCCACATAGGCAGTTGAAAAAAAAATCCCCTGATGAAGAGTCCAGTCTGTGTCTCTAATCATATAAAATAATATTTATTAAAATGAAAAAAAAAGAGGCTAGGTGTGGTGGTTCACATCTGTAACCCCAGAAACTAGGGAGAAGGTAGGAGGATTTGAACAAAAAGTACAAAGTTCTATCCAAAAAATAAAGCTATGTACTTAGGAGATGGAGGCCAGCCTGTGCAAGAAATGAGTAAGGCCCCATACCCCATTCCCAAACAATAAGCTGGATGTGGTGGGCTTTGCTTGTCATCTCAGTTATATGTGGGCAATATAGATAAAAGGTTCACAGTCCAGGGTGGCCTGGGTAAAAAATGCAAGATCCTACCTGAAAAGGAAAATGAAAACAGAAAAAGACTGGGGCATGGCCCAAGTGGTAGAGCACCTACAAAATGTGAGGCTCTGCCTTCAAACTCCAGTGCTAAAAAAAAAAGTCCGTGATAAAACAAAGGAAAAAATAGGCAAGAAAAGTAACAAAATACTAGAACAAATACAAAATAACCCAACACATAAAGAACTGAAGAGAAAAAACTTGAGACAAAAGAAAATTGAACAAGTCCAATCCTCAGATGAACAAAATGTTAGAACAGATGACAGTTTTAAAAGAATTATTATAATTATCCTCAATAAAGTAAAACAAGACATATTTCAATGCATAAAAATTTCAACAGATAAATTAAGAGTTGCAGCAGAGAACAGAACCAATAAAAAAGAGAACTAAATTAGACTGTTACAAATAAAAAATTGTTGAGTGGATTTAACAACTGAATTGACATGAAAGGAAAAATCAAGTGAACTTAAAGGTAGGGTAACAGAAATCACCTAACCTGGAAGACAAAAAGGGTTTTTTTTTTTTTTTGCTTTGTTTTGTTTTTTGAAGTCCAAATAAAACCCCTAAAATCAAACAGGTCAAACCCTGAACTAGTAGTGTTCCAAAAGTCTCTTACTCCACAAAGGTAATGAAAACATAGGCAAAATTCAACTTTTTCAAGACTCCTGAACAACTGAAGATCTGCCATAATCTGAGAAATGTTTTTGTAAGTAAAATGTCTGAATCTCAGTAAGAACAGTAAGCTTTGTAGTGAATAACTTTACCTACTACCACTTTCCCCTATTTTCTAGCATCATTAACAAAGCCGAATGCTGGTGACTAATGCTTATAATCCTAGCTAGTTAGGAGGATGAGATCTGAGGGTTGTGGTTCAAAGCAGCTGGAACAGGAAAGTCAGTGAGACTCTTACCTCCAATTAACCACCAAAAAGCTAGATGTGGAGCTATGGCTTAACTGGTAGAGGATTAGCCTTGAGCACAAAAGCTCAAGTACAATGCCCATACCCTGAGTTCAAGGCACACACACAAAAAGCTTCTAAAACCAGTAATAGCCTCTCAATATTCACAACTGTGAAAACCAACAACCTAGTGCACCTCTGAGAGGAAAAAGCCCTTGACACATTCAAGATGCACTGTACTTGAAGGATTGAAGACTCCCCCCCCCCCCCCCCCCCCCCCCCCCCCCCCCCCCCCGCCGTATTGTCCCAGGTCCATACAGACATGAGGCAAAATCCCAGGTATGTGTGAACTTTGATGTGCTGGCAGGGCAACCCACCTAAGTCCACGTAAAGATCCCATTGTGGGCCCAACTGAAAAGCCCCCACCTCCCTTGCTTGACCTAGTGGCTTTTTCATTAACCTCTGCCTCCTTGCTCAGACCTCATATAAAAACCTAGCTCCTGTCCCAACTCTATGGCACAACCTCCAAACACCATGAAGGTCTCTGCCCCTTGCTGTTCCTCAATAAACCGTCCTCGCCTATTGATGATCAAGTCTGGTCTATTCCTTTTCCGTTCTCCATTTTCCCCAATAATACTCATAAACTGACATATTGAACTGAAAACACTTTGTACAACTATTTAAAGATAATAAAAATGAACGTCCCATCCTAAGAGAATTGTCATCACATAGCAGCTCATTTGTAGCTGCATTTTCAGGAAAAGTACTGATAAAATCAAAGGGGAAAAATAGTAGAGAAAAAGAACAAAAGCCATATGTTCTTCTTCTTCCTGATTCAGAACAGTGCTACCTTCAGGGCACCTGAGAATAGTTAGCACTACTCTTTAACATACAGTTGCCTGAGACAGGGTTAACAATTGGGACTAGTAAGAAGCTCTTCAAAAAAATGTAAAAGAGGGCTGGGAAGGTGGCTCAGTGGTAGAGCGCTTGCCTTGCATGCTCGAGGCCCTGGGTTCGATTCCTCAGCACCACATAAGCAAAAAGAAAAAAGCCGGAAGTGGCACTGTGGCTCAAGTGATAGTGCGCTAGCCTTGAGCTGAAGAGCTGAGGGACAGCGTCCAGGCCCCGAGTTCAGGCCCCACGACCGGACCCCAAAAAAAAAAAATTGTAAAAGAAGCCTGGTGCTGGTGGCTCATGCCTATAATCCTAGCTACTCAGTAGACTGAGATCTGAGGATTGCGGTTCAAAGCCAGCCCGGGCAGGAAAGTCCATGAAACTCTTATCTCCAATAAACTACCAGAAAACCAGAAGTGGCGCTGTAGTTCAAGTGGAAGAGTGCTCACCTTGAGCTGAAGAGCTGAGGAACAGCGCCCAGGCCCAGAGTTCAAGCCCCATGACCGACTCAAAAAAAAAAAAAAGAATAAGATGGAGAATGGATCTACGTCTTGTTTTTTAAAAAGCTTCAATGTATTCTTGGAATTTTAGAAGGATTTGCACAAGTGTAGAATTAGATATTTATCCAAAGAAGACCAGGAAAAGCCCACTATAACCTATATGGCTGATTTTGAAGCTCTCTCTAAGCAGGAAGTGAAAGCTAAACTAAAACTGCACACTGCCTCTCAGAGAACTGAAAATTCCAAAATAAAATTAAGTAACAACTGGGTCTCTGGCTTCCTGACCTAAGTGGTATTCTTTTTCTTTTTTTTTGGGTTGGTTGTGGGGCTTGAACTCTGGGCTTGGATGCTGCCCTGAGCTCTTCAGCTCAAGGCGAGTGCTCTACCACTTGAGCCACAGCGCCACTTCCCTAAGTGGTATTCAATTGCCATTGTGACATTTGCCGTAAGGTCCTCACAAGAGCCCAGCAGAAGCCAACACATAATCTTGGACCCTCAGAATTGAAAACTGATTAAGAGCTACTACATAAAACAATTTGCATTGATTTCTATCATGGTACAAACTGGCTCAATGGACTCCCATGTTCGTACACAGAAAATGACAACAGGATTGCTGGTGACATTTTCAGGATGAAGGGTGCCTCAGATAATAATACACAAAGGACACTGTACATAATGGAAGAACTGACAGCAGAAATCAGCAACCTTCTACTCCATGGCTATCTGGGACAAATTGGTAAAAGGGAAAAGTGCCTATGACAGAACTACATCCCACTGCTTATGATACGTCAGAATACTTTATTAGAGATGTGAAATCTTTATTTTTTTTTGTTTGTTTGTTTTTTGGGGCCAGTCATGGGGCCTGAACTCTGGGCCTGGGCACTGTCCCTCAGCTCTTCAGCTCAAGGCTAGCGCTCTACCACTTGAGCCACAGCACCACTTCCACCGTTTTTCTTTTTGCTTATGTGGTGCTGAGGAATCGAACCCAGGGCCTCAGGCATGCAAGGCAGGTGCTCTACCACTGGGCCATCTTCCCAGCCCCAAAGTTTCCATTCTTTTTTTTTTTTTTTTTTGTCGGTCGTGGGGCTTGAACTCTGGGCCTGGGCACTGTCCCTCAGCTCTTCAGCTCAAGGCGAGCGCTCTACCACTTGAGCTACAGCGCCACTTGAGATGTGAAATCTTTAACCCTGTTTGCCACCCTCTATTCACCAGTCTGCTAAGTAGAAAAAATGTTGGTCATAACAGGTAGAGAATTGCCACATGAGATTCTCGTCAATGAGGATGAAAGCAAGCAGGATCCATGTAAACTCCAGAAGTCCTGATTTTGTTACTTTACCAAATAACCAGAGAATTATAGACTAAATGTAGCAAAACTAGCAGTTGTCTCTGAAAAAAAAAAATGGAAAGAAAGCAGCTCACTAGTCAAAAAAGCTGAAAGAATAAGCAAATATGAAAAGAAAATGACTCTTTTGCAAAGTTCTGAACCACACATAACACAAAAGACCTGCAAAAGTGGACAGAGGAATTTCAATTGGAAGAAATACAGACTGTTCTTTTTGAAAAATAAAGATTATGTTTTGGGGGCTGGGACTGTGGCTTAGTGGTAGAGTGCTTACCTAGCACGCATGAAGCCCTGGGTTCGATTCCTCAGTACCTGGGTTCAATTCCTCAGTTAACTAAGTTCACTCAAGAACTTTAGAACATCTATATAACTTATTAAACAATTATACCAACTTAAAAAAAAAAAAGAACTTTAGTTTAAGAGTTTATGCTTAGCTTGGCTTCTAATCCTTCTTCCAGACCAAGAGAAGAAGGTAGCAAGTTTACTCATGGATATTAGCTTAAGAGCTTGTTTAGCTTGAGGTTACTTTCCTACCAGAATAATGCCTGCTTTGTATTAGAGAAGAAACTTATTTATTCATGGCTAATTATGTATAAAATTTACTGCCTATTACATCATACTGGATAATAAAAACTGCTTGGGAGATAAACCAGGGGGCCTTTATCCTCTGAGATACAGTGTCCCCTGGTTTCCTGGCTTTGATTCCTGAAACTGTCTTTGTGTTTGTCTGTTATTCTCATAAGGTGCCATTCCCCCTTCTAGATACATGTTCACCTTGCAGTGCTGGACATGGCACAACTTATCTGTGTGTGACATGTGAGCATAAAATATGGCCATAACAAGCTGGGCACCATTGGCTCATACCTGTAATTATCCTAGCTACTCAGGAGGCTGAGATCTCAGGATCGTGGTTCAAAGCCAGCCAACGTAGAAAAGTCCCCATAAGACTCTTATCTCCAATAACCTACTCAAATCACCAGAAGTAGAGCTGTGGTAGAGTGGTAGCCTTGAGCACAAAGAGGCTAAGGGACAGTGCCTATGCCCTGAGTTCAAGCCTCAGGCAAAAAAAAAAAAAAAAGCCATGACATATTCCAAACAAAAGCCAAATAGCCTCATGTGGAGACTTTTTGAGGTTCTGTACTCCTAATTTTTCAAAGTAAAAATACTTTTGAGTATTAAGACTTCTGCTATGTAATTAAAAAATTTCACAGACAGTAAGCTTCTCATAAAACTAAAACCAAAATAATACCTAAAGTGGCAGGATACAGTTCATGAACTTTTGAAAAGTGATAAAAATTTGATTCATGTTTTCTTCAGTTCAATCAAAACTGGGTAAATCTGGATGGAATCTACCTTTTCATTTAAACTAATTTTATAACACCACCAGTATAACTAATTATTGACAAAAAATTTTTTATAAGAAATAGAAAGAATGTCCACGCTTTTAGAAACTGCCACACAAAAGGAATAACATCATATGAAATGTGGAAAGTGTTGTCAGAGTTTTAAACAACTTAATGACCTTTAGACGAAATTATTTGTCTAAGTGTTAAATATTTAATGAGTACTTGCTATAAAAATTAAGCAAAAATTGACAAGATTTTAAGTTAGAAATACACAATGCAACAATAATCTTTAAAGAATTTAATGCCCTACTTTGAGTATTAGATAAAACATCAGCAGAAGATAAACAGGAAATACAAGATTTGAACAAAACTACAGGACAACTGGACATACTAGAACATTTCACTAAACAGCAGAACATATTCAACACTTTCTTCCCAAGAGTAGGCCATATATTAGCCAATAAATTAAATTTTAATGAATTTAAAAAGCCAGAAATCACAAAGCATGTTCTCTGACTACAACAGAATGAAATTAGAAATCAGTAACAGAAAGAAATGTAAGAAATTCACAAACAGGTGGGAATAATGCTTCTAAATAAACAATATCACCAGAGAAATTAAAAGTACAGAGGACAAGAAGAAATTTTTACTATGAGGAAAAAAATACAATTCCTAATATGGTTTGACTATGGTGCTGGTTATATATGATTATCAAAACTCGCATGCATACATAAAATTGGTGAATTTTATAATGCTTAATACATTAAAATATGAAAAAGAGAAAAAAATAAAGCTTACAAAATTAATACCTGATAGCGCTTTTCCTGCATTCAGAGGAGGAGCAATGACTCTGAAAAGTTTCTGTATTAAAATTAATAGAAAAATAATCACCATTATTTAAAGGTAATAATCTTAAGTTATTAATCATCTTTCTCTGATAAAATCATTTTCTTTTGAGTTTAAATATAAAAACATAAGGTATACATGCACTGTTTAGGATTATTAAGGAAAAAATCATTGTCATATTCATCATTAAAACAAACCATTTAGACAAAGTTAATTGTTCAGATAATTTCTTATATAAGGCATCTTAGATTCTTACACTACCTTTACTCTTTTTTTTTAAACAAAAAGTAAGATATTAACATCCCAACAAAGTGGTAATGAGATTAATTTATTCTAAAAACATCAAAACATCTGATGGGGTATACAGTTGGAACACAAGAACATTATCTGACCATAGGCACAGCCTTGAAAAATTATAGATACCATGGATCCCCCAGAGAAACTTTCTTATTTGAAAAAGGACTGATCCACAGCACGAGAAAGTACAAATTTCAGCTGTCTGCATCAGTAAGTCTCCTGTGCATGCCAGAAGTCTTAGCTCGGACCAACTACTCAGGAGGTAGAGGCAAGAAGTTCTCAAAGAGTCTGAGGCCAACCACCAAAGAAAGACACTTATGTCAAAAAGGAAGAAACCACTGTCTCCACTCCTCTTCAACATAGTCCTAGAACCCTTAGCCAGGGCAATAAGGCAAGAAAAAGACATTAAAGGGATCCGCATAGGGAAAGAAGAAGTTAAACTATCCCTTTTTGCAGACGACATGATACTATACCTCCACGATCCCAAAAACTCCATCCCCAAACTTTTAGAAATCATAAGTCACTTCGGCAAAATAGCAGGATACAAAATAAACCCACAAAAATCAGTTGCCTTCCTATACACTGATAACGCACAGGAAGAGAGGGAAATGAAGGGAGCAACCCCATTCACAATAACCTCCCAAAAAATAAAATATTTAGGAATTAACCTAACCAAAGATGTAAAAGAACTATTTAATGAGAACTATAAAAAGTTAAAGAAAGAAATTGCAGAAGACACTAGGAAATGGAAAGACCTCCCATGCTCCTGGATAGGCCGACTTAATATAGTAAAGATGGTGATACTTCCAAAACTAATATACAAATTCAATGCAATTCCTATTAAAATCCCAATGACGTACATCACTGAAATACAGAAAACAGTCCAAAAATTTATATGGAACAACAAAAGACCTAGAATAGCCAAAACAATTCTAGGGGATAAAGACAATATGGGAGGGCTATCCATGCCGAACTTCAAACTCTACTACAGAGCTATAATCACAAAGAAAGCATGGTACTGGCACAAAAACAGACCCGAAGACCAATGGAACAGAATAGAAGATCCAGATATAAATCCACAGGCCTACAGCCAGCTGATATTCGACAAAGGAGCCAAAGACATACAATGGAAGAAACACAGCCTCTTCAAACGCTGGTGCTGGGAAAACTGGGCAGCCACATGCAGAAAACTAAAAGTGGACCCCAGCCTATCACCATGCACCAACATCAACTCAAAATGGATTAAAGACCTTAACATTAAACCTGAATCTCTGAAACTACTACAGGACAGAGTAGGAGAGACACTTGAACTAATAGGCACAGGAAGGAACTTCCTGAACAGAGTCCCAGGGTCACAACAAGTTGGAGAGACTCGACAAATGGGACTACCTTAAAATAAAAAGCTTCTGCACAGCTAAATCTATCGCAACTAAGCTAGAAAGACAACCAACTAATTGGGAAAAAATATTTACCAGCAATATATCAGACAAGGGGTTAACATCCTGTATATACAGGGAACTCAAGAAACTAATCCCTCCCAAACCTAACAAACCAATTACTAAATGGGCAAGGGAACTAAAGAGGGACTTCTCAAATGAAGAAATAAAAATGGCAAAGAAACACATGAGGAAATGTTCATCATCCCTGGTGGTGAAGGAAATGCAAATAAAGACAACCCTGAGATACCACCTTACCCCAGTCAGAATGTCCCACATCCACAAATCAGCCAACGACAAATGCTGGAGGGGATGTGGAGAAAGAGGAACCCTGTTACACTGCTGGTGGGAATGTATACTTATACAACCACTTTGGAAAGCAGTCTGGAGGGTCCTTAGAAAGCTAAAGATTGACCTCCCTTACGACCCAGTCATACCACTTCTAGGCATCTACCCTGAACAACAGGAACCAATATACAAGGACACGTGCACCTCCATGTTTATTGCAGCACTGTTCGCAATACCCAGGATATGGAAACAACCTAGATGCCCCACCACAGATGAATGGATCCAAAAATTGTGGTATCTATACACAATGGAATATTATGCAGCCATTAGAAATGACAAAATAATGGCATTTGCAGGGAAATGGATGGAGCTAGAAGGAATCATGTTGAGCGAGGTAAGCCAAGAACGAAGAGACAAATGGTACATGGTCTCCCTGATAAGTGGATGCTAAATCCAAAAGGTTAGGTGATACAATAAAACTAACAGGACTTAAGAAACAAAGAACTCCCGCTCATCTGGTTGAACCACTACTAAATATCCCCATGCTGCTGATCACAAATATGGTATATAACATGTGAACACTGTTATATATTACAGACTGTGGTAGACAATTTGCTCCAGGGAAGTTAGAATGAACTTGTGACTTTGAAATTATGTAATCATTTAATCACAATTAAAAAAAAAAAAAAAAAGAACCTCGGGGAAGGGAGGGAGGGAGGGGATGGTAGGGGGAAAACAATGGAGGGGGGTAACAATGTTCAAGAGGAAGTGTACTCATAACCTCACTCATGTAACTGTAACCCTCTGTATAGTAGCTTTACAATAAAAAAAAAAAAAGGAAGAAAGACAGAGAAAGAGATAGAGAGAGAAAGAGAAAGAGAGAGAGAGAAATTTCTAAAAAACTTTGCATACTTTCCTATTATAGCCCTACATCTATTCTCTCTGTTGTTTGTTAAGCTAGCATAGAAATCTTCACTTCTAGCTATTCATAGAGCTGCTCACTAATTAGTGTTCCCATACACATACGTAAAAATCATTTTCTTTTCTTCTGTTACTTTGTATCTTGATGTTCTTTCCCACTGACTCCTCATGGCCTGCCATCATTGAGACCTAAGTTGGTAGAGAAGGTTTTCTTCCTAACTTATATTGGCCCTATTTTTACATTAGAAACATCCAAAACTGCACTAAGGAAGCATTTCAGAAGCTATAATAGTTATTTCAACTGTGATGACACTTTCATTCTGAAAAAGCAAGAAAAAATTCAAAAGGTAGGAACTCTCTTATTAATGTATACCTCTTTAGGTATGAATACAGCTAAACTTCAAACACTGAAAAGTGATTTCCATACAGGCAGAAAATTAAAAGAGAGGAATCATAGGAATCTTCAAATGACTGTTTAATAATAAATACCAAGCTCCTGCTGAAAGCCATTATACTTGAAAGCTACTCTGAACACAGGCAACCCCAAGAGCCCAGTGTACCATGTGACATGTACAGGTACAAATGTGAAGCAGACTAGGAGAATAAAATTCACATCCAGTAGAAAATGCAAAAGCAACATAAAAATCCAGCAGCCATTTTTGTTGGTATATAATGCATTAAAACGAATCTCTTTGGAGAGGTTTCTTTGAGAGCAACTAGAAACTGTACTAATTCTTCCTAACTGTGGTCCTGTTAGAACTTAGAGAAGTATTGCATGCAAGGAAGTACAGAAGCTCATTTCAGAGGCAGCTATCTTTCTCAGGCACCTCAATGAGGAGTCAACTGAGAGGTTTTAAGGGAAAGAATAATTAATACAATCAGGAACAATATCAAGGGAACAGGAATGTGGTATTAATCTTCAAAACTGACCAGGAGAGAGGACAGTAATTAGACATCCTTAAGAAGTCTGAAATTTCACAGAATAACTGCCAACTTAGTAATACTGAAGACAGTTTGGGATTGCATTAAATTTAAACAGAAAAGGTTGCCTGGATGTCATCAGTAGATGCCTGGTTCTTCTGAGGTACATTAGTCACTATAATAAAGCAGCAAGCAGCTGACAAGTACTGCGTGTACCTTCTCCCCAGCCTGATTTCCACAGTGCTTTCTTCCACTTAAGACATATAACAAAATGGACAAAAATCAAACCCAAATGCTTTTTGGATTACCTTTGTAAGGATAATTAAAAAACAAAGTATCATCAATGTTACAAAATTCTGAATTTGGAAAATCAACACATTAACAACTTTACAAATAATAGATGCCTGCTTTTTTCAGGAACCATCCCAGCAGAATTCCAAAACAGAATCACAGAACAGTAATTTATTATATATAGTAATTGTATAAAATGAGCTTCTTAAGCCATTTGAAAAAAATTACTATATAAAAAAATTCCTAGCAGAAAAAAATTTAAAGTTTTAAAACTAGTAAACATTAGTTTTACCTATTGTTCCCTGAGATTTAAATATCTACATGCACAAATAAACAAGAACACCATGAAAGAAGATATGAAATGAGGGCTGAGAAGGTGGCTCAGTGGTAGACTGCTTGCCAGGCATGCATGAGGCCCTGGGTTCGATTCCTTAGCACCACCTAAGCAGAAAAAGCCGGAAGTGGTGCTGTGGCTCAAGTGGTAGAGCCCCTAGCCTTGAGCTGAAGAGCTGAGGGACAGTGCCCAGGCTCAGAGTTCAGGCCCCACAACCAACCCTCACCCCCCCAAAAGAAGATATGAAATGAAAGTTTAGTGAGGATTAGTGGTAGAAAATATGCTTAGCACACAAGAAGAAAGACCCAAGTAATAAAAGTTCAATCCCAGTAATAAAAAACAATAAAGACAACCTGAGAGTACAAGTTAAATTGGCATAAGTCTAATAAATAAGAAATTTTAAATGATTGGATAAAACAAACTATTCAAAGCAAATTGAGACTAGGGAAAAACTAATATACAACACTAAATATGTCCTACATTTAGAAAGTACTTACCTCCATGGGACTAATAAATTCATTCATGCCTCTGTTGTAGACATAGATCATAGCATCATAGAGACGATTTTCCCAGCACATGAGAACTATCTATACAAAGGAAAAAATCATACAATTTAGTTTATTTCACCAATTATTTTCCTTAAAGCTTTAAGAATGAAGATCTTAAATTCTTTTCCCTTTTTATACCTTCTCTGATAAACACTGAAATTTAAACACTCAAGCACAATGGCTGGATAAGTATTACCATAGGTTCAATTTTGCTTTAAATTGTACAATGGTGTGTGTGTGTGCGTGTGTTTGTGTGTGTGTCACATCGGTCCTACAGCTTGAACTCAGGGCCTAATAACTCTCTCTTCTTTTTGTTCAAAGCTAGCACTTTACTACTTGAGTCATAGCTCCATTTCTGGCTTTTTTGGTAGTTTAGTGGAGATGAGTCTCACAAACTTTCCTGCCTGGGCTGGCTTTGAACATCAATCCTCAGATCGTAGCCTCCTGAGTATTTAGGATTACAGGCACAAGCCATAGGCACCCAGCTTACAGTAGCTACTTTTAAACATCTTCCAGTGTCTCATTTTGTTTCTTCTCTATCCTTCTGTTTTCAATCTTAGCACAGGGGCAGTCCTGTGGCTTGAACTCAAGGCCTGGGTGCTGTGCCTGAGATTTTTTGCTCAAGGCTAGCAGCACAATAACAATTGAGCTACAGCTCTACTTCCACCTTATTTTGTGCTTAATTGGAGGTAAGAGTCTCACAGACTTTCCTGCCCAGGTTGGTTTCCAACTACAATTGTCAGATCTCAGCCTCCTGAGTAGCTAGGTGTAAGCCACCAGCACCTGGCTTATTTTACTTTTAATGAAGATTTTTAAATAGTGCTATAAAAATTCATGAAAGCCTTATCTTTTGGGCATTCTTCTAAGCATCAAGGATAAAGTTATTGAAATCCAGACCTAGGCCCCACCCTTAAAGTTCTGTATACTAATCAAAAGAAAGGAGGGGCACTTGGCATGAGTTAATACATGGAAAAAGATTCTACTACTTTAATAATTAATTATTTACAAAGGTGATAAGCATTATTTTTTAAAAATCTGACTTGGTCTACAATATTCAAAAAGATATCCCTGGAGAAGCAATATGGAAGCTAGGGCCTAAAGGCTGTCTGCCTCTACCTACCTGTATGCCAAAAGCAGAAGTGAAATAAGGGCTGTATCAGGCAGAAGAAAGTAAGGATGAAAGACCTATAGTGGGGAAAGGCTTGAAGTGTTTAAAAGACAGAGCAAGATCTATTGAGAAGATGCTTAGAAAAATGAGTCGCTCTTTGGGGGGGGTGGGGGGGGTGTCTGGTCGTGGGGCCTGAACTCTGGGCCTGGGCGCTGTCCCTCAGCTCTTCAGCTCAAGGCTAGTGCTCTACCACTTGAGCCACAGCACCACTTCCGGCTTTTTTTTCCTTTTTGCTTATGTGGTACTGAGGAATCGAACCCAGGGCCTCAGGCATGCAAGGCAAGCGCTCTACCACTGAGCCACCTTCCCAGCCCCAAAGATTGGAAATTTTTTTGGTTTTTTTTAGGGGGGTGGGGGGGAGCAGGTCATGGGGCCTGAACTCTGGGCCTGGGCGCTGTCCCTCACCTCTTCACCTCAAGGCTAGTGCTCTACCACTCAAGCCATAGTGCCACTTCTAGCTGAGGAATCGAACCCAGGGCCTCATGCATGCAAGGCAAGCACTCTAACCACTGAGCCACCTTCCCAGCCCAATGCTTAGAAAAATGAATACACGATTTACAATACAAATGTTCCATATTGTTCCTATGAGAGTGACATGGTACTTAACTGACAAGAGGACCACAGCAGAACAGCAATTGTCAGGGAGACTGGTCTATCTCCTTACTGATGACCAACACATAGTTCTGCCCTAATCTTTCCTTTGACCCTCTCCTCTTCACACCTTCCTTAGTGTCTTCACCTGGATGTTTAACAGCTATCTCAAAAGAAAATGTCAAAACAAGACTCCTGACTTTGTTTCTCAGACTGAGACTTGAACTAGTCTTCCAATTGCCTTAAAGGAATCACCCTTTATCCACCCAGTTTCTCAAGCTAAAACTGACATCATCTTAAAGTTCTCTCATTCCCACATTTCGACATTCTCACATGTAGTTCACCAGTAAACCAATTTTCCTTCCAAAATATTCAGAATCAGGCCAATTTTTCATGACACTTAAATAAAATGGAGACATTTGTACCTTGTCTTGCAAAGTCGAATTCTGCTTCTCACCAAGTTCCAGATTTATTTTTGCTTTCTGTTACCTCAACAACAACCTTCCCCTCCCCCACCCCCCCCCACCCCCCGCGGTCTTTTTTTTTTTTTTTTTTTTTTTTGTGGGTCATGGGGCCTGAACTCTGAGCCTGGGCACTGTCCCTCAGCTCTTCAGCTCAAGGCTAGTGCTCTACCACTTGAGTTACAGCCCCACTTCCGGCGTTTTCTGCTTATGTGGTGCTGAGGAATCGAACCCAGGGCCTCATGTATGCAAGGCAAGCACTCTACCACTGAGCCACCTTCCCAGCCCTATATTAACTTTTATCTGTAACAATATTCTCTTCCAAGATTCCTTCTTGTCTTCAGATTCGAAGACTCAACATTACTTTTTCAAAAACACTTTCTATAACTAGCCTACCACAGGCAGCTTCTCTCTCTCTCTCTCTTTTTTTCTCTCTCTCCATCTTTCTCCCTCTCTCTCTCTCTCCCATATTGTCCCTTTTGACTTTAAACAACACTTGTTTGGATTCTTTTCTAGTTTACTTACTTGTTTATACGTTTATTGCCAAACTTTTCTGCTAAAAGTTAAGCTTTAAGCTAGGTACCCATGGCTCATACCTGTAATCCTACCTACTTAGGAGGCTGAGATCTGAGGATTGCAGTTTTAAGCCAGCCTGGGAAGAAAAGTCTGTGAGACTTTTATCTCCAACCACAAAAAAGCTGGAAGTAGAGCTGTTACTCAAGTGACAGAGCACTAGTCTTGAGCACAAAAGCTCAGGGACAGTGCCCCAGGCCCTAAGTTCAAGACCCAGGCAGAAGGGGGGGGAGGGGCGAGGGAGTCAAGCTTTAAGAGAGACAAATCTGTTCACCAGCCTAACTGCAGCATCCCCAAAGCCTGACACTCATTAAATACTTCTTGAAATGCTGAACAAATGCTGCCAAAAGACCACGTAAAATACAACTGAAAAATATTCAACATGGTGAAGAAAAGTCACTAATGACTTTTAACAAAGCGATCAAAAGTTATTAGAATGTAAAGAGTATATAAATAGCAAGCCATACAATGTTTTCAGAGGTCCATAACCTCTGAAAGACAAGAAGGAGTGAAAGAAAGCTTGATATGGAGAGATGATGTTTCTTCTTATTGCTGTTTTACCATGAAAAAGATCAAACTGTATTTACATGAAACTGGGGAAAAGATGAAAATGTTGGGAATAAAAATGTCTCCTCAGCTGGGCACTGGTGGCTTACACCTATAATCCTAGCTACTCAGGAAGCTAGGATCACAGTTCAAAGCCAGTCAGGGCAGAAAACTCCATGAGACTCTTATCTCCAATAAACTACTCAGAAAAGGCTGAACTGGCACTTTGGCTCAAGTGCTAGAGCGCTAGCCTTGAGCAAAAGTTCAAGAATAATGCCCAGGCCCAGAGTTCAAGGCCCAAAGACTGGGGAAAAAAATTCTACATGTGAGTTAGGTTGATAATGTGGTCTCAGATCACTGGATTGTTACTAGACTGAAGACCAGACTATCCAGATAACAGAAGGACATGCATAAAAAAGATCTGGCTTTACTTTGTACACTCACACCCACTCCAGAAAGAACTTCCAGAAAGACCAACACCATGTTTTCAGATCTTTCATTTTCATGTAATTTTTATACTTTAAAAAGCTTTTGATCTTTCTAAAACCTTTGTTAGTCACACATATTTTAGTTCAAGAGGGCTTAGCACTTCTGTGGGAAGACATTCATTATTAGAGCTAATGTGGAATTAAAGAATTACATTGCATAGTATCTTAAGCAGAATAGATAATGACTCTCAACAAGGGACTGAAAAATTGTTGTGGGAACTTGAAATATACCAGAGGCATATTTTCAAACAACAGCCAGGCTGCCTGGGCTAAGAAATTCTGTAATTTGCCCCTTCTATCATCTTCAAGCATTTGAAAGCTTTATATACTAGCTCTAGGTAAAATAGCATCATTGTCTCTCTCTCTCTCTCTCTCTCTCTCTCTTTTTTTTGGTCAGTCATGGGGGTTGAACTTGAGCTCAGGGCTAGTGATCTACCACTTGAGCCACAATGCCACTTCTGGTTTTCTGATGGTTTACTGGAGATAGGAGTCTCGCGGACTTTCCTGCCTGCCTGGCTTTGAACCATGCTCCTCAGATCTCAGCCTCCTTAGTAGCTAGGATTACAGGTATGAGCCATCGGTGCCTGACCTGGCATCATTCTCTTAAAGGTAAAATTACTCTATTATTTGGCTGTAATGTAACTTGTGGTACAGAATTTGCCTATCATGCACAAGCCCATCGGTTTAATCCCCAGCACAAAAAGAAAAAGAAAAAGAATACGAACAAATATACTCTACTGTTCATGTGAAGATTATCTATAATTGAAACTGGGCTGCTGGGTGGAAGCTGATGAAGAACAAACTGATGAAGAATCAATCAAGAAGCCTTTTTTATTTTTATTTTTTTGGTGCTAGTCCTAGGGCTTAACACCTCAGGCTCTGGGAACTGTCCTTGCGCTTTTTTACTCAAGGTTGGTGCTCTAATACTTGCACCACTGCTTGCTCCACTTCCAGCTTTCTGCTGGTTATTTAGAAGTAAGGCTCATGCACTTTCCTGCCTGGGCTGGCTTTAAACTGTGATCTTCAGGTCTCAACCTCCTGAGAAACAAGGATTACAGGCATGAGCCACTAGTGCCCACCTTAAGAAGCATTTCTTAAACAACTAATAAAAGCAAACTCTATGTCATAAGCTGCTGAGAATTTTAAAGAAATAGAAGACTTAATCCCTGGCTTGCAGGCATTAACTATCTAGCTTTCACATACACAGTCCTAAGAAATACTTTGACAAATACAAATTTGTAAGATATTTTTCTAAAAGCATTCAACAAGTAAAAATCACTTTGCAGAAGGCAGACAGAGTCCTTATCAGTCAGGTAAATATAACCAATAAAAGAATAATGTTTATTCTGTAAGCTAGCAAACTATCCATACACTCACCTGCTGAATGTCTAGGCTGGTGATATCCATATGTACAATGAGGGCTTCCACATTTTCCATTAACTTTTTATCTTGGAAATGAACAATTAAGTCTTTCATGACCTGGGGTGTGATCCCCACCAATTTATCACTTAAAATATATGGTTCAAGGCACTCCAAAAACACTCCTTTGGCCACTGAATTCTCACTTAATTTGTCATACATTTGGCTAAATAAAAGATCCCTGTAACAAAAAGAAAATAATTTTAGCAACATTTCAGATATAGGTTAAAGTTGGTCTGCTAAGTCTATCCCATCTTTCCCCTACTTCAAATTAGTCATTAATTTATTAAAAAGCAGCAACAATATTTGCATAGAACTTTGAATTACAAAACCATCCATATATCCATACCTGTATACATATATATAGATAGATAGATAGATAGATACATACATACATATACATACATTCAAATATACTCAATCTTCCTAATACTTCTTTTACAAGATGTTGTGAGTGATAATGGCAAAAGTCTGTAATCCTACCACTTAGGAGGCTAAGGCAAGAGGATTATTATTTGGAGGTAAGCCTAGACTATCTAGTGAGACTTTGTCTCAAAATAAACAAAACAAAAGTAAGAGAAGTTGAATAGTTAGATTGTTTGCTGAAAGGCACACAGCAAACATAACAGAGTTAAAATTCAGAGTTAAAATTCAGGCCTAAATCCCATGCACAAGTTTATTGTGGTACACAGCTTCTTAAAGGTAATAACACTAGCATGGGAACAAGTAAAAATAGACATGATGAAACAGGAAAAGTTAAAAGGATTATTCCTATTTATCTTTTCTTCCTTCTTAGTACTGAAGATTTCATAGGTGATCTGCTGAGCCAATAAGTTTTTATCTAATTCTAATCCTTTGTTTCCCAAAGGAATTAGACAATGATTATTGATGAGTAAAGAAAATGAAATTTAATAATTAAAATACATACCAGAGACAATTTTATTGCAGAAAAAAATTAAAATTACTCTCAACAACTATATTTTCTTTCATATTTCTTCGGTAAGAAGTCCACAGTTTAGTTATACTTAGGATACTATTCTGAACTCTGTTTACATGCAACATCATATGATAAGCATTATTCTAATTGTTACTTTTAATATCAACTCTGAAATTTTGTTTGGTTTACTGAATTTATAATCATTTTTACTTCTAAATGACACATAATATTTACAGAATATGGAGTGATGCTTCAATGCTTGCATACAATGTATAATAGTCGCACATGGAAACAGGCACTTCTATACCATACACCCTTGTCATTACTTCACATTAGGAATATTCAAAATCCTTCAACTATTTCAAAATGTGCAACTGTCATCAACCAAAGCTTTTCTACTATGTTACAGAATGATAGAAATTACTGTACCTATCTTAATGCACCCAAGTATTCCATGTAAGCCCAGAGTGGCCTTGCACTCTTGATATTCTTGATTCAACTTCTTGAGTGCTGGGATTACAGGTGTACACCAATAAACCCAGCTCTGCTTCTACCCTGTAATCATCCTTTCTCCACCAGCTCCCATCTACCTTCTTTCCAACCTCTGATAACCACTATTCTACTTTCTATTTTTATGGTATCAGCTCTGTAGCTTTCATAAACAGATTTTTAAAAAATGTATCGCTCATTATGCTGAGCCGGACTTAGTTTGTCCCAAAGGAAAGAATTTCATTGAGCATATACATTTGTTTTACCCATTCATCCACTGGTGGACCCTCAGTGATTGCTTACATTGGCTGTTGTGAATAGTGCAGTAATAAACAAGGGCTGCGGGATGTCTTCCACACATAGGCTTCCTTCCCTTTGGACTTATGTCCAGGAGTGGGAATTCTGGATCATATGGTAGGTCTATGTCTAGGTGCTTTTTTTAGTTGGGTTATTTGTTTTTTAAGGACTCTCTATACTGTTTTCCATCTTGGCTATTCTCATTGATATTACCCCTTTCTCTGCAAGTATTTCTTCTTTAACACAATCATTTTTGTCTCTCTTGAAGCTTCAATACGCAAAAACATCAGAGCTAGCTTAGCTATTCCTGTAATGCTGCATGTGTCACTTATTTCTTTCATTTCAAGTGATGCCACAATAAATATCTACATTGACAGCTTTTCTCACATAGGGGTCTTAATTACTTTGCCACTGGATTTTTAGAAATGTAACTTAAGTGAAAAGATATGAGCTATGGGTATATAGCTCAGTGTTACAGGGCTTGCCTAGTAAGCATGAGGCTTTGAGTTTAATCCCCAGCACTGAAAAAAAAAATGAGGGAAGAAGGGAGGAAGGGGAAAGGAGAAAGGAAACATGAAAGATTTAGTGTACTTCAGGTGTGTCTCACTAAATTATTTTCAAAACATATCACATTACCATTTATAGGCCACCGGCCCTCTTTCACAAGAAAATTATGAGATTTTTCCCTAAGCACAAATTAAGCAACATCATCATTTTTAATTCTGCATCAACTGGCAAGATTGAATATTTTCCATTTACCCTTATAAATTATATTGCTTTGTATCATTCTATTTGTTTATAATGTAAAACTAATTCAATTTGTCTGTTACAACTATAAATTATTTTGTCTTCACATGTAATTCCTTTGTATGTATGTCATGTCATTTTCCATGTGGAAAATAGAGGTGGTTCACACAAACCACAGGTATCCTCTTTCATGAGGAGTTTCACAGAAAGGTCAAGCAAGTTCTTAAAAGGAATAGACAGGGCTCTGCCTCAACTCAGTCCTGGAAGGGAACTGTGCAGCTCCAATGACACGAGACTCCAGAGCCCCCTGTACTTTCTATAAACAGCATTTGTGACAACCTGGGGCAAAATCTATACCCACTTTCTTTCTTCCTTAAATGCACAAGTGTAATTTTCCTGTCATTTTCCCCTCCACTTCACATTTATCAGAAGATTTTTTTGTTCATTTGATTTTAATCAATAGTCCATCACATTTTTGTGAGTACCAATTACTAGCTAAGCCAAAGAATCTGAGATTAATGAAGTCTGACTGCAAGAAGGAAAGAGTAAAGGACAACAAAATGACTGCAATAAATTCACAGAAACACGCTAACAAAGATAATTAGAGATTTGAGCTCAGAACCAAAAAAAAAAAAAAATCCTTGGGGAAAAGAATTAAAGAAAGCTAAACAGAGCATAAAAGTTGACAGACAAGGTAGAAAGATGAATGGCAAGACTACATATTTCTTAGCCAGTCTAAGCTACAGTTAGAAAAACTTTTTTATAAATCAAGAAGTCAGTCAGCAACTCCTACTTATATAAATATGAAACAAAATTCTACAACATGGGCTCATCATTTGAAAAAATATTTTCAAAAGAGAAGAATGTGAGAGAAAAGTACACAAAGTAATTTTTAGCTCTCATGTTTCTCTCTGTATTTAGGTACTATTCTCCACTTGTTTCCTAGAAGGGAATAACTGTCATTTGCCATTTTGAGCTCAGCATCCTTTAGCCAGTAGACCAGAGAAGCCATCATGATCAATAGAGGGTCAGCCAAGACATCTTTCTACAAACCATACTCATGAATATTCATAATAAAGATACTTTAACTTAAATACAGAAAAAAATGGTTAAATTCACTTTGGACATTATCAACTTTGTACTTTTTTTTTTTGGTTGGTCGTGGGGCTTAAACTGTGGGCCTGGGCACTGTCTCTATGCTCTTCAGTTAAGGCGAGCACTCTACCACTTGAGCTACAGTGCCACTTCCAGTTTCTGGTGGTTAATTAGAGATAAGAGTCTCATGGACTTTCCTGCCCAGGCTGGCTTTGAACCATGATCCTCAGATCTTAGCCTCCTGAGTAGCTAAGATTACCGGCATAAGCCATTGTCACCCAGCTTGTATATATATATATTTTTTTTGGGGGGGGGGGGGAGAAGTCCAGTTGTGGGGCCTAAACTCTGGGCCTGGGCGCTGTCCCTCAGCTCTTCAGCTCAAGGTTAGCGCTCTACCACTTGAGCCACAGCGCCACTTCTGGCTTTTTTCTCTTTGCTTATGTGGTGCTGAGGAATTGAACCCAGGGCCTCATACATGCAAGGCAAGCGCTCTACCACTGAGCCACCTTCCCAGCCACCTATTTTTGTTTTTTTATGTGAAGCACTGCTTTACTTTTGAGATTACAAATTCAAAGGCTGAGAATATGGGCATCATCAGTAAGAATATAGCCAATCTATACTAAATATGCAGGCAGAATATAAGTGAATGTAAGTGAAACAATTCCAAGTTGTGTGAAGCTGATCACTTATAAAAATAAAGGCAAAGTTCAAATAGATTTTAAGAAATTATGGCCAAACTGCTATTTTCTATACTAATATAACAATCTAAGTTATAAAATAAAACAAAATGGCATGTATACTTCTTTCCCTTTTATATTTAAATTTTTATATATAATTGTTAAGAAAATGATTATTCAAAATATCCAGCTCCTCAATTATACTTCATAATCAAGAACTGTTTCTCAAACAGTAAGACTGACATTGAACAACACAACAGAACAATCTGTGTATAAAAGCCCACTTCAGGTTCACTGTGGATTTACCCAAAACATTTCAGAGCTACAGTCATTTGGATGCTGCTTTATATCTGCTCTGGACATTGCTTCCAACGCCATGAACACAAAGTCATTTGGATGCTGCTTTATATCTGCTCTGGACATTGCTTCCAGTGCCATGAACACAAAGTGGCTAGCATCCCTTACAGGAAACCTCTGTTTTCTTTTACTCTCTAACTGCTTTACTGGGGTTAAATTCAAATATGGTAACATAGCACCTATTTTTAAACAATGCTCAAACAATTAAAAAATATACACTTTAGACTTTTCTTTCAAAATAAAACTGACAATATGGCTATTATATTTTACATAAATATGTACATATATAGTATATTATAGTATTTCATAAATATATGTTTGCATATATATAGTATGTAAGTATACACACATATATATCATTAGTCATCAAGAATCCTACAAAAAGCTGAGCTATTTTATATTTTTGTCTAAAACTGAAGAAACATAAACAATTAATTGAAATGAAATTGTTATCTTGCCCATGTAATTGTAACCCCTTTGTACAGTATTTTCACAATAATAAAAAAGAAATTGTTACATCAGAAACCTAAAGTATTAATCTTCAAATCCTATCATTTCTGACTTTAATTCACAAACGAATTGTGTTGTTGTTGTTAGTTGTAGGGCTTGAACTCTGGGCCTAGGTGCTGTCCCTCAGCTCTTCAGCTCAAGGCTAGCGCTCTACCACTTGAGCTCTACCACTTGAGCAACAGCGCTCTACCACTTGAGCAACAGCGCCACTTCCAGTTTTCTGAGTGGTTTATAGGAAATAGTCTCACAGGCTTTCCTGCCCGGGGTGCTTTGTGATCCTCACATCTCAGCCTTCTGAGTAGCAAGGATTATAGGTGTGAGCCACCAGTGCCTGCTAAAAGCCAAATTTTAATTAAAAACAAACAAACAAACAAACAAAAAAAAACCACCAGTTCACAAGAAACTGATTAGTATCACCTGCAAGAGAAAAGCAAGCATGGTCCCTACTACTGTAAAAAGAACTTTGCATCATAAAAGTTATTTGCATAATTGAATAAAAATATATATTAGTTCAGTTAACGTTCTGTCTGGGAATGGGGTTTTATGAATTATATTATGAGACAAGTATAAGAAGGGTAGTATTGAGTTAAGATTAATTTTGAAGCATGGACTATGGATATAATTGACCCATTCAAGAAACATTTTTCATACTCACTAGACACTATCCTGAAATGACTATATATAACTTGCGGGTGTACACAGAAGGAAAGAACTGGGAGACAGTGAAGGAAGGAGTGACATTGTCCAAAATGAAATGTACTCATTACCTGACTTATGTAACTGTAACCTCTCTGCTCATTACCTTTATAATAACAGTAAAAAAAATTTATTTTAAAAAGAAACACTTTTTCATGCATTTATTACCTACGGTTTTGACCAAGTATGGTAAAAAAGTAAGGCCATTTTTAAAAACTGAAAGAACATTTAAATTCCTGCATATACAGTACCAGCTCAACTGAGGGAGAGAAGCTCTGTCAGGCTTAAGTTATCACTGGTTGTGTTTAAATCACTGTGTGATCTGCTGCTTCCCTGTTTTTAATTTTGTGAAAATCTGTCTTCCTAAAAGCAAATGGTGACTCAAAGCAAAGTAAAAGTGAATGTGCTTAACTGCAGTAATACACTGAAACTGAGATTGTTGAAAGGTGGTGTGATAGGACAAATGAATGGCACAAGCCCACAACAGTACTGATGTCTACGTATCCTAAGCCTTGAGGAAGGTGGTCAGTGGCAGGCTTCTTGGAACCATATTTCTCAGGCTACCAAAGGCCTCCTAGATAAAAAGAAAAGGATGGACAATAAAAACAATGTATTCTACTAGAATACATTGTCAGAATATCTTCCATGTGGGAGGGTCACAACTATGTCAGAGTGGTAAGCCCCAAAGAGGTTACCTGAATCTGGAGGAGTACTGGAGTAGGTTTTATAAGATTTGTACTGGGGCTGGGCGCTGATGGCTCACACCTGTAATCTTAACTACTCAGGAGGCTGAGATCTGAGCATCACGGTTCAAAGCCAGCCCAGGCAGGAAAATCTGTGAGACTCTTATCTCCAATAAACAACCAGAAAATGGGAGGTGGCACTGTGGCCAGGCCAAGATAAGCCCAACGACCAGCTGGAGGGGGAAAAAAAAGACTTGCACTGGGCATATTCTGAGCATTTCTTTTTTGGGTCCGGTCGTGGGGCCTGAACTCTAGACCTGGGCACTGTCCCTCAGCTCTTCAGCTCAAGGCTAGCGCTCTACCACTTGAGCCACAGCGCCACTTCCGGCTTTTTTCTTTTTGCTTATGTGGTGCTGAGGAATTGAACTCAGGGCCTCAGGCATGCAAGGCAAGCACTCTACCACTGAGCCACCTTCCCAGCCCCTGAGCATTTCTTAAGGCAATGTTAATGTCACAAATGCTTTGCTAATATGAGAATAGCACTAGATATAAACAGAACTAAGTCATAGAAGACAGTATAGAGAGTATTCACTTTAAGAAAGCTGTCATTATAGAATGATGCTATATAAAAGAACCCTCTGGTTCAATTAAACCCAGGGAATTGATCACTTTTATCTTTATGATCTATGGCAACTCTAAGAAAAAAATTCCATTTAAGACTGATTATACTGAACTATTCCATTGTTAAATCTAATAAATTTTTAATCATTGCATATTTGGAATAGAGAAAACTGACAGATGGCACTAGAAACAAAGAATCAAAGTGATCAAATGGTTGGCTCTATCCTTTCTAAACTCAGACCCATATGTAGGATCTCAATTTCTGATTAAAAAAAGAAAGAAAGAAAAACCAAAATGGAAAGAACAATCAGGTATAAGAACTCAAATCTACAACAAATAAGGAAACTTTGGCCCAATGCTTAGTTTCACTACCTACCCCTTCTTCCTTTTCTGGAACCTAAAAAGTAGGAATAGGGGAAGGCACTGGCAGGCGAGGGGGAGAGAAGGAGAGGAGAGCTGAAGAGCTGAGGGACAGTCCCCTGGCCCAGAGTTCAGGCCCCACAACTGGCAAAAAAAAAAAAAGAAAAAGAAAAAGTACAAGGCAACCTCTTAGGAACCAGCTGCTATATGTAAATAAGTTCTAGAGTCCAGTCAGTGTTGTGCAGGTTTCTAGAGCTGTTTGCACTAAATTCTATCACAGCTTCTCTATGGAGTGGTATGTGCTAGTGGTCTAGTTTAAGAATACAGGAGCTGGACCCCTGTGTCTGACCCCCAACCTCTGCCCCAACAGCTGTACTAGGAATCTGGGCAAGTTGTTAAATCAGTTTCTGCCTTTGGAACATGCTCTATAAAATGGGGAATAATGAGACTGACCTCATTGTTATAAAACCTAGGTAGGTTGCTACATAAAATTATATATATTAATCTGACAGGCCTTAGAACATACCTCCTACTATTATATGAGTACGAAAAATTGAATTAACATGTTGATTAGTTACTATTTAAACCAACAAAGCCTAATAAATAGTTCACTTAAACTAATTTCTTTTAAACAAAACACTAAAAAAACTACTACTACATAAGCAAAATGAACCTAGCTTTTGGGGGTACTAAAGATATCTGAAATAATGTGTTTTGGGGATGGTTCATAAAAGAATACATGTACTAAAAAGAATGCATATGCATATACATACACATGCACACAAATCATACACTTTTTGCTTCCAAGATCTCTAAATAGTATTAGTCTTTTGTTACATTCTTTGCATCCATTATTGTGGCTCACAAGAACACATATATACTCATAAGCATCAGTTTAGGAAAAGTTAATTTTATTAGATTGAACGCTGTTAAAGAATCAAATATCTATGAATTTGTAGTTTTTTTTTTTAATTTAGGCAGTAGAATTTATAGAATTCACGGCAGAAAATTCTGCGCAACCACCCTACTAGCAGAGTCTATAGCGACTGAAGGTGACAGGCCAGGCATACTCACTTTCGCTGCAGCAGCAGGCAGTAATCCACGATGACAGGCACTGTATCCTGCAGAGAAACCACAAGACACCATAAGCCACATCCTGGTCATAGCCTCACCCACAGCAATAGAAGAGGCTGTTCCACTGTTGGGATGACACAGTGGACTGTGCTTTTGGTAAGCAATCTGGAATGATGTACCAATAATCTTAAATAAAAATGCTCTGGTTCAGTCATTTTACTTCTGGAAACTTCTTCTAAATACAAAAATGTTAATAAATTAAGGTGTTTGCTGCAGCCTTGTTACAGAAGGACCAGGAGAAGGAAGGGAAGTAGAGAAGGAGAAAAGAATGGAATGAGATCCAATAAGCAACATGGGGAAATAGCTCATTAAATTTTGCTATTTGAATAAAATATTATGTTTATAAGTTTATAGGCTTATAATAACATTAAAATAAACAGTAGGTATCTCACAATTTTGTAAAGAAAACTTGCAGAGAAGAAAGTACCCTGAGACTAGAACTAGTCCTGTCAGTGGCTTGGTGACTAACTTGCTATATACTGTTACAACCATTCACACCAGCAATTTTAAGGCTGATTTAACTTCTCAGTTTCATAATATTTTGATGGCTTTAAATTCATCATGTATGGACTCACAGAAAGCAAGTAGCAACCCATAATTTTGGCCTTTATTTTTAAAGGAAATAGTTTGAGGTAGGAACAATAGCTTATTATGACTGGAAACTGTCAAGGAACCAAGCATCAGATTTCAATAGAACTGATAAGCTTTCTGCTGGTGACAGGAAATTGGTTTCCTTTTTAAAATCCTAGGGGATATTGGAAGAGAGGGAACTATGGGAAAACATGTACTTCACGTCAATTCCTGCTGGACAGAAAGGTAGAAGCCAGGGGACCCTTCTTACTAGATAGAGAAGACTCTGAAGATGAGATGCAGTCCTTAAAGAAATACAGAACTATCCCTGACACCATCCTCTTTATCATCAATATTCAATATTCCTAGTGAGTAGATCTGTAATCGTATGTCTACTCTTCAAACACAAGAACTAGAAGTCACAGGTTTGAAAAAGGTTAGTCAAATCTTGAGCTCAGCATATTAAAGGATAGATAATGGTATGGGAGGAAGACCTCTCTAGAAATGCCAGGGGGTTCTAAGAAACATCCTTACAGATATACAAGTAAACTCTCAAGACTATCCTAGAGGTTTGTTGGTCACAGAAAAGCTTGGGTTTCATTTTTTATTTTTTAATTACTTTATTGTTATTATAGAGGTGATGCGCAGAAGGATTACAATTATATGAGTCAGGTCATAAGAACATCTCCTTTTGTACGGTGTCTTTTCCTCCCTCATTCTCTCCCAGTTCTCCTTACTGTTTTAATGCTGAAGAAGCTGAGGCCTGAGAGTCCTGCAACACAGGGAAATGAAGCCAAGGACCTAAAACCAGGCTCCCTGAATTAAAAAAAAAAAATTAAGAACCAGGACAGTGATGTACACTGTATTCCCAGCTACACAGAAAGCAGATATCAAGAGGATCACTGATTGAGGTCAGCCTGAGGGGGAAAAGCTAGTGAATAAGTTGGGCATGGTGGCACACATCTATGGTCACAGCTACTCAGGAAGTGGAAATAGGAGGATCATAGTGCCAGGCTGACCCCAGTAAAAGTGTGTCTTAAAAGGAGTAATAATAATAATAATGCAAATGGTGCAAATGATGAAAGAAACAGCCAGAAAAAAAACTGTCATTTGAGAGAAATTCTGAGTTCTCTATAAAGACATTTTCTTTCACAAGACAATAGAGCAATATTTCTAAGATCCTTAATGAAAGCCCAAGTATTTTTCAATAAAAAAGTTAGAGACCAACAATTTGATGATACTTTACCTCACAGAATATTTTCTTCAACCTTTCCTGGAGGGGAAAAAAATGGTTTGGCAACCAAAACATGATTTGGGCCAGAATAACAAAAAAAAAAAAAAGAAGGGCTCAATTTTTGATCTCCAAACTTAAAAAAAAGACCAAATATATTTTTAATCTCTTCTTTAATACACAGCCCTTAACTGACCAAAGTTGATCATTTATCTTGATAGATATTTGTACATATCTAAGATTAAAGATAGCAATATAGATTTTCGATTACGAAAACAAATTAAGTCTGTTATTGTGAGTGGCCTAATAAACCACTTTCCTGCAACTGTGATTATCTTAACATCTGCAAAGTGAAGACAGAATCTCTGGCCTTCCCTGTTTCACAGAAGGATCTGAAACGAAGTGAGATAATCAATATGGAGTCCATTCCTTTTGGAAGTAAATGACATTAATTCTCTTGATTTATATTCATTCAGTCATTCAGGTAATAAAAGCCTGATTCTTTGAACATGGTTCAAAATTTTAACTGAAAACCATATGTGTATGTAAATGACATGTGGATCTCCATGGGCTGTCAGAGATAAGCAGCTAGTGGTCCTGAGCAGCTAGAGACACAGACATTTCTCTGTATGTGTACATGCATTTCTCTCTTTTTTCAGGTACAAGAAAATACCTCTCTAGGAAAGACATGACTCCTAGAATTGGGGTTAGGGGTGTGCCAGACAAGGGCAAGGAAAGCATGGGAGAGGGCAAGAAAGCTCCATGACCTCGCTCTGCGTTTGGCTTTAGTTACTGTCCACTCTGGCATGACCTCCTAATGCAAAGGCACCTTCAGCCAGCTGCAACAATATCATTCTCATGGAAATGTCAAGTGAAGTGCCAAAGAGAGTTGGCTAACAACTCATATAAAGCTTAATTAGGTCTTAGGAGATTATATTCTTTCAAAAAAAACCTTTTAGCTTGATTAGCATTTGCAACATATATGCCCAATACCATGGTTAATACTTAAACAACTGTCTTATTTAATTCTT
The DNA here is from genome assembly GCF_019054845.1 of Dipodomys spectabilis. Taxonomy (NCBI): domain Eukaryota; kingdom Metazoa; phylum Chordata; class Mammalia; order Rodentia; family Heteromyidae; genus Dipodomys; species Dipodomys spectabilis. Next base: position 20,427,860 of record NW_024870694.1, read on the forward strand.
ATAACAGACTTGAGAGGCAGTTACTATCGCTTTAAAGTTGAAAAACTTGAGTTGTAGTACAGAACCATTAACTAGGAACCTTAGACATTCAGTTTGTCTTGGGTTAAGATGTCTCATATTATTAAAATTTCTCAAATACTGTTTCCATTATTAATTGACCAGCTTCTGAGTTTCAGAACAGTTAGCAAATCACATTAATGAATTTATGCAAGTACATTCACCATGGTTATGCTAAAATTAATATACTTTATTATCTTCCAATATAAATTACTTAGTACATTCTGTTTCAAAGTAATCTACATGAGAGTACATTGGTCTGAGATTACTGAAGAAAATTTTAGATGAAACATAGTGCAGTGTGGGGTTAAGGTTCCTAATCCAGACAACTTGAGTGCCTTCTTGGTCTCTATCAGTTCGGTGATAATTATTTTTCAAAAAAGGTTTTGTTTTAGTCCAATACTGGGGAACTGTGCCTTAGCTTTTTTACTCAAGGCTGGTGCTTTACCACTTGAGCCACACCTTCACTAATTCTGTGGAGCAAGTTCTATTGAGCAAGTTGTTCAACCTCTCTGCGTATGTATTTACTCATCTGTAAGGTAAGGGTAATGATAACTGTCCTCAGGAATAAGAATTTAAATAAGACAGCCATCAGGTATACAGCACACAATACCAGCCAGGGTTATTAGCATATGTGTTGCAGATAGAACCTCTATATCTGCTCTCAGCTCAAACCTGATCAAGTTAGGTTAAAACATACTTTCAAGGTAAAAACTGTACACAACACAAGCTTGTGTACTGTACACTCCCCCCAACAAATATTTATCAAGAACACTAAGCTAGATGTTGAGATGACAGCAGTAACAAAAATTTTAAAAATCAGACATGGTTTCTGAATTTATACAGATCCCTAGACTACAACTGAATGAGCAATTTTGGTGCAGAAAAGGATCTTACTGAATCTGGGAGTGAGGTAAGCTGAGACCTGAAAATAAATAGGAGCTAGTTAAAACTAAAAGGAAATGAAGAGTCAGACATCATCACTCATTCCTATAATCCTAGCTATTCAGGAGGTAAAGCTTGGGAGAATCATGATCCAGGCATAAACATGAGAGCCTAACTAGAAAAAAATAAGATAAAGTAAAAACGGTTGGAAGTGTAGCTCAAGGCATAGAGTGCCCACTTAGCAAGCACAAGGTCTTTAGTTCAAAAACATATAAAAGCATATATGCACACATACATGAGGAATATTTTATGAAGTAAGAACACAATGGATAAAGGCTTTGAGTTAAGAGCAAGAGGACATATCAAGAGTCTGCAAACTCCTGAATAGTAGGAATACAGAGAATTAAAGGCAGTTATGTAAGGATATAATGTGCAAGGCCTTAGAAAGTGTTAGAGAATTTAGTTTTACTCAAGGAACAAAGGGAAGTCCTTAAAATAATTTAACAGCAGGGAGCATCATATCGACACTTGATATGCATTTCTTTCTGGTTACTGTGAGTGGAAAATAGAATAAAGGACAGTAAGAATAGGTTCAGGGAGCCCAATAAAGGGGCTACTGCCATATACTTAAGAGAGCTGACGGTCACAGAGTCTAAGTTAGTGGTAGAACAGAAAGCATGTTACAGACTAAAGAAACTGTCAGAAGGGATAATGGACAGAACCTACTGAAAGATAAGAATTACTCACTTAGTGAGGGAAGGGGTGATGCTACCCAAAAAGAAATGGTACTCCTAGCTGGGTACCAGTGGCTCATGCCTGTAATCCTAGAGATCTGAGGACCACAGTCCAAAGCCAGCCAAAGCAAAAAAGTCCATGAGACTTATCTCTAGTTAACTATCAAAAAGTTAGAATGGAACTGTGGCTCAAATGGTAGAGCTATAGCCTTAAGAGGGGAAAAAAACCCACATGGATAGTGCCCAGGCCTTGAGTTCAAGACCCAGCACTCTTCCCCCACTCCCTACCCCCCCAAAAAAAAAATCCAAGCAGAGATATAAATAGGCAACACTAAACAAATCCCAGGACTTGAGCTAAAGACATTGATTGATAGTCATTTCTTTCTATTGCCTAGGCAGAGAGTGTAAAGCAATGAAACTTACAATTTAATGTGCTTAGAAATCATTTGGGGGCTGATTACAAATGTTAGATGCCAATCCCAGAGACTCTGATTCAGAATGCTCAAGAAAAAGCATTACTAAATACCCTCAAGTAAAACTTGAAGTAAATGGTACCCAGAGCTCTCAAGAGAGACTAATACAAAAATAAGAGATAAAAGCCTTGTAAAAAATTCTAACATTTACTGGTTAAGTAGACAAGAAAAAAAAAAAAAGAAGAATGAGCAAAGCCAATAAGTCCATGAGACTTATCTCTAATTAACCATCAAAAAGTTAGAATGGAACTGTGGCTCAAGTGGTAGAGCTACAGCCTTAAGAGGGGGAAAAAAAAATAAAATTCAAAGACCTAGAGAAACACTAGAAAGTGTGGTAGCAGAGAAGCCAAAGGCAACTGTTTCAAGGAGTCATTCATGTATTGTGTGCTGGTAGGGACCAGAAAGATGAGGAATCCAAGGACTGCATAACTTACAGACATGGCAGAAGGACTGAGGTTAGAGGCTGTGACAGGAGGGGAACAGGACAATGTTTTTGAGGTGTTTGACTCTATTTATGTGCAAGCAGGAGGCACAAGGATAATGGGAATGGTGTGGCACAAAGAAGGGATTTGTTTGCTGCTTAAGGACTTTAAAGATTGAAAATATTTGGACATATATAAATGCAGATGTGGTAAAACAAGAATAGGTGGGTCTCAAGGTATATGAGGCAGACATTGTAATTGTTTTATTCCATTAGCTATTAGAGAAATAAGATACATTTAAAGGTTAAATCTTTTCTTAAATCCACAAAAGCCAAAAAAATCACAAAATACAAGTCACTGTCTATAACAAAGTTAGGGTAAAATACTGACTGAGGTTTGGAGGAAGGCATGATTGCTGAAGAGTCTTAGATATTTTAACTGAAAGGAAAGATGAATTTACCTCACCAAAGGTAGAGATAAAAAAATTAGGCAGAGGGCATGAGTGCCACCTGCTGGCCAACAAAAGTTCTCAGTATAAACTTGTTTTAACAAAGGAGGAAGCAACAATGCTCAATAGGACATGAACTCATTGCCTGCTCATGTAACTGTAACCCCTCTGTACAGCATTTTTACAATAAAAAAAGTACAAAAAAAACTGTTTTAAGAATTTCAACTAACTAGATTGGTAGTTACCTATGTTCCAAGTAACAGCTACCAGGTTGGCCTTGAACTCATGATTCTCCTGCCTCAGTCTCCTGAGGTGCTGGGATTACAAGCATTCAGAACCAAGCCTGGTGTCTTCTAATTCCTCACACTAGGCTTCACTTTGCAGAAATACATCATATATAATGAGGTATGTTACTTTCTCTGCAGATTAAACAACCCAGGATTTTTTTAAAAAAAAACTTTTTTAAACCTTCCATTATTCCAGTTGTGGGATATACCTTTGTTTGTCACCACTCAGAAAATAGTTTTGAGGTCCAGAGAAACTACTGCCAGTCCTTTACCTGAGCTTTAACACAGTAGTGGCTCATGGTAAGTTTATGGCAAATAAATTTACTATACTCTAGATCTTCCCAGCTAGAGCTTCCCAACCTAATACCATACAATTATTTGAATCAAGTGTAAGTCTTGGGCTGAGAAGGTGGCTCAGTGGTAGAGTGATTGTCTTGCATGTGTGAGGCCCTGGGTTCAATTCCTCAGCACCACGTAAGCAGAAAAAGCCAGGAGTGGCGCTGTGGCTCAAGTGGTAGAGCACTAGCCTTGAGCTGAAGAGCTGAGGGACAGCGCCCAGGCCCAGAGTTCAGGCCCCATGACTGATCAAAATAAATAAATAAATAAAAATAAATAAAGCATTTATCTATTTTTTCCATTATCCTCATGACTGAAATAGATATGTCAGTAGTAAATAGATTAGTAAATACAAAGTAGAGGTGGGGGGAGTATAGTTGTGAAGGTGGGAGGGAAGGAATGGTAGGGGAAAAACAAAGAAAGCGGCAACAATGCTTGATAAGAAATGTACTCATAACCTTGCTCATGTAACTATAAGCCCTCTGTACAGTATTTTCACAATAAAAAACATAAAAAAATACAAAGTAGAGTTACAGCTAGATAAGCATTCCGACCTGAAAGATGCTTTGCTAGGTTAGTATTAATTTTAAGTTAGTGCTTTTTTTTTTTTGGTTGTGGGGCTTGACCTCTGGGACTGGGTGCTGTCCCTGAGCTCTTCAGCTCAAGGTGAGTGCTCTACACTTGAGCCATGGTGGCACTTCTGGTTTTCTGGTAGTTAATTGGAGATAAGAGTCTCATGGACTTTCCTGCCCAGGCTAGCTTTGAACCAGCCTCCTGAATAGCTAGGATTACAGGTGTGAGCCACCAGCACCCGGCTGAACAGAAAGGATCACAAAGACTCCATAGCTATGTGCTTATGATCATATAAAATGAGGTTTATTGAAATGAACTCCAAGAAATGGAGATGAGGGGTTTGGTTTTTTTTTTTTTGTTATTTTGCCTTTTGTCTTTGGTTTGTTTATTTTTCTCCTTTGTCCTTGTTTTTTATTTCTATGCCTTTTGTCTTATATGTAAGTTCATCAGTTTTGGTAAGGAGGAAAGCACAGAAATGGTGGGACAAAGGGTGAACAAATGCAGCAGTGATACTCACTAGACACTATGTTGAAAATGAACTCTACCACTTGTGGGGGAGGAAGGTCTAGAGGGAAAAACTTTCAGAAAACAAAGGAAGAGCTGACAGTGTTCAAAAGAAATGTACTCATTACCTGACATGTAACTATAACCCCTCTGTATATCACCTTTACAATAACAATGAATTTTTTTAAAAAGAAATAAAAAAGCTATGTTGTGGGTGCTTTATGAATATACTATCCTCACATTCCTTTGGCAATTATACCAACTTATCCTGTTTGTTCTACAGTGAACTACTGTTCACTAATAAGCCATAAAGGGTAATGCCAGCTACCATCCAACTTTTAATTACTCTATACTTGTGCTCCAGAGTTAAAGAGCATTCAAACTGAGGTATAAAAACAGGATTAGTGCTTGTTCCACAGAACTTCAAAATCTTACATTTCTTAAATAAAAAAAATGTAACTATATTCTAAACTTTAAGGTTGTAAGAACCATATGTATTTTATTCATTACTGCTTGGTGGCTTGAATATATTAAACCAGGGAACACATACTTCAGTGCAAGGGTCAAATCCTGCCCACAATCTGTTTCAGTATGATTTACAACCAAGAATTGTTTTTTTCTTTTTTAACGATTGTGGGGTTTGAACTCAGGGCCTGGGGGCTGTCCCGCAGCTCTTTTGCTCAAGGCTAGTGCTCTATCACTTTGAGCCACAGTGCCACTTCAAGTTTTTGAGTAGTTAATTGGAGGTAAGAGTCTCACGGGCATTTTACTGCTCCAGCTGGCTTCGAACCATGATCCTCAGATCTCAGCCTCCTTTGTAGGATTACAGGTGTGAGCCACCAGTGCCTGGCTAAGAATAATTTTTACATTTTTGAGATGTTACCTTTTAAAAGAAGACTGGGTATATAACTTAGTACAGAAAGTGTGCTTAGCATGAGCAAAGAACTGGGCTCAACCTTAGCACAAAGAAAACAAAGCACACAGAAAAACAAACAAGATTATATGTCAGAGTTCATTTGTGACTCACAAAGCCTAAAATTACCATCCAGCTCTTCTTAGAAAGTTTGCTGTTCCTTTATATTTGAGAAGGTAGCTTGGGCTGAGGATGTAGTTCAGTGGTATAGTGTAGTACTTGCCTGGCATGGATGGGAAAGAACTAGAGATGTGCAGCAAATATAATTGTAGATAACTGCAACAGGAAAACTTGGAAAATAAATATGCATATCTTCAAAGTGGCTTTCATTTTCAAGTTCCAATTATCTGTAATTAGCATATTTTATAGATTATATATATTTGTAACTGAGCTAGTCTGCAGCCACAGGTGCTTCTGAGAGAACTAAATTTAAACCTAAGCAGTACATACTAAGGTGCTAACTACCCTACTTAACATAAATGTTAGTCATTAGCAAGGTGTTACCCACTGTCAGGTGTCAACTCACAGGTGTGTTCTCTCAGCCATACATCCTTTCCTTTCACAAAGCACTAAATGGTTTAGCACCAAGCAACTCTGCAGCCTGTGACTACATACCTACTTCCTCCAAAATCAACCATGCAGGAGGTCTCAGAAGCTTTGAAATAAGGCTTTGCATACTAAAAGATGTTAACCAAGACATGAAAGTCACATTCTCAAGCTATATGAAAGCCCAGGACACAGCCTGTCCATAGCAATGTCTCATTACCAATTTGTTCAAGGTGTACCTGGAAATGCTGCTCCATTACTTGAATCTTTCCTTGGTCTGGGCACTTTTTCAGAGCTCTATCTGCATAATGGAATAGGATTTCGACCATCTGCAAAGAAAACATCTTTGAAATCAAAATATGTCTCTAAGTTTCTAAAATACTTAGTGTGTGACCCTCCTAAATAATGCCAAATCAGGCTTTAATATTATATTAAAATCACCATTTGAAATTTTAGTGGCTTTATTTCCTAAATTATTTTTAATCCTAGCCTAATTTTTTTCAGCCTCAGGCTGGTACTAATTTCCTATTCTTTCTTCTGAAATATCTCTATGTTCCAGACATCAACTCTGGAAATGAAACAAAGTAGTTAATTCTTCAATAATCTCTGTAGTTCTTTCTCTAAAAAGCAAACCATTCATGAATCCCCAGGATTTTCTGCTGTCTACACTACTATTTTATTATCTTCATAGGAGTCTGAAAGGGGAGGAGGATTGAGAAGTGGTAAGAAGGAAATTTTAAAAGTATTCACAGTGATACCAAGTAATTATAATCTGACCTGTTTTTTTTTATATATATATTCTGTCTCCTTGAATCACGCCCAAAGATATTAGCGAACATGAAAGCAAATCTGTACTGATCCTAGTGAAAACTCCATTAAAATACTCACCCGATCAGCAACAACAGCCTTTCGTTTACTGGCATCCCCTGATAGCCCTGCAGAGACACAATCCATCATGAAACAAAGAGTACACAACTTCAGAAGAGAACCTGGTATTCTCGTCTTCTCTTTGTTGCCCGTGCTAACAACAGATAGACTGCTAATAAACCTTAGGGTCAAACCTTGGGTAACAGGGTACCTCACATCCACTGGAGCAGAAGCACATCAATGCACTTCTTTGTTCTCATAACTTTTCTTTATAAAAGAATTTTCAAAAGTGACATATCAATTTCTATACTCTGTATTTACTTACCCACCACTGCTTTGGCTTTTCCTTCATGAAAAGACCATGCCAGAGCCAAGGCTTCTGTAAGACAATCTTGTTTCAGGAGATGATCCACTCTCTAAAATGAACAAATAAGACAAGCCAAACTTCTCTATCTACCCAACTACCAGTCACAATTCCTATTCTACCTGCAACAAGCAGAATTGTATGTATCCCAGAATTGGATGTTTACATGCTAAAATTATTTCAATAGCATTGATACATTATTTCAATGTTGGGACTTCCTCTGGCCATATTATAAAGGGATGTCAGTATTTCATATCTAAAATACTTTTTTGTCGGTCATGGGGCTTGAACTCTGGCTTGGGTGCTACACTTCAGCTCTTCAGCTCAGGGTGAGCACTCTACCACTTGAGCCATAGTGCAACTTCCAGTTTTCTGGTGGTTAATTGGAGATAAGGGTCTCATGGACTACCTTCCTGCCCAGGATGGTTTTGAACCGAGATCCTCAGATCTCAGCCTTCTGAGTAGCTAGGATTACAGGCGTGAGCCACCGTGCCCAGCTTTAAAATACTTTTTTCTTAAAGCACTGAATAGTATGACCATAAAGGCCAATATGGACTTACAGAGCCAAAATATGAAAAGGAAAAACAACAAAGATCATTGTAGCAGAAGCAGCTTGTTGTTCAGCACAATATCCATTTAGTTGCTGGATCCAGCAACACACCACCAGTTAAAAGAAATCTCTAAGAGTTCTGGACCTGAACTTGGAGCAGTGTAACTAAACTCTGGTCAATGATAAGTACGTGGAAGTATCATCTGGTATTCGATGATACCTTAAAAAGGTAAGAGCTGGCCTTTATTGTCTGTTTTCTCCTACCTGAAATGCAGAGTTAACAGTTGGAGTTTAAACAATCATACTTATTACAAAATGACCTTGAGACTAGAATTTGAATGCAAGATGACATCTTTAAGACTATGGATGGAGCTCCCATACTAGCTATGAACTGCCTACCTCCAGAGTGTTTCATGACACAGGAAGCTTGAGCCACTATTATTTTGAATTTGCTGATATCTGAAGCACAAATCCAAATAATCTTCAGCAACATGAAAGCAAAAATATGTAAAGTCTATAAATTCAGTAATTATAACATGCAGGATTATTTTGAACTCACCTCTCTCCAACTCCTCAGCATCATCACATAAACAGACTGGAAAACAAAGGAAATGAAAATGATCTTTAATAGACTTGCTCAGGAAATACATTTGCCCCAATTCTACATCTCACTTTAGACCTCCAAGTAAAAATTATTTTAGTCATAGTTGGAAGTACACCTTGGAATTTAAAAGTCTTCAAGCACCTACACTGATGAGTAAATCATACGACTATTCAAAGGTCAGTAAATCTACAATCAAAATAAGACATAACTCCATGGAACACAAACAGGGAAAATCCAAGTCCATCCCTTATTGCAAGATACTGGCAATATTTTGGTAGAATTTGGTAGAATTTTAAGGAAGAAATTGTTTCTCCATTTTAAAATGAAAAATAAAAAACAAAGGAACAAACAAAGGAAAGTTGGTAGCTCAATCATTATATTCTAAGTCAAATGCCTTAATATAGCCTAAGCTGATGTGATAAAAGATCAGCTGTCTATGCACATAATTAACTACATTTCTGATCATTAAAACAAATACAAAACAATGTTATGCATGTATATCTCTAAATTTTAAAAAAGTACATTATTAGCACTTAATTAAAAGTAAAAATTAGCAGTGGAGGAAAGCTATTAAATAATAACTAGTAACTCACAAGTTTTGGATCACTAATGATCAGTATTCAGTTGAAATACAATGCTCTCTTTACCGGCTTCCTCCTTCAGCCCCACTATCCTGATGTACACAAACACACAATATAAAAGCTTACTTTTGTCCCCAAATAAAAGATCTGACCAGCATAGCTACTGATGGATTGGTAACAAGCCTTCTCTCCAACCAAAGCCTGTAAAAATAAATAGACAGATAAACCATATAAAAATTATATGTATTAGAGGTCCCCATAACTAATGTCAACTATAGGCTGAGATCTGGAAGATAGTTTGAGGCAAGTTAGAGAGGAAAAAGTTCATGAGTCTGTCTCCAAAATAACCAGCAAAAATCTAGGTTGGAGGCATGACACAGGTAATAGACTGCCAGTCAAGCAAGCAAGCCAATCAAGTGTGAAGCCCTGAGTTCAAACCCCACAACCACCAAAAAAAGAAGAAATAAAAAAGGAAAATGAACAACAGAACACTGTAGGCTAATATGGCTTCATCTTGGGAGAGGGGATAAAATGCTGATCAATTGTTAACCTGACAATAGAAACGACAGAAAAGACAAAGTATAGGAGTGACTCTGATTAAGATGCACTATGTATATAAATGGACATAGCAAATTGTACCCTCTTCTACAGCCATTTGTAGATTTAAACAAACAAGCTGCGCACTGGTGACTCACACCTGTAATCCTAGCTACTCAGGGGGCTGAGATTTCAAGACTGTAGTTCAAAGCCATCCTAGGCCAGTGAGACAATTAACTACACACACACACACACACACACACACACACACACACACACACACACACACACACACACACACACACACACACACACACACACACACACACACACACACACACACACACACACACACACACACACACACACACACACACACACACAGAAGTGGAGCTGTGGCTCAAGTGGTAGAGCGCTAACCTCGAGCAAAACAGCTTGGAGATAACACCCTGGCCCTGAAAGTCAGTGAGACCCTTATCTGCTTGGAGATAACACCCTGGCCCTGAAAGTCAATGAGACCCTTATCTCCAATAACTACCAACACACACACACACACACACACACACACACACACACACACACACACACACACACACAGAGAGAGAGAGAGAGAGAGAGAGAGAGAGAGAGAGAGAAGTGGAGCTGTGGCTCAAGTGGTAGAGCGCTAACCTCAAGCAAAACAGCTTGGAGACAACACCCTGGCCCTGAGTTTAAGCCCTAGGACAACCATGAGAGTGAGAGGAGAGAGAGGAGAGAGGAGAAAGGAGAGAGGAGAGAGGAAAGAGAAGAGAGAAACAACCAAATGACCAGAATTAGCAACTTCTATTATCTACTTATACAACTTCTAATTTTTATTATGCTAGCTAGTCTTATTATCCTAATTCAATTTATAATAAATACATTAAAGTTAAAAGAAAAGAAGCAATTCTCTGCCTGTATAAATAGCCTTACTTTTCAGAAAAATGTAGAATGGGAATTAATACACCAATGTACAAATCTAAAGGAAAAAGACAGCAACTTGCATTTTACTAGATGAAAGAACCCACTGCTTCTCACAAGCGTAGAGTTAACTGAAAAAGACACTTCCATGTTCTTTGAAATAAATGTTAAAACACAAGAGGAAACAAAAAGACAAAGTAATATAGTATATGAAGGTCAGCACAGACCAGACAAAATAGAAAAGAAACCCATTAATCATCTGGATTGCAAACACTGCCTCTGACAACAGGTATGACACAAATTTCAAACTGGTAACATTCAATTTTCCCCATCTTTGAAGGATAAGGCAAAATATGTTAACATTTATTAATATGCCAAAATATATGTGGCAAATGACAATTATAGTAATATTTAACTTATTATGGAGCTTGTGGAAAGCCTGTGTTAACACAGATACACATTCGTCGAAATCTTTCCAATGGCTCTTTCTTTGGCCCTAGGATCAGTAGTTGGCGGAAGACTCAAGGGGACTCTAATGGTGCTCTCTCTGGTCTAGCACCCTGTCCCACAAACTCAGCCTGCATGTGTTTTACTGCAATCTCAGCTCTCTTCTCAACTTGTAGAATCCTCCATACTCCAGCTGGCTTCTTCCTCCTTGAACCACAGCCTACAAACATCAGTCCCTTGTTTAATCTTTATATTATTACTGTCCATCATTACTGATATCCAGGGTCTTGAGAACTACTATTTTCCCCAATTACTACAACTATTACTACTATTTTTTTTGTTAGTTTAAGTAAAAGAATAAATCTAATCCCCCATTACTCCATCTTGCCTAAAAATACAAGGGTAGTTCAAGATCTATTCATACTTTTTTTTTAGTTACAAGGATATTCAATTTAGGGCCTGTGCTTGCTAGGCAGGTTCTCTACCACTTGAGCTATGTCTCCAGATCTTTGTGCTTTCAATATTTCTCTAATAGGGTCTCCCATTTATGCCCAGGCCAGCCTGAGCCATGATCCTTCTATTGATACTACATACATAAACGGATGACAGGTATGTACCACCATACTCAAATTTTAATGGTTGAGAACAAACCACAATCTTCTTAGTCTCTATCTCCTGAACTGCTAGAATCATAGGTGTGAACCACCTACCTGGCTCTAATAGTACTTCTAATAACACAGAATCACAGAAAATACCAAAGTCTGGAAGAGTAATCACTATTCCTTTAACGAATTTTGATGCATTACCACTTCTTATTGTGGATTTTCTTAGTTTTCAAATTCTAGGGCTAGAATCCACTTTCATACATATTTATGCTTTGAAGTTATAATTATGAGAGATTTGAGCAGTACCTCACCTCATGCCATATATTCATTATATAGAAAAACTATTATTCATTTTTTCAAATTACCTAGGAATGTTCCAGAATGTCTACTTTTCATTCTAAAGATTAATGATTTAAGCCGGGTGTCAGTAGCTCACACCTGTAATCTTAGCTACTCAGGAAGCTGAGATCTGAGGATCTCGGTTCAAAGCCAGCCCAGGGAAGAAAGTCCATGAGACTCTTATCTCCAATAAACCTATAGAAAAAACAGAAGTGGTGCTGTGGCTCAAGTGGTAGAGCGCTCTCCTTGAGCTGAAGAGCACAGGGACAGCACCCAAGCCCAGAGTTCAAGCCCCATGACCATCAACAACAACAAAAAATTGTTTAGGGCCTGGGAAGATGGCTCAGTGACAGAATGCTTGCCTTGTTTAGAAAATAATTAGGCCACAAATAAAATGTTTAATTATCAATTACCTATATAAATACCTAAGGCCTTTATTGAAGTAGCCTATAATAGAATAAAATTTACACTAAGATGCTACCTTTTGTTAATGTCCTTCTAGGTTCCTATATTTTATTTATCACCTGCTCCTTATTTCCCTCAAAGCCATCTTTATCATTCCATGTCCAGAGCTACTGTACCTGGTCAAGCTTTTACCTCATCAGCCAAATTTCTCAGAAGCCTTGTAGGCTACCTGCCTCAATTATTTATTCCTTAAATCTACCAGGATAATTACCACCAGTATGTAAATATTTAGATTTTACAAGTTCTTTCTAACAAACTTTCAATTTCATTTTTACAACTATGCAACTTTCAAGTTCTTTATATTAAGTTAAATTAGTCACATTTTTAAAGAAAAGGTAACAAGAATCATTGTTTTGGCTCATTTCCTAAATGCTTGCAAATATATCCACACTGTGTCTTGTAAAGAAACTCATCAAGGCATAAAAACAACCCCCCTGGATTCCTATTTATGAAACAAAACAACAACAAAACAAAACAACAACAAAATGTCAGATTTATTACAGCAATTCTGAGATAAAGGATAATCCTTACCAGGGCCTGGCTAACATTTCCTCCGGTGGCAAGTGACTTAAAGTGGCTGCTATTATAGACCAACTGAACCTCTGAGATTTCCACTGTTTCTAGTTCCTCCTGTGTCTGCCGATCGATCACATGCAGCTTCTCCACACTGTCTAGGAGCACAACTGTGCGAGAGTTTATCCACTGCAATTCAAGCACAGGACAAAAGGGGAGTGAGGCCCACAGTATTATTCAGGACAAGATGAAAGCTTGGCCCCTCCAATCAACTACATTGAGGACATTATCCATTTCAATACCTTACATAGCAACACAATCTCAGTAACAATTACTCAGTGACAACCCAGGGCAGAGTTTTGAGTGTTAAAACGACATTTTGATAGTATAAGAGATACTAAGAACTGTGATAGATTATAGGACACAGAAATTTTTAACAAGATCTTTTTAAAGGCACATTGGAAAACTTCACAATCCTACTTTTAATTTTTTTTTTTTTTGGTCGGTTGTGGGGCTTGAACTCTGGGCCTGGGCACTTTCCCTGTGCTCTTCAGCTCAAGGAGAGCGCTCTACTGCTTGAGCCACAGCTCCACTTGCAGTTTTCTAGTGGTTTATTGGAGATAAGAGTCTCTCAGAGTTTCTTGCCGGGGCTGGCTTTGAATTGTGATCCTCGGATCTCAGCCTTCTGAGTAGCTAGGATTACAGGTGTGAGCCACCTCTGGTTGTTGCTTTTAATATTTATAAGATAAAAGAGCAAACTAAACATCACAAACCTAGCTAGTAAAAGACAAGTGTTAACAATGAAGCAACATATTTTAAAATAGAAGCTATTTGAAAACTATATTTCCTTCCAAACCTCCATTAAAAACAATGGAAGAGTTCTTTGTCTTTCTACAGAACTGTATTATCTAATTTTTATTAATAAACATTATTACAATTTTTAAAATTCTAAATTAATAATTTAAAAAATCTTCTTAATGATGTCATTTGACAAATCTTGGACTAGATATGAGATACATTTCTCAAATGAATTTTCTTTTTATTGAGACAATATTTTTACATTTTCATGGGATATAATAAAATGATACATTTATAGAGTATACAATGATCAAACCAGGGTAATAAGTGCTAGTATCTCCTCAGACATTTAGCAATTTTATGTTTTAAGATGAAGTTTATACAAAGTTTCTTTTTAGAAGTATCAATCCTTCTCCAAGGAAAAAATAAACTATTGAAACCTATACATTTATAAGTTGCTAAAGTGATTTATTCCCCTACACAATTGGTGATATTCATGATGACTTAATTGTATGATCTACTCCATATTATCAGGGTGTTTTATCATAGAGTGTTATTTACATAGAATGTTGTATCAAAGTCAACCAATTGAAAACAGATGTTCTTTTAACATATGTTACATTTATACTCTGTACTACATGATAGCCACTATAAGGGAAAAGATCAGCCCTTGGCTGGAATGCTTGGGACCAGAGAGTTCTGGATTTGGGATTATTTTAGATTTTGAAATGTTTGCAAACAATATAATGAACTATCTTGGAAATGGGACCTAAACCTAAACACAACATTCATGTGTTTTATATATACAAAACAATATTTTCAGTGCACCTTCATTTTGACTACACTCATCATATGATGTCACGGGTATAATTTCCCACTGTGGCATCATATTTGGCACAAACTCATAAAGTTTTAGATTTGGAGCATTTCCATTTTCAGATTATGAATGCAACTGAGCATTGATTTCTAAATCAATAGTCTATGGGAGAGTTTAAAAATGCAATGTGAAGCTGGGTGTTGGTAGCTCATGCCTATAATTCTAACTACTCAATAGGCTGAGAATTGAGGATCATAGTTTGAAGCCACCCTAGGAAGCAAAGTCCATGAAACTCTTATATCTCCAATTAACCATTCAAAAAAGGCTGGAATTGGAGCTGTGGACCAAGTGGTAGAACACTAACCTTGAGCAAAGAAAAGGCCTTGGCCCTGAGTTCAAGCCCCAGAATTGCACGTGTGCTCATGCGTGCGCACACACAGACACACACAAACAAAGCAATATGAACAAGGCTTGGTGATGCACACCTACAGTCTTAGGAGCCTGAGGCAGGGGGACTGCCTGAGTCCAGAAGTTCCAGACCAGCCTAAGTTACACAACAAGACTATCTCAAAATGCAATGTACAACTAAATTAATGAATCACATATTAAAAAGAAACTACTAACTATAGCATCTATATGCTTAATCATTACATATTATTGAGTCAAAGAAGGAAAAAAAAACATTTCTTTAGTCCTTTTGACAGTACACTCAGGGCCTGCCAGTCAGCTTGCTGGCTCAACTGGCATTCTAACACTTGGGCCAATTCCATTCAGGCTTTTCACTGCTTATTTTGGAAAAAAGTCTCATGGACTTTGCTGCCCAAGCTGGCTTCAAACCATGATGCTCTAGATAATAGCATTCTGAGTAGCTAAGGTGACAGGCATAAGTCACTGGTGCCTGATAACAGATGCTGATGTGCAAAAACCAGCAATGATAGCAACCCAGAAATATTGTGAGAAAATTACTCTCAAAATTACTACACTATTTGAAAAATAGTAAAATTTGATGCAAAAAAAATTTAATCACAATGTATCTCAGGACTGAGATGTAATGTAGAGAAAAAAACTCATCAATATCTTTGGCCATACAAAGCCTTTTGGCTATAACAGGTACCACAAGGTCCTGACCTAGAAGTATAAATGTGTTCACACAGAAAGTAGAACAATGATTCTAATGATACACCTAAAATCTTTTGAACCCAAACTTCCTTTTTTGCTCATCAAGACAGTGAAGCAACTTTTCCTGACCTTGCCAGCACCAAGCAGAAAATCAGGCTGAAAGGAACTAATTCCAAGGCATCACACCAAATTCAGACTTAATTCAATGTGAAAGAATGTTAATTTCTTTATATGGTCCTAAAGGTTATGGTTCATGGTAAAAAAAAAAAAATGTGGCATTTTAATAAATCCTGGGTTCAGGACAACTGCACAAAATAAATGGGAATACTTAATTTGAAAAATACTCACAGTAAAGTTGATAAGGTCATAGTACAGGTGAAGGTGCTTTTGCTTAGTAACATGTATTGCTCCAGATTCATCTCTCTTAACCTGACAATGAAATGAAAATAGCAGCCTAAGTATTAGCTACTGTCTTAGAGACTTTGAAAAATATTTGATTTATATATCATCTAGAGAATGAGGGGCCACCCCTTTTGTACAAGCCAAAATTATTGAAAGAGAAACTAATATATTAATGAAAACACCATTTACTCTGTGATCTGTAACCAAACCCAAGGCATATATGGCTAGTAGTCTAGTTGTCAGTATTAGCAAATGCCATAATTTTCATGCTTTCATAAAATAACTTAACACCACCGTATCAATAGTTAGTTAACTAGAGTACAAAAGAGGACTGGTGACATGTGATAAATCCAAACAAAATTCACTAAAAAAAAGACAAAATGTTACTCAAAGGCTATGAGGGAAGGGTCCCAGCAGACAATTCTGGGCAATACAACGAGACTCTATCTTGAAGAAGAGGAAGGAGGAGGAGGGACAGCAGCAAAATTACACTTTTCTGAACTTGGGATACTATAATAGTTTCCAAAAGAAGCTTTTCTATCAATGTTTTATTTACATATGGATATCTACACAATCAAGAATCCTCAATCATCTCTATCTTTTACTATCTCCACTCTAAGGCAATAAAACCCTAAGGAAGAAATAAAGCACAAGATATACCTGGTTACATTGTATTCGTGACATCCCATTTAGCTGTCTAGTGATCTGGCTATTTTTCTTCCTATGTCTCAATTGCTTTCAGTATCCTAGTGTCATCACTTACACTTGACCTTATTCTATAACTTAACAAAAACCCAATACCACTTAATGTGGTGCTGTCTTCACTCAGTCACTTGCCCCAGAAAAAGGATGATCTGACAAAATGAACATAGGACCAGAGCCATGTGCTCAAATACATAAGTTCCACCATTCTAGCTGTGTGAGCAGGGCTGATTACTTATTACTTTCCACATCTGTCAAATGACAATAAGAAGGTACCAATTTTTTTGATAAGCTGCATATGTTGAAAGTGTTTCATAAACTGGAAAGATCAATGTCAGCATTACTTATTCCTCTAAGATTTTTCTAAAGTCCTGGAAGAAAACCACTATCTAAAACTAAGCTCTTGCCCCAACCCCCATCCCTGATGAATGTTGCCTCCATCTTGCTGGCATAGTTCATCACTCCTGTTAAGGGGCCCTCTTCCTTTTGCTCTCAGATACGTTTCTTACTTCTATATCTTCAGATAAAAAAGTAAAAATAAATCCCTTGACTTACAAAAGATAAGTAATATATATACATACGATTTAACCATGCTCTTTCTTGTAATCGGGTATTAGGAATGCATGAGTTTGCTTCATAGAGACCTTTTTTAGAAAGAGTCTTGCACTGTTTACCCAAGCTACCCTTTGACCATGATCTTTCTACCTTATAAGTGGGATCCTTATAACTGGGACCCCAGGAGTGCCTACCACACTGACGTGATTCTGAGATAAGGGCCTAATAACTTTTGCCTCAGCTGGCCTCAAAGTGAAATCTCCCCATTTTCAACTCCTACACAGCTGGAATTACAGACTTGAACCACTATGCCTAGCCCTAGAAATCCATTTCTTAGGTTAACAATGTTAATGGGGTCAGCAAATTATGCTGCAAAGGGCCATACCATAAATATTTTAGACTCTGTGGATCATGTAGTCTCTACCACCCTATTCAACTTTACCAGTGTACTGAGAAAATAATCACAAATAATATGCAAATGACAGTGTTCCCCTAAAATTTTATTCACAAAAACAGATGTGGCTGGTCAGATTTGGTCCAATGGTTATAGTTTGCCAACCCTTCATTTAAATCCATTCCATACATTCAATCTTATTGTCTACCATGGATTTCTCCCTGTTAAAATTCTACAAACATGCATAAACATCTACTATATATAGGTCCTGTCCATGTCCTCATTGCTGAAAACAGTTTCCTGGTGGCTAGCAATAGAGTTGATCTCTAGACTTATAGAACTTTTAGTCTAGTGAAAAAGAAAAATATTAGACAAGAAATTTAAGAAGTCTTAAATGTGGCTGGAGTCTTGGTTCGAGTGATAGAAAGCTTGTCAAACAAGCACAAGGTTCTAGGTTCAATTCCCAGGTCAACACTACAAAGGAAAAGATCTTATATGAGTAAGTGGAAGGAAGTACTAACTTGATTTCAGATCATGGAAGGCAACGTTAAGCATTAGCAGGGCAAAGTCAATGACTATAAAGACCACACAGAGCTTTCCTGGCAGAGGCAAGAGAATAAATGAAGGCTCCCAGGCCAGAGACTAACTGCGAAGACTTAAGTAGGTATTTTATTTAATACTGGAAAAGCAGTCATGGAAGTGGGGAGTCACAAAGGGAGAAAGATTTTGGAGATAGAATTAACAGGATGTAGTGATGGAACACATGTGAAGGAAGAAAAGTAACTGAAAGGTAACTCTTGGGATTCTAGCTGATTCTAGTGGTGCCACCTTCTTATTATTAAGCAAGAAACCTGAGACAAGATGACATAGGCACATGCTTAATTTTCTCTCCTGCCCCCAAATGCTTATAAAATGTTCCATATTTTTCTAGATCACCTTAATCCTCTTTGAGCTCTAATTTAGACCAAGGCGTGCGCGTGTGCGTGTGCATGCACGTGCGTGTGCGTGTGTGCGTGTGTGTTCCAGTCCTGGGACTTGTGTGTGTGTGTGTGTGTGTTCCAGTCCTGGGACTTGAACTCAGGGCTTGGGCCCTGTCCATGAGCTATTTTTGCTGAAGGCTAGCACTCTACAACATGAACCACAGAACCACTTCTGGCTTTTTGGTGGTTAATTGGAGAGATAAGAGTGTCACAGTCATTCCTGCTAAGCTTCAAATTGCAATACTTAGATCTCAACCTCCTGAGAAACAGGATTACAGGCAGAGCCACTGGACCAACTTTTAATCCTCATCATTATAGTTCAGTGCTTAAACTGTTATTTTTAGTGGCAATAAGCATACCATAGAAATATAATATGTTGTGTGAAATAAAAAATGTTTTATATTTCATTTGCTTCTTGTACCCATCAAGGTGCAGAGAAGAGTAGGTACTCAATGATACATAACACATAGAGATAGATAAAAAAACACTAATATAGACATGTTCACATTGTTGTTCATACATAGAAATAAACTATTAGTTATTGTCAGCCAAAGGAAATAGAACTGAGAAATAAAACATGACGAGTTATATACTAAGGAAGATCAAGGATTAAGCTCCCCTTTCCCCCCCCCCCCCCCCGCACCACCATGTTAACCATTAAAACCTTAAATAAAAACTAAATAGGTCAATCTCTCTCCAAAGATTTAAGATAATAAGACAGACTTCTCTGCCACAATATTAAATTATTGATGAATCAGGAGGAAAATCTGTACTACAACACTTTATAACAAACAGGCGCCATCATATTAGAACTTACCAACAGAAAATGAACAACATCACCTCTGCAGAATGCAAGCATGGGGTTCACATAATTATGCACTGCCACAAAGTGCCAGGCCAGCAATGGAACACTGGAGGGATCCATCTACACAAGAAAGGTAGGAGAAATTCATCATGGTTTATAGACAGGACAAAGTAGAAATCCTATTTTAAACAGCTAACTAGTATCCCTTGACAAAACCAATTCCAACTACTCATGAAAATATTGTGAAGTAAGAACTAACTGTGAAGTTTTACAAGGGAACTTTCTGGGTTAATGACAATGGTCTACATCTTGATAAGGATCTGGCTTACAAATATGTATTATGTATTTGTAAAAGTTTGGCAAATATACACTCAAGATATGTGTACTCATTTCATATAAACTAAGAAAAAATCTAAGCACTATTAAACTCTAGCTAATTAAACGTATTTTGAATACTTAAGGTATTGGTTTCCATAAAAAAATTACTTTGATAGGTGGATAGATAGATGGATAGATTCATAGATACTTCATAAAGAATAAATAATAAAAAGGTATGGTAATGATAGAATTTAGATGACAGGTATATAAGTATTTAATGAAAAATTCAATATAAATAATAAATATTAAGGGAAAGACAAAACATAATGAGATGTAAGCAGATGTCATAATAAAAAGCTCAGATAAGAAACTAACTTAAGGGCTGGGAAGGTGGCTCAGTGATAGAGCACTTGCCTTGCATGCTCGAGGCCCTGGGTTTGATTCCTCAGCACCACATAAGAAAAAAGCCGGAAGTGGCACTGTGGCTCAAGTGGTAGAGTGCTAGCCTTGAGCTGAAGAGCTGAGGGACAGCGCCCAGGCCCAGAGTTCCGGCCCCACGACCGGAACCCCCCCCCCCAAAAAAAGAAACTAACTTAAGATAGTTAGTGGCAATGTCAGCCAGCTTTGCCATCTAAAAGAACAGACCTGCTTCTCCTGGTGCCCAGAGATATATAGGGTACCAAGAAGAAAACTATAGTATGCTTCCTCAGTTATAGGGGCAGCTGCTTTCTGAACTATCCAGGGTTCTGTGCCATCATTTTCCATCCCACCAATACCCCTCCTCATGCATACATTAGAAGATCACAGCTCTCTAAAAACACCAAGCAGAAAACAAAAGGGAAAGTGGGGTTTGAATAATATACTTGTCTCTCAGTGTCTGGAGTGCTTAGTTCCATCGCTAGCCCTTCCACGCTAATATACCAAAATCCATAATACTCAAGTCCCTTAGATATAATGGGAAAGCGTTTGCACATAACCTATGTGAATCCTCCCATATGTTTCGATCACTTGTACATTTCTTATAATATCAAATACAAATGCTATGTAAATAGAAGTTACATTGTTTTTTTAGAGAATAATGACAAGAAAATGTCTTCACCTGTTTGTTACAGATATAATTTTTTCTGAATATTGTGGATGGGTGGCTGATGGAATTCATGGATACAAAACCTACAGACATTTAAGAGCAACTTTCTTTCTGAAAAATATCTTCTAAAGTAATGTATCAGAGATACAAGACATGGACAGCATATGTAGCACAATTTATGTTGGACATTATATATTCTGGAGTGTTCTATCAGTATTTCAGTGTCAAAGCAGCAGATAACAGGCATAATCCTGGCTCAGCCCTGCTATCACGTAACAATGTCCTTTAAACACTGAAATCGAGGATAGGACTCAATACATCAATTTATCCTCCAGCTTTAAGTCCAATAAAGAAATTTTACTGTCCTTAAAAGGGCAGTAAAAGGGGCTAGGAAAATCCATGCATGAAATTAGGTGTGACCACAAAGTGCTAAGACAGCAATACATAGGGAGTGTTAAACTGAGGTTAAAAACAAAATCTAGCTATATGCTGTTTATAAGAGAAAAATTTTAAACAATAGACATAAAAGTATATGATTATCACCCTAAGTCTAGACAATGATTTCAGAGCGCTGACTTCCATTCTACGTAGATTTCTGCCAATCTCACAGAATTCAAGAATTCACCCTGAGAATTGACCCTGACACGGTCCTTTCTCTTGCTGACAAGATAGCAAGACATAACTCACCCGTCCATAGGGAAAAGTCATCCACACTTTCAAGGATGGTTTCAATCCAATGACCAGTATCTTTAAGGAAAAAAATATTTTCAGTATCTATCTTGGTATTTTCAAATGGTTTGTGTTCAAAGCCTCTAAAAGTTAAGAGTTTCATCTTCTAGGCATAACAAACATATCACTGAAACTGATAATAGGACATAGGGGTAAAGGGGAAAGAGTGAGAAAGTTAATCTGGTTAACCTAATA
The DNA here is from genome assembly GCF_019054845.1 of Dipodomys spectabilis. Taxonomy (NCBI): domain Eukaryota; kingdom Metazoa; phylum Chordata; class Mammalia; order Rodentia; family Heteromyidae; genus Dipodomys; species Dipodomys spectabilis. The sequence goes on from NW_024870694.1 coordinate 20,449,750, forward strand.
GATATATGTGTGAGATACTACAGTGGTATTTCTTTGAACAATTAATATAGATCTAACAAAATAAATAACAGGAATGTAAAACAGGTGGGGGGGGGCAGGAAGAGAAGAAAAGAGTGAATGAACAGGGTGAAAGAGGGTAAAATATGGTAGAAGTACTTTATAGAGATGTATGAAAATGGCTCAAAGAAACTTGTTGAAAGGAGGGTAGGGGTATGAAGAAAGGAAAATCTGAATCGGGCACATTGTAAGCAAATATGGATATCTCAAAATTGAACCCTTCTATACAACTAATGGATGCAAATTTTAAAATGACCACTAACACAGAAAAGAAAGAATTTCATCTTCTAAACACACCTACCTTTGTTAAGGATGCCATGGCCAATAATGAAAACTGTGTGATGGGATGATCTTTCAATTCAGGCTTGGAATGTAGAGGTTCAATGCAGCACACTTCACCCTTAGAGCCACTGAAGAGACATCTAGATTCACAGGTCCTCACTCCCATCACTCTCCTAAAATGTAATCAAACAATTCAGAATCAACTTAGTTATGATCTGAGGCACTACTAGCCCAGCCTGTAACAGCATCCAACTCCTATTCTTGCTTTCAATAGTCCAAGCTCCACATGACTGCAGTATGATCTTTTTATTTTATGGGTCAGATCTATCATTTTTTTCTGCTAAACACACTCCACTGGTCTGCCTCTGTACATAAACTCCAAATTCTTTACGTATATCTTAAAAGTCCTACAGGATCTGATTCCTGCCTCGATTTCTCTTCCACTACTGTCCTTTCTAACAAAGTCAAGCTCCAGCCATACCAGGATTCTTTGTATTGCTCTAGCAGAGTCAACTGTGTGCCCATCTCAGAGCCTTTGTGCTTCCTCCAGATCTTTCCATCTGTTTACTAGCTCTTTTTTTTCAAATGTTACCTACAAAAGTCTTTCATATGCTATCATCAAATGCATTCTAACACACTGACCTGTCAGTTTCTTCACAGCATCCAGACCTACCTGTATTATTTATGTGACAGCTTATTTTTTATGTCCTTAGTCTCTTCCCAACTAGAATGTAAGGTCTAAGAATAGGGACATTGTCCAGTTCACAGCCATACCTCTGGTGTTTGATAAATACCTACACATAGGAGATTCTCAATAAACATAAGCTAAATAAATAAGTAGTATTACTTTGTACTCAGTATTTCTGGAGCTTTATGAAAAATAAAATAAATAAGACCTTGAAGAACTAAAGGAAACATAATTATAAACTGTATATTGCATTCAACATTTTCCTTAAACTTCAGTCTGGTAAGTATTCTTCCATATATTTAGATGAGTCTTTGCTCTTATTTAAAGAGTAAAGAGGGCAATTCAAAAAGCAATAAAAAAGCCCTTTACACCTGTCATTATAATAATAATCAAGAAGGCCTGGGGTCTAAATTAAAATTAGTGAGCTATTCCAGAATAGTGGCTCCCCAGCGTGACAGCATGTAAGAATCCCCTGGAGAGTAGGACTCTAGAATCCTGCCTCAAACCTACTCAGACAAAATCATGGGGAACCAGGCCTGGAATTCCACGTGTTCCATATGCCTCCCCAGGTAATTGTAATACACAGCCATAATCTACTTTCAATCACATAGGCTTTCCAGACCTCTTCACATTCAATTTCAAATCATTAAACCAGAGCTAGATTTCTCATTTGTCAATAAATGTCCATTAGTCTCTTACTTAAATGTCAATTCAAAAACAGACCCTCCGCTGTCGTTGCAAATCGCAAGAGTTGGATCATCTGTGAACTAAACAGAAAAAGGAATTAATTTTCTTGTAGAGTTTTAAACGACTGGTCAAATGTTCAGTAGATCAAGGGGAAAACTATAAAATGGTGAAAATCTACACAATGCACAATTCAGCATTTTAAATAACCTGAAATGAGACATAGCTCATCACTTGAAGCATACAAAATCATCCTTATTTAAGACAAAAGTGGCTCAGCATTTTTAAAAAGGTAAGACTTTCAAAAAGTAAAAGTACTTTTCCTCAGGATAAGAGGAAAATATTAAAATGGTTAATAAAAGCCCTAAAGTTCTCTACTTGGCTTTTCACATTAAGTTTTTTTAACTTAAAATGACTTGGATACATTTGCATTTGTATTATTTGGATACATTTGCAGTTACCTAGTTTCTAAAAATAAAGACAGAGTAAAAGATGCATGATATCTCTAGGAAATGGACTTGTCTAAATAACTTTTGTGACTATCTAAAGATTAATCCTATATCTAAAACATCTGAACTTTTTATATATCTCCCTAAAATGTGCTACCTTTGTGACTGACCTTCCATAGTATACTTCTATCTGGAAAGCTCAATAATCGTGCTCACAATGATAGTCCTAAGGTATGGGAAATGTTACAGAACACAAAGTGATTTCTATCATTTATAGTGCCCAGGCTCTTAAAAAGCCAAAGGATGGTGAACCATCTTAACTGGCATGCCTTTTTACTGAGGGATGGTGTAAAGCAGGAAGCAAGAGTCTCCTTCCTCCACTACACATAAGTGCCCTATTTTTGTCTCAAAGCCAATGTGGGAAGCATGTATCCTATAAGCATTCATGAAATGGTTCACTGGAGTTCAGGATGAATAAGAGAACTCATGTTTCTATTTCCTTTTCTACTTCTTGTGTATGCATTATATAAAATGCTTTAAATTAGTATAGCAGTCTATTTATATAGTTACACACAAAAAAGCACAAAAAAGATGAAAGCCCAAATTGCTATTGATAGGATGAAGGATTAAGTTTAGAGAACAATGAGAACAGGTACTCAAGTGCATGTATCTGTTGTCAATCAAATTTCAGAAGTATTCAACCACATATGTATACTTCTCTAATGTCAGCATCTGCACATAACAGCTCCTGATACTGTTTTTTAATTTGTGCTGGTCCTGGGGCTTGAACTCAGGGCCTGAGCCCTGCCCAGAGTTTTTTTGCTCAAGGATAATGATCTACCATTTGAGCCATACCTCCACCCCCAGCTAATTAACTAGAGGTAAGAGTCTCAGACTTTCCTGCCCAGGCTAGCTTCAAATCTTTTTTTTTTTTTTTTGGGGGGGGGGGGTCGGGTCGTGGGGCCTGAACTCTGGGCCTGGGCGCTGTCCCTCAGCTCTTCAGCTCAAGGCTAGCGCTCTACCACCTGAGCCACAGCGCCACTTCCGGCTTTTTTCTTTTTGCTTATGTGGTGCTGAGGAATCGAACCCAGGGCATCAGGCATGCAAGGCAAACGCTCTACCACTGAGCCACCTTCCCAGCCCTGGCTTCAAATCTTGATCCTCAGATCTCAGCCTCCTCAGTAGCTAGGATTACAGGTGTGAGGCACTGGCACTTGGAAGTACTGTGCTTTTAGTCCTAGCTATATCCTCCTCGTTTCTATTTCTTTTGTATCTGTTTTTCACTTTTTTCTGCAAAAGGACTGGCCAGTCATTAACTTTTTAAAATTTTATGGTAAAGGTGATGTACAGAGGGATTACAGTTACATAAGTCAGGTAATGAGTACGTTTCCTTTTGAACAGTGTCACCCCCTTCCTTATTCTCTCCCAGTTTTTCGCCTCCCAACTTCGCCACAGTTCATTCCCAACATAGTGTCTAGTGGGTTTCACTGCTGAATTGGCTCACTCTTTGTCCCACCATTTCTGCGCTTCTCCTTCCCCTCCCTAAATCAGATGAACTTATTATATATAAGACAAAGGGTACAGAAATCATAAAAGAGACAGAAGGGAATAAATGAAAGGAAAAAAGTAAAGAAAAAAAAGAACTGAAAAGAGTACAATAAAAAAACCTCTTGCTTCCAATTTTTGGAGTCACTTCAATAGGCATCATTGAGCACTTGTGATCCTCTCCTAAGAATATCCTCCTTTTTCTCACTATACAAAATGTGTAGAGTGCTGTTTAATCATGTCCAAGTATAATTATTTGTCTTTTACCTGTAGATTTAGAGGCACATTCTAATTATGACTAATGAGGGAAATCATATGAAGCCTACATTTCTTTGGATTTTGCTTTCTTCACTTAGTAAAATTTTTTCTAAATCTTTCCATTTCCTTGTGAATGAGATGATGTCATTCTTTCTGAAAGAAGTATAGAATTCCATTGGGCATATGTACTACATTTTCTTGATTTGTTCATCCACTGAGGAGAATCTGGGTTGATTCCATATCTTACTACAATAAACAATGATAAAATGAACATGGTCTTGCTGGTGGCTTTAGTGTGGCCTGGTTTGTGGCCACCTAGATAGATACCCAAGAGTAAAATTGCTGGGTCATAGGGAAGCTCTTTGAGTCTTTTGAGGAACCTCAACACTGTTTTCCAGAGTAGCTAAACAAATTTACATTCCCACCAACAGTGTAGTAGCATTCTCTTTTGGCCACATCCCTACCAGCATCTGTTATTTAGTTTTCTTGATAATTGTTATTGTAATTGTGGTGAAGTGGAATCTCAAAGTTGTTTTGATTTGAATTTTTTGTATGGCTAAAGATCCCAAACAAATCTCCATGTGTCTATTGGCTATTCTTATTTCTTCTTTGGAGAAGTCTTTAGTCCATTTATTAATTGGGTTGCTGTTTCTTAAAGGATTTGTTTGGGGAAAGTTTAATTTTTTTGAGCTGAGTATAGCTAGTAAAGATAACTCCATTTATTCCTCAATCAGACATTTATTGAGCAGTTGCTACATGTAAAACATAAAACAAATGACAGATTCTGATTTCAAAGATCTTAATCGATTAAGAGAAATAAGCTACATATAAACAATTATAACATATTACAAGTTGGCACATACCATAGGAAAAAAGGTCGATACATTAGCAACATGCATTGAAAGAGGAGAAATTCTCTCTACTTTTACTTGTCTCTGTTGTTTTCATTGTTACCAAATGCTTCAATGCTGCTTTGTCACAAGAGACTTTTTTGTAACTAACCTAGATGCAGATATATAAACTCCAGATGCTGCAGATTTTAAAAAGCATGTGTGTGGATGAGAACTCCACATAGCTAAGCAACAAAATATGTATGAGATTAGAATCTAGAAGATCTGATTTTAGATTTCCTAGTTAAGGTCCTTTACCTTTTATGCCTCTGAACATGGGCTTGCCAGCAGGCAAGAACCAAGGTTCACATGTACTTATAAAAAGAAATCTCTTACTTAAGTCAGTTTATGGTTTTCAAGTCTGGAAGGAAAAAACCAAGACAGATCTTAATGCATTTCTCGTAGAGGCCTGAAAGAAAATAAACCAATAGATTCATTTCTCAACATAATCCAAACCTTGGTTCTTTCATGATTGGTGCCTTGAACCTCAGGCCACTTCCAACAACAGACAGAGCACACCGCCACCTTTGCAATAAAATCTTGGCTGACTAAACAAGGTAAAAAGAGCTTTTAAAATCTCCATATAAGTGTTCAGCAGGGTGCTGCCTGCTTTTGTTGCCAGCCTCTACTCTGGGATCACATAATTTGCCCTTTTTGCTGCTATATCTACTAGACTTCAATTCAATCAGAAGTTGAATACTAGCCCATCTCTGCTTTTAACTTGGGAAAACTTTTTGTTGAACTCATCACATAATGTTTAGCTTTGTGATAAATACATTTGGAAGGCTTCTGATTATCAATATAGATAAATTTATCTTAAAGATGACACAAAGGCATACTAATAAAGAGGATTAGCAGAAGAAAACAAAGTTATTACCTTGATATGCAATATTGCTGTTCCTGGAGGATGAGCATCTGTTATTGATCTGAGAAGTTTTCCACTGGCCAAATCCCACATGGTGATCTATAAGACAACTAGGTGCTTTAAAAACAAATTTACTGCTATTTTTTTTGGATTTAAGTATGCTGCCATTCTGGCTGAAATAATCTTTTCCTTGCCTATAAACATTGCAAGCAAAGAACCATAAAGCTAAACATACCTAGAGGCTGCAGCTCCATTAAAGCACAGAGCCTTTATTCTGCCTTCATCTACCCCTCATCCTGCCCAATCCACTTGGCCCCTTAGATTTCAAATGTTGATCATATACTGAGAAATGGAAGTGATTTCTCTGATAAGTCAATCTGTTTAGCACTGGTAAAAATTACAAGAAAGGCTTAGTGCCAAACCAACTAGTGATGCATAAATCAAAAGATGGGAAAAACCACATCCTATGGTCAGTCTCAGAAGTGGAAAGAAAGATATGCCTAAACAGTTATCAGCAATGAGAGAAAGCAAAATATAATGTACCTAAAAAGCAGCCACAAAATATGTACTACTACCATAAGGAGATAGGTTTTCTATAATTCCATTTGGTTTTAAAAAGCTATTTATTAAAATAGACTCATGAATTCCAATATAAAAATTATAGACTCGGGGCTGAGAAGGTGGCTCAGTGGTAGAGTGCTTGCCTTGCATGCATGGGACCCTGGGTCCAATTCCTCAGCACCACGTAAGCAGAAAAAGCTGAAAGTGGTGCTGTGGCTCATGTGGTAGAGCACTAGCCTTGAGCTGAAGAGCTGAGGGACAGTGCCCAGGCCCAGAGTTCAGGCCCACGACCACTACCACCACCACCAACAACAAAAATTATAGACTCTATCTCAGTCAATAATTTAAAACTTTTAACGAAAGTCATACTGAGCAAACTCAACTTAGCTTTATTAGACATACTACCTGAAAATATATATTTGTCTTCAAAATGGTGATCTAAAGACATTAGTTTTTAAAAATTAATTATAACATTATCTTGGGTAAGAAAGAAATTTTACATCTTACCTGGCCTTTAGCAAACCCACAAAGAAGTCTGGAGCAGTCATTGTTGATGCTAAGGGCAGAGATGGCACCATACTGAGCTCCAACACTAGTGCTACCCAAGCAGAGCCGCAATGCTTGATTCTGGTCTGAAGAAAGCAGTTTTCAAAGACAAGTGAAAGAAGTGGAAGAGGGATGGGGGCAGGAGGGTAATCTTAGCTTAAATGGGGGAATGCTTGCTTAGCACACACAAAGTCCTGGGTTCAATCCCCAATCAGGGGTGGCAGGGGAATTTAAGAAAACAAATACATAAATATAACATAGGCATGTTTTTAAAGACTGGAAGTGGCAAGAATCAAAAGTAGATGATGAAGACACATTCATTTAAAAACACATTTACTGAGCACTGAGTAGAAGCTAGGCATTGATATACCAGGAACAGAGAAAACATTAAGAGAAAACGTAAAAAGTACCAATGATAAGTCTAAAATTGTATATTCTTAAATCAACCATCTCTCAGCTGCCTCATCTAGAATTGTTTTTGTGCTATTTTCAAGATGCTAGGATACAGGCACTACTACTTACTACTATTACCTTTTTGCAGGGGTAAGGAACCTTGTGCCTACCAAGGGCCATTACCATATTATCAATACAGGCAGATAGACTCAAGCAGCTAGTCAGAAGCATTCAAGAAGCATATATGTTTGTTCTGTCACACAGGCCTTATATTAGTCTCACCTAGATGGGACATTGCCCACTCCTTCAAAAATCAAAACTTAAAAAGTTAAAATGTGGGGCTGGGAATGTGGCTCAGTGGTAGAGTGCTTGCCTAACATGCAAGAAGCCCTACATAAACAGAAAAAGCCGGAAGTGGTGCTGTGGCTCAAGTGGTAGAGTGCTAGCCTAGAACAAAAGAAGCTCAGGGACAGTGCCCAGGCCCTGAGTTCAAGACCCAAGACTGGAAAAAAGAAAGTTAAAATGTTTTAGTTTGGAATTTAGTTGAAATTTACATTTATATTACCCATGAAGAAGTGCAAATAAACTTTTGGAGTAAACATTTAAACTACTTCAGAAAAGGGTTTCATGCATGATGTTCAATATGCTAGAAGCAAATAATTCAAATCTCTACTATATTAAGGTCTTTGAGTATAAGGACCTTGCCTTAATCACCAACTAGAAAAATCAGATGGTGATTTTTCTAGGAGGCACTCAAACATTTATTAAATGTTATTACATAATAAATAAAAGGAATTGTCCAAGGGCTTTTCCTAGGCAATGTTTATTTTATAGAGTTCATGATTGTACTTGGGGGGAAAAAAGGAGATGGAAAACAAAAACCTAAATGTAAGACGGTATGTGACAAAATAAAACTCTTTAGGAAAAAAAAAAAAAGCAACTGCAAACCACAGAACCAGGAGTTCTCTTAACCCCCCTAACATCTGTATATACCTCCTTTACTTATCTAGACCACTAGATTTTAGATCTGTCTTCACTTTCCTGTGAGACTGTGACCTTCTGAGAGCCAAGACTATGAGAGAATCAACACTCCTAGACTTGGCTCGGTGCCTCTCACTCAGTCATCATAACCTTCTGAACAGCTTTCACATTTGCAAATCTACCTTCTGTTAGAGTAAACCTAATCATCAGAAGGAACCTGCAGACTTTCATTCTCAGGTGTAGGGATATTAGGTAATTACTTTTGCCTGTGCAAAGTGAACATTGTAAGAGTAATTTTCCGTGTTCATAAATTGAATCTAAAAGCAATCAACCACCTAAAGAGTTCTGAAACAATAGCTATTTCGTAACTGGTACCCAGAAAATACCATTTCCAAGTTATTTTAGCTTCTGGATTTCTGAAGTAAAAAAATTCAAAAAGGAACAAACTCAAATGTAGAAGGTCTATTTTAAGTCATATGTTCACATCTAGAATGATACAATTATAGATTTCTTCTGCTTATATACACAGACTGGCCTCCTCCTACTTTACTCACTTAATTTAATCCTAATTATTAAAACTTCTCCTTATTCTCTAACTTTCTTGCATCTTATTTCATTTTGTTCCACTGAAACTGCTGACCTTCAACAGTGTGTTCCGTGATCGTTACTTTGTCAGGGCCACCTACACGGTTGATGGATTATCCACATATCTGTTTGGAAAATGACATGATACCATGCGTGGGCAATAGTGTGTGAGTGTGTGTGTGTGTGTGTGTGTGTGTGTGTGTGTGTGTGTGTGCGGGCAATAGTGTGTGTGTGTGTGTGTGCGCGCGCACGTCACCACCCTGGGTCACACATATTGGCAACAGATGAACTGAAAGTAAGAGGACAAAGACAGAGGCTGGTATGAAATTTCATACCACAAAGAAGCACCCTGGAGTCTGGTGGCCTGTCTTTCAGATACAGAATGGTTTTCAAATATCACACTGCTGAGATCCTTTGTGGAACTGCTTTGAAATGCAAACTTCAGAGAATTCTGATCCACTAATATACTCACTATTGCTTTCTCAATTAACTAAGTTCACACTTAAATTAGAAAACATAAGAATTCTTATAAGGCAAAGAGAGTGAGCAGGAGAATGGAAGGGTATAATCAAATAGAGAATAAAAGCACTGAAAAGAGAGGAAAGTTAAGAATGGCAAGGAAAGAAAAGAGGGAAGGAAAAGGTATATCAAAAACACAAGATTAAAATGCCATACATGACTGTGCTTTCCTAGTCATTCTCCCCACATGCTAAAACCAGCTAAGAGAGGAAACTAAATCATCAACCTTGGTCACTCCTGAAATAAATACTACATTTACTTTTTATTGATAATTGCACATTTGTATGCAATTTTCCCCATACTTGAAGAAGTAGCTGTACAAGAGGGTTTCAATTCAACAGCCCAGTTTATGAGTAAAATGCATCCTGATCAATGTCATCCCTTCTGTCATTCTCCTCCATCTCTCCCCATCCCATCATTCCCTCAATTTTCCTAGTTCCATTTTCACACATTGAATATTCACCTACCCTTCTTCTATCCCTATACCTTTCACATATACACAGACCACACATCAAACACAACAGAAGTGCCAGCTTCCTGATATACATTTTGATAAACTGTAAGATAATTGTTGAAGGGAGTTATACCATCAGAATCTTCCAGTGAATATTTTTATATCACTTGGGGTTATGTCACTGCACACATTCTTTTTCTTGATTTTAAAAATGTTTTTTTTGCTATTTTTATAATGTTCCTCTATAAAATACCATGTCTGTGAAACATCCACTCCTGAAATTTAATCCGAACACTACACCTGAAGAGTTGCAAGCATTTCAGCTATATATCTAGGCTATTTTTGGAATGTCACTCAATTTCTCTTACTCCTCTTATCTTCATGTACCTAATATAGAAAACATCCAATAGCTCACCACTTTGCTGAAAAGAAAAAAAATAATAAGGTAGTGCACAAACTCAATGTCCCTCAAATATTGTTAGGTTTCCATCACCAATTAATTTATAGATTAGATTTATATACAAACATTCAAAACCAGCAAGTGATGAGATGGGCAATGGACTACATATAAAATGTAATCTACTTTGACTCCACAAAGAAAATTTTCAATTCCTATTCTATCTTTATGTTAACAACCTTGCTTTTATATAAGTACAACTAAATTCAGAAAAGGTAGGCTTTCTGTGGAAAGAAGACAGCAGGTTTTTTCCTACTAGAATAACTAAACACTGTTGTAGTCAGATAATTCTGGAAAATTCTGAGGTTAAAATATATGTAGTTAAAATAAACATAAAACACTTAAATATTAGTCAGATGGGAAGAATAACAGGACCTGGACAGAGCTAAGTACATAGTGAGTTGGGGTCAGTCTGAGCTGGATCACGAGATCCTATCTCTCAAATAACACAAGACAAGACAAAACAAAAAGGAATAATAAGCTTAATAGCAAAGAAAAGCCAAATAATAAAGTCTACAATAACCTTAAAATATGAATTTGAACACACTCTTTAAGAATTTCTAATTCTTCTATATATCAAATTTAATCCAATCCTCTATCTCTCCGCCCTAATTTGTTTTAATTAGGTCCAAAGACAATCAAAGCAGGAAACCTACCTTTTAGAGGAAATCAAATTTATCGTGTGTGTAGAAAACAATACTATTCTTATCCTTTATTCACACTATAATATTCTCTAAGACCAATGGAGAATAAGAAAGGAGATCTTATTAGGGAACATTTTTCACCAATGTTCATAAAACGGAAAAGCACTTTTACCTTAAAGGTTCCATTCTCCTGTAAAACTTCCTGATAAAGACTAGGATGCACTGAATCCCCATAGCTAACTGGCTACCTTCCAGATCACTGCTACATTCTAAAAGACCCAGTGTCAATTTTAGACATCTATCATCCATTGACATGTTTACAAATGTAAATAGAGTTGGTCACTGGTAGCTTATGCCTGTAACCCTAGGTACTCAGGAGGCTAAGATCTGGGGATCCTGATTCAAACCAGTATAGGTAGGAAAATCCATGAGACTCTTAATTCCAATTAACTACCAAAAAACGCAGAGCACTAGCTTGGAACACAAAGGTTCAGGGATAGCATCCAAGCTCTGAGTTCAAACCCAAGACCCATACCAAAAAACAAATAATAACAAAAGAACCAAGTAAATAAACAGTATATAAACTGACCAACAGTAAAAAAGAAAGCACTATTCTAATGAACAGTAGATGTTTCAGACAAATTTGATAAAGGTGAGTTATTTTATAAGACTGTCATGAAATGAGGTGTTGAAAAAATAACAGTAAAAGATTAAAGGAAAGTTTTGTTAAAATGTAGTATTTTCCACTCATAGATTGAGTCACAGGTGCTTGAATTTTGCATAACCCATTATTGATGAAATTCAGTCCCTAAAAAGTTGCTGAAGACCTCCAACTGGCACATACAAACTTAAAGACTGTAATCAAAATATTAGGAAATAAATTGGTAGTTACCACATAGTAAAAACTAGTTAAGAGACCAAAACATTGAAGATATGCATATATTTATATTTTTTCACAATTCTTGCTTTAACCAATTTTCACTTAGTTTTCTTTCATAAGAGGGTATCCACTATAATTGACAGTATTCTCTTTCAACATTAAAAAGTCAAAAGAAAAAGAACTACTCATACCAAATTTACTATACCTTTTCCTTTTGAATCCACAAAGAAAAGATCAAAAGAGAGAGGAAAAAAAAAAAAGAAGAAATCAGTTCAAAGTTCAGAGAAAATGCAGGTAAAATCTGAAGGGTATAAATGACAAGATTTAGTTATTGGTCAGAATGATATTAAATTCGATCACTGATGTTTCTAGCATTTATAATTATATTCAGATACTAGATCTAGGAAAATGTCTAATATTCAAATAACAGTATAGTAAGTAAATCCACATTTCAGTTAGCTAGAAACAAGGACAATTTCTAAAAGAGAATGCACTAAATTATACTAACAACCCCCTTTCCCTCTTTTGCTTGCCCCCCTCAAAAAAAAGAAAAAGAAAAGAATCTTGGGATAGGGAAACATCAATTTTTGAACATTTGAGACCCTATACAAGGTAAAAACCCAGATACACAAGTGCCTATAAGAACAGGCACCATACATCATACATTAAGTAAGGTTTATGATAACTATTTTGATGACTCAAACTCTATTTCAAAGAGATTCTAATAGTACTTAAATAAGTATAGTTTTTCTCTACAGTGTCTTCAAGAATCAATACAGACATTTTTAAAAGATCAGATCTAACCCAGACCTCTTGTCTAGACACTTCATAGTGTCTGCTATTTGTTTCTGGGCTTTTTAGCATATTTTAATCCATTTGTTAAAAAGTGCTGTCTAAACTTCTTCCTTCAAAGAATAATGAGTAAAATTTATAATCTACTTTATTAAAACTCAAATCATACTAAGAATACTGATTCCTTCTCACTTTGGCATACTTTCTTCTCCATAAGGCTATAATAAAAGATTACTATTTCATCAAATCTATAAGAAAGCTGCTGGGGGATCTAAAAACCCAGAAAGCAGGCCTAAGGAAATGAAAGAGACAGTATTAGAAGGTAATGTATTCTTTTCCTCTGTTATTTTTAAAAGTATTCATTTCAATTGGTTTGCAGTAAGCTCAACGCAGGTTTGATTATAAGCAGTCACATATTCTTAGAACCTCTTGATAAGAAAAGAATGTCAAAGCAGACGGAGTTGAGGACAGGTGAGTATTAGGAAGTGGGAACAAAAAAATTAACATGCATCTTACTTACTGATAAATATATGTATTCTACTCTCCCCTCATTAACCTCAGTTCTTCTATTTTTCCCATTATATCTTGGAATTTGCCTCCCTTTTTCTCAGAACAGGAGAACTGCTTGGGATATGAAGACTTGGACTATGGAAATGAGCTGATCTAGAATTCAGTACGCCTTGATTCTAGACTTGGATCTGCATATGTCACTCTCTGGTCCTCAATCATCTCATATGTGAAATAATAAGACTAAATTACAAAGCCTTATAAGATTTTCCTCAAAAAGTAGAATGTTCTAAATAGTAATTGTACCCTTAGAGAAAATATGTATTCTTACACCTGATAGGAGACTAATCTGATAAAACTTATCTAGAAGGCAATTATACAAAAATATTAATTATTTAGTGTATAGGTCCTGACCTAAGCAATATACTTTTAGTAATATGCATGAAAAAAACTGCAGAACTGAAGATACTCATGCACTATTTATTTAGAAGCAACTTAAATATCTTCTGGGAGGAGATGGTTAATTAAATTCTGATAAATCCTTTCGAGTTTACTATGGATCCATTAAAAAGCATATTATAGAAAGCCAGGCACCAGGGCTGGGAAGGTGGTTCAGTGGTAGAGCGCTTGGCTTGCATGCATGAGGCCCTGGGTTCGATTCCTCAGCACCACATAAGCAAAAAGAAAAATGCCGGAAGTGGCACTGTGGCTCAAGTGGCAGAGCGCTAGCCTTGAGCTGAAGAGCTGAGGGACAGTGCTCAGGCCCAGAGTTCAGGCCCATGACCGGACCTCCCCCCGCCCCCAAAAAAAGAAAGCCAGGCACCAGTGGCTCATACCTACAATCCTAGCTACTCAGAAGGCTGAGATCTGAAACTAGCAGTTCAAAGCCAGCTTGGCAAGAAACTCCATGAGACTCTTATCTCCAATAAGCAACCAAAAAGTTGGAAGTAGAGATGTGACTCAAGTGGTAGAATGCTAGCTAGTCTTTAGCATGCACAAAAGGTCAGGGACAGTGCTCAGCCCAAGTTAAAACCTCAGGATTGGGGAGGGGGGGGGGGGAGGATGGGGGGGGAGGGTTGGGGGAGCGGGGGAGGCTGGGAAGGGATGTGAAGGGTAAACAAAGGAGGAGGCTGCAATGCTTGATAAGAAATGTACTCATTATCTTGCCCATGTAATTGTAACCCCTCTGTAGAGTATGTTCACAAATAAAAAAAAAACCTCAGGACTGGCACGTACATGCCTGTGTGCATGCGCACACACACACACACACACACACACACACACACACACGTGCGCACGCGGCACGCACATGCGCACACACACACACACACACACACACACACACACACACACAAAGCATACTATGGACAAACCTATAATGAAAAGCAGATTATAAATTAACATGATCCTATTTGGGGATGTATATGTGCATATGTACATATAAAAAGAAACACTAGAAGGTCACCTAGAAATATCAGATTGCTCCTGCATCCTAAAATCTGGTATTTTACATCCTCAACTTTTTGTTCAACTATATTTCTCTACATTCTCCATTATGAATATATAACAACTATTTAGCAAGAAAAAAGTATTATTCAGAGAATCAATTCTAAAGTTATTTCAAAAACATATTTTTCCATCCTTCTGGTGCCCAATCAATAAAACTGATTATCTCAATCACAATTGATAACAGTAGGCATCATAATTACATATTATATAAAGTTTTGGTAATAATAGATTTACAAATATAAATTTAAATTGTTCAAAAACTGAAAAATATTTTGTTATCTACAGTATAGTAAATTAATATACAAGGTTCTACATAGATCAAATTATGTTTCAGCTATTAAGTATTCTCAGTGGGGCATGGTGGATCACACCTGTAATTCCCGCACTTGGGAGTCTGGGGCAAGAAAAGGGAAAGTTTGAGCAAACGAAGGAATGATACTGTCCAAAAAGAAATATACTCATTACCTGATTTATGAAATGGTAAGCCCTCTATATATCACTTTTATAATAACTATAAAAATAAATACCCCTGAAATTTTTTAAAAAGAAAATATAAAATAAAAAAGAAGGTCCATTATATAAAATGTGATTAAAAACATAAAACCTGAAAGGATTTTTTTAAAAAAAATTTTTATTGTAAAGATACTGTTACATGAGTAAGGTAATGAGTACATTTCCTATTGCGCATTGTTACCCCCTCCTTTGTTTTTCCTCTACTATCCCTTCCCTCCCACCTCTCTAACTCCTCCCTCCCCCCTGAAAGGATTCTTAATATTTAAAAGTAAGAAAGTACTTAGAAAATTTACCAAATATTAAGGCCAATCCATGAGATGTACCCACTGCTATCAAACTGGACACTGCCTGAAAACAAAAGGGAAAATTACATTTTAAGACAACACATCAAAGATCCTGAAATAACTGTAGTTTATTGGTCTGTCTTCCTCTGTCCTCCTCTGGTACCGTCATAAATAAGAATTTCATTTAGGAGGCAAAATGGGAAATCAAACTTAGGATATTCTATTTCTGGGAATCTATTTTCTCAAAGAGAAACACTATCAACATATCATGTACTATTACTTGGAAAGCTAAGATCAGGGGTACTGCAGTTGGGAGGCCAGCCTGGCAAAAAAGTCCCTAAAATCACTTCTCAACCAATTGACAGACATGGTGTGTACCTGAATTCCCAGCTATGGTGGGAGGTAAAGAATGAGAGAACTGGGCTGGGAAGGTGGCTCAGTGGTAGAGTGCTTGCCTTGCATGCATGAGGCCCTGGGTTCGATTCCTCAGCACTACATAAGCAAAAAAGAAAAAAGCCGGAAGTGGTGCTGTGGCTCAAGTGGTAGAGCGCTAACCTTAGCTGAAGAGCTGAGGTACAGCGCCCAGGCCCAGAGTTCAGGCCCCACGACCGGACCCTAAATAAATAAATAAATAAAATAAAGAATGAGAGAACTGCAGTCCAGGAGTGTGCCTAGCAGAAAACATGACCCTAACAATAAAAAAAAAAAAAGGAAGAACAACAAAGGGCTGGAGGTATAGCTCAGCATTAGATCAACTGCCTCGGAGTTCAAATAAAAGTACCACCAAAAAATAAAAATAAAATGTACTTTTTAAAAAACACCAGTGTCCAGACAAAGTAAAAGACAATTATTCAGCCCAATCAAGAGCCTACTAGTAGGTATATGAAAGGCATGAGAGTGCTTTTCCCTTGTTTATCCAAGGGGTCAAAAGGCCCCAGAAATGTTACAAGCTCACTTTCCTCACCAAAGACTAATGGGGCAGCTGGAGAAAGATGAGAAAAAAGAAGCATTAGTGTACTTTCAATATTCTCCAACCCCCAGGTCTGCACAGGTTTAGTATACAGATTTACTATGCAGCAGATTTGGCAATGGAGCCCAGGGCTGTTAAATCTATATTACTAATCTCAAAGTGATTTCACCGAATGTTTTTCCATTCTCTATGACAGAAGGGAGACTGATCACAGGAGGAGCAAATTTACTCTATCAAGGTGACACTACATACAAACAAAGTGAGAAAAGGCTAATCATTATTATTTGCTTCTCAAATAAAAACCTAAAGAGTAATATACATTAGAAAAAAGAAAACATCTTTCATGGACAAATTTTAAACCTAACTACTAAGGCTAAAATGACTTGTGAACTCATTATCATAATAGCAGATGTAACCACTTTGAACACTGTAAAAACAAATCTAAGAAAACCCAATCAGACAAAGGGCTTACTTTCAAAAGGTTAAAAGTATACTTACAATTGCTGTAGGCAAGCCAGCATCTACTTTGTCCTAAATAAAATTCAAAAAAGAAGTATTTGAAAAGATATTATTTGAAAGTAGAATATGGCATAAGGGTCTCTTTTTACATACACTTTGATCTAATCAATTCAGACAAGAAGTGGAACCTTCGTTTTTGCCTTACAAAAACTGCATATATTCACAACAAAGAGCACAAGAGTGGATCATTTTATTTTACTAACTGTAGCAGATGATTCAGGAAGAATATTGATTATAAATGGAAATTTAAAGGAAAAAGAGAGGAAAGAGGTCTGTTTTTTCCATAATGTAAACACACCATTATACTACTGGGCCAAAATTGTAGGAGTTCATGGAAATTCAAGAGAGAAACATGGGCTGAAGACATCCTACTTCAATAGGAGCTTCCTGTCCAGCAGATTGCCTGCTAACTCTAAATCAAGCCCCAGAAGGAGATACTGAATCGTTCTTCAGCCTAAGACAGTGAAGATTGTTAGTTCAGCTCCTTACAAATTCAAAGTCTCATAACTGTTCTTGTATTAATCTCCCCATGTGTTCACATAGATAGCAAATATTCCTCTATGTAGCCCAATAACTTGTCCTGAGGGTCAAAACAAGAATAAAAAGGGACAAAGTGTAAAAGTATCTACCTGATGCTTTTTTTTACACCTCTCAACCCTTAAATAGCGTTACATAATAATGGCAGCTCACAGTGATGCACCATTATAGAAGCAAAGAGCTTTTCAAACTTGGAGAGAAAGAACAGGCCGGCAGTACGAATGGTTTTCCAGATCAAGAAAACAAGTTTCAGTTTGGTAGACTTGCCCAAAGCTACTCAGAAGTGATTAGACTGTTTCAAACTCAGGGCTCCCAGGTCAGGCTATTTAGATCACTTTATATTTGCTTTGTCTGTCTCTGTCAGTGTGGTTAACTCCTTACTGTTATCTCTCAAAGGCAGAATCCATTTACCTAATTTTATAGAGCTTCTCATAAACTTAGGAAACTTATTCAAGTGCATGGAAATGTAAGAAAGGTTTTGGAGAGCAACATATATCCAGTTTCATGTACATATGTTCAGGTATAGCATGCCTAATAATGCTAGACAATTAAGAAACATACAAGTATTGATTCATGATTTGTGTTCTGGAGAGGGAAAAAGGAATGAGACAACTGATGAAAAACATCAACTATATTCAAACTGGAATTTGAATAATAAAACTAAAAGTCACCTGACTTCAAAAGCTAAGAACACACAGATGTGGGAAGCATTTTAGAAAATATGGAATTTTAATACCAGTGCTGTAACATCTTAGGGTAATGGTAGTCTAAACCCAGACTTCAACACAAGCACCAGGGATGCCTATTCAAATGCAGATCCCCTCTTTATACTGCAAGATTCCTATTTAGGAGGTCTGGGGTGGTCCCCAGAAATCTGTATTTTTAATAAGCACCCCCAGGAGATTCTTCTGGGCTGAACACATTCAAAAGCAAATTGAAACAAAGGCACAGCACTATGGCATCTGTAGTATCTTAAGGCTGATCCTTAAAATGATAAAGATCCTTAAAACGTTAATTTAAATTAATTTTAAATGTAGCCACATGTCATATTACTTTGAGAAAGATCCCAAAATTATGCAATGGGGTTCACCACTCCAAAAATTTCATCTCTCCTAAGTGTTTTACATGCATGGGCTCCGGAGCCGATGATCAAGGCCCTAAGCAGCCCTGATAACATCAATGCCCACAAGGCTGAAGGCCTGATACTCAGGAAAAATATCCAAAAATACAACCAGCTTTACATGTTAATAAACCAACCATCACAGAAAAGCATGCAACTTAAATTGAGCTGGTAATCCAAAATTAGGAAGGCACCACATGATGACTGTCACAGCGAAAGCAGTTTTCATTTGAACATACCAAAGGAGCTCAGCCATAGCAAGGAAATAAGAACAGAATGCAAACACTCTGGGATTTATTAGAATTTTCCCCTCCTTTTCAAGAGGGAGGAGAAACCTTTCTAAAAAACAGATTTATCTAATCACTGGACAGCGTCTGAGTTTTAGTTCAGTCTCCATTATTCAAAATATTTTTAAAACTGCACAGGTGGGTCAAATGACTGTACTGGTTCATCTTGATTTTGAAAGGAATGAATTTCATCACCTACATAAGGATTAAATTCAGAAAACGTCATGGAAATGTAATCCTCAACAGGTGGTTCCCATTCTGGCATATATGAGTTACTCTCCACCTACAGGAAGGACAATTGCCCAGCTTTCTTCCATTGCTTGACCATCTTTCTATTTAAATTGACATTGTGTATACAAGGTGGATCAGGATATACGAGCTGCCCAGTGCAAACCTATTCTTTATTTCTTTTTCAAAAATCTGCAATAAGATCTTTCTGTGATAACCCTGAAAACTACAACATGATTTTGATATCCTGGTGACTTCTGTGTCTACTTCCTGCTCTCTTGAAAAAAAATCAAAACCTCTACTTCTTGTCCAAATTGAATATGCAAAATGCCAATTAAACTCTATGGAAAGAACATGAAACCACATCAAAGTTCCTAACAGATCTGACATTATTATTATATGCAGGATCTACACACTGAATTCAGAATACTAGAATTCCAAGACTTAGTAAAAGTATAGACTTTAGTCAAAGGAAAAGTGTGATCAGTGTCTATTGTCTTGATAAACTATGAAATACTTATTTACATTAACCAAGGACTCTATATTTAAAAAGGCCACAGATAGTAGGTTCCTGTCATCATATAATGGCTGCATTCACCAATACCACTTTCACAACGAAGAGGTATTAGACATGGAGCTAGAACCCCAAATCTAAGTAATTGCTCTGCGACCGCCAAACAAAAGCTAATGTCTCTTTTCTGAGCCTACCTTCTAATTTGTAAAACAGCTTTATAATTTGTAAAATGCCTTTATCTACTTTAACATTGTAAGAGTTAATGAAATAAGGCACATGGAATGACTTGTGGGTTATTTTCCAAACCATTTGGTTGTAAAAAAAAAAAAATCTGATCCATCATTTCTCTCTTGTAAAACCAAGCACTTTACTTCGATCATACACCCAAGATGGCAGCTAACCTGAAAAGGAATGTAAAAAAAAGGCAGATAGTTTTTCTTCTAGGCTTGCTGCCATATTTCATTGAGGCACACCCAAAACTCTGAGCAGACCTTTATTTTCATGGCTGCACTAATTTCTATGCCAAGATGTGTAGCCATGTCTTATGAGTCAAAAATAATCACATAAAAACCATGAAAGCCAGATTTTATTTTTCTTAAGCCTCAGGCCAAGAGAAGAGCTGTGCTTTGTTTTATGCTCATTCCTACTTCATTACGCCATTGCAGGTTATAAAGCTGGGGAGAACAAAATACTCACAGCTGCAGACACTATCTGGGCAGAAACTCCCTTTAGAAGTGAATGTCGCATAACTGATCCATGGAGTGAAAAAGAATCAGGTAATTTTTTCTTCCTAAAAAAAAAAAAAAACATTTAAGAACAGATGAAAAATGTTCAAAAGGCAAGGTTCCAATGCTTTGAAGGAAGAAAGGCAGAAATAGCACTGTTTGTAATTTGTTAGCTCTGTTTTAAAAAGAAGTATAAAGACTTTAGCAGCCCTACAGTAAGATGTGTTCTAAGCCCACGCTGAGCCTCAAGTAGGGAAATGAATGTACAAGTAGGGAAATGAATGGAAGTACCATTTTTTAACTGATTCACATGGCTCCTTGCTCATAGTAAGTACCATAGCAATAGGTCCTACTGTTTTCATGAAGGGTGTCTACAAGCACTCCTCATGCCCTATCTGAATTTCCCCCAGTTGCCTTTTTATCTTCTATGACCACCCTTCCTACTCTTCAACTAACCACCTTCTCAATATCTCACTCAATACTCTCTGTTGCTCCTACTAATAGCTCCTTTCATTAACAGTATTCATCATTCAACAAGTAATATTTATTTGCTTATTTATATTTGTGGTATTATGGTTTAAACTCAGGGCCTTGCATTTGCTGGGGAAATATTCTACCATCTATGCCACACCTCCTGCCCTTTATGCTTTCTCCCAGTGTCGTCCCCCCCACCCACCCTTTTTTTTAAAACAGTCTCAGGCTGACCAGGAACATAAATCCTCCTCTTTCACAGGTGGGATGGCAGGCACACATTACCACACTTTTTATGTTGGTTGAGATGGGGGTCTCATTTACTTTTCTGCCTGGCCTAGCCTCAAACTACAATTATCCTAATCTCAGCTTCTCAAGTAAGCTAGGTGTGAGCCACTTTACAAGCCTCAAAAAATTAAGTTTGAAACTTTCAACAAACATTAAGTGCCTAATCTGTATAATTAAAAGTATACTGCTAGCCTGGCACAGGTGGCTCATTCCTATAATACTAACTACTCAGGAGGCTAAGACCTGAGGATGGAGGTTCAAAACTAGCCCAGGCAGGAAAGTCCATGAGATTCCAATCAACTATCAAAAAGCTGGAAGTAGAACTGTGGCTGAAGTGGTAAAGTGCTAGCCTTGAGCAAAAAAGAGCTTCCGGGGCAACACTTAAGCCCTGAGTTCAAGTCCCAGGACTGGCACCAAAAAAAAAAAAAAAGTGTACTTTAGGGAAACAAATAATGAAGTCACAGTTTCTACTCTCAAGGATCTCACAGCCTAGCCGGAAGGACTAGTGAGTAACTGTTGAAGGATAATGTTAGAATAGAAATGAGCAAAGTAGCAAAATATGCAAATAAGAACAGATTTCTATTTGGACTATTAGAAAGGAGAAAATGTGTGATTTGGCCTTGATGGATGACCTTGAGTCTGCTGGGCAAGTGCATGTGCAGAAATATAAAGATGCTATGGTGCCTGTGTATCAGGGAACAATGAAGGCAAGGAGGCTCAGACTGGGCTGGAGTGAGAGTGTGAGAGATGAGCTTTAAATGATCCAAGTGACAATGAATGTGTGAATTTATTATAGAGGTAACAGGAGAATATCACACTTCTAAGCAGGCAGTATCTAGGTCATCTAAAACATTTATCTACTAGCCAGATACAGTGGTGAGCAGGTGACCATCCAGCAATGATCCTTAAGAGAAGAAGGAAAAATACACAAAGAAATTGAAGTGGAGGTGTGGCTTAAGCACATTCTTGAGCAAATAGCTAAGGGACAACTTCCAGGCTGTTCAACATCAAAAACAAAACAACAACAA
This sequence comes from Dipodomys spectabilis, assembly GCF_019054845.1. NCBI lineage: Eukaryota > Metazoa > Chordata > Mammalia > Rodentia > Heteromyidae > Dipodomys > Dipodomys spectabilis. The sequence goes on from NW_024870694.1 coordinate 20,471,780, forward strand.
CAAAACCCACAGGAAACACTATCCACAGTAAAGTTACAAGTAAATGAAAGAAGTATTTGTATTATTCTCCCCCCACTTCTCTTTCCTTGTCATGTTCTCTCCAAGAATTTAGAAAGTGAAAAGCAGCCAAAATTGAAGCTATTTCCAAATTGTTCATCATCTTTGAGATTCTCTTCTGAACCTACGCCAAGGGATGAAGGAACACTGAAGCTGATCTTAGAGAATGGGAGTCTAAGGGGTGTGTAGGGCACAGAAGACAGTGGTCATATTAACCATCTTTTTATCTTCTCCCTCAACACTGCCTAAATCTTTAGATCTACTAAGCTATTATTTTCAAACAAGTGGGCCTTCTACTTTCATGAAGAGCATCAATAGATCATAGTACTATAAAGGAATATTGACATTTTTAACGATCAAATATTTTGGCCATATACCACGCATGAATATTTACCTTTTTAAATTGGTCCTGTCACCGCTATCTGAACTTGCCACAGATGAAGTATCATAGGAGTGAGAATCAATAGTATCAATGTTTAGCAGTGTAGGATCCTCAAGAACAAAAGATTCTTCTTCATCATCAGTCTAAATTGAAAGAAGACAGAACAATAAACTCAAAATTACAAATAGTCTGAGACAAGGTGGCTCATTCCTATAATCCTAGCTACTCAGATAGGCCTTAGTGGTTTTCCCAAAAATAATACTTTATTAAACTCCTGCTTCTGCTTTATACCCCTATTCCATGCATTCTTATTAACTAAAAAGGCACAGTAGAGAACTGCCAAAATGAAACTTCAACTACATAGATATAGCTGTATTTACAGTTTATGTCAAAAACTTCTGTCTTATAGCAACAAACAGGAACTGTTATGCAGATCACTGTTAGCTGCAGAATAATTCTTAAAGATACTTCACTGGTTAACTAACAGACAGTGTCCAATTAGAAGACAATAAATACCACCGAATATAGTACTATAAGAACTATGACAAGCAGATATAAGAAAGGTATCCTGGGTAAGAAATACTGCATACATATGTATTGATTTCATAATATGAATCCTGCCCATGGACAATGAAGTGACTGAACATGAAGGGAGTATATGAATAGAAGCTTGAGATGATCAAGAAACATAAACTGAAATCCAAATTCTAAAACATCTTTTAGTCTACCAAGCTAGGTGGCAACAGGTACCCACAGTGCCTAGTTCAAAGCATGACACAAAACCAGTACTTGCTTATTTAATGAATCAATACAGTATATGTAGTACACAGTGAAAGGCAATTTAGATTTTTAAGAAGTGGACAGGCATGATGGGAACCATGTTTTAGAGAGATAAATGGACTATATGAAGGACAGAGAGGCAGAGGGAGACTAAGGCAGGAAGAAAAGGAGATCCCAGTTGAGGAATATAGCAGAAATCAAGAAATCAAAAGAAATATTACTGAGATAAAATCAAAATCCCTTAGTAAATGAGGAAGGAGGATTGGTAAGGGAGAAGTCAAAGACAATTCCAAGGTTTCCAGCACGAGTAAGTAGACAAAAAGAGATCACAAAACCTTTCAACAGATAAAGCACAATAAGAAGGCTTCATAGAAGTTGATTGTAGGTCTGGGAAGGTGGCTCAGTAGTAGAGTGCTTGCCTTGCATGCCTGAGGCCCTGGATTTGATTCCTCAGCACCACATAAGAAAAAAGAAAAAAGCCAGAAGTGGCATTGTGGCTCAAGTGGTAGAGTGCTAGCCTTGAGCTGAAGAGCTGAGGGATAGCGCCTAGGCCCAGAGTTCAGGCCCCACGACCGGACCCAAAAAAAAAAAAAGAAAGAAAAGAAAAAAAAAAGAAGTTGATTGTAAGTTACCAAAATTACTTTCTTTTACAGCTGGACAAACACATTTTCAAACAATATTCTTGAGAAAGTAAACCACGCTCATTATCCCACCGTTGGTCTACTCTTCCCAAGCTACTGACTACTAATGTGGCTGAACTTACTAGCCTATGGTCTTGTTTTAGTGAGCATGCGCTTGTCTTCCAGGCAGCATTTAACCCTGCTGACCATCCCCCTACTTCTTGAAATTTTCTCTCCCTTTGGCTTCCAACTGTCCCTTTTCCCTGTTCTCTTACAGATTATGGGCACCCTTATCAGTCATGTTCTTGAGCTCCTTCTCTGCCATGTACTCAGTGTTATTCCCTACAATTTATATTCTTAGCTGTCTTACCACTTACCTACTTCCTGTTTAAGCAAGCTCATCCAAACCTATGCTTTAAGTACCATAGGTAATGACCCTGATGAAATACATCAACATTTCTCTTGGAGTTTAGGTCTGTATTTACAACTGCTTTCCAGATAACTTCATACACATGTCTGCTAAAACAACATTAGCAACTGACAAGGAGACATTATGTTACTTCAGAGTTATAAGATTTAAACAACTGCTGTAGGAAAAAGAGAAGAAAACTTCAGAAACAAGAACTCCAGCACCAAGGTCTTAAGAGACTCAATCAAAACCTTATTTGATTTTCTTAAGCAGCCTGGGGACATAATTAAGGAAAATCAATCAGCTGAGTGAAGCAAGGTTTACAGAAGTGAAAAAGAAATTTGGGGAAATGTAAGACTGAGCATGTCAAGACTGAATTTTAAAGTGCTGCCACGGAGTGGAGACAACAATTTTCTAAGCTGATGTATAAAATCTACATCATTTAATCAAATTTCAGCTAACTTACGTGTGTGTGCATCTGTATATATTGTTTTCTAAAAATGTGTATGGAAATGCAAAACACTAAGAATAAGAAAAGCAATCATAAAGACAAGAAGAGAACCAGAAGATTAGAAACTACCAACAAACCCCACTAAAAAGGTTCAATCAATAGAAAGTGATGTTGAGGAGTCTTTTCATTCTGTATTTTTACATAGGAGGCAGGAAATGTTTGGGTCTGTTACACTTAACAGACCAATAGGATCAGACCCATACATATCTGATCACCTGATCTATCACAAAGGTAAAGCCATAACCACAAATACCCTTTTCGGCAAACAGTGTGTTAGATCATATCTCACATTAATATATACAAAAGCTGCCAGATGGATTATAGATCTAAATGTACAAGGTAGAACTATAAAAGGTTTAGAACCAATAGGATAACGTCATTATGACCTTGTAGCTGGTCAAATTTTCTTTAAAAAGACACCAAAAAATTAGCCATAATGTAAGTTAAATAAGGTAGACTGTATGAAGAACTTGTGCTTATCAAAAAAAATTAGTAGAGTAAAAAGGTCTTTTATAGAACAAAAGCTGATCAATAAATATATCTACTAAAGGAAAGATGAAGGTTTGAGGCTAACACAGGCAAAAAAATTAGCAAGGCTCTATCTCAAAAAGCAAGTCAGGAGTAATAGCACCAGCCTATAATCCTAACTATAAGGGAGGCCACAGATAGGAAGATTATAGTCTGAGGCTAGCCCCAGGTAAAAATTGAAAAGTCTAGCCAAAAGCAATTTATTTTCAATTTTATTTTTTTGCCAGTCTGAGGGCTTGAACTCAGGGCCAGGGCACTGTCCCTGAGCTTCTTTTGCTCAAGATTAGTACTCTACCACTTGAGCCACAGCACCACTTCCAGCTTTTATTGTTATGTGGTACTGAGGAATCAAACGCAGGGCTTCACACATGCTAGGCAAGCACTCTACTACTACGCCACATTCCCAGCCTGCAAATTTTTTTTAAAGAACCCAAACAAACAAACATAAAACACCTCAGTACAATTAAGTAGGTCACAGACAGAAAAAGGTTACTCATAAAAGTGATACCCAAATCACTGAAACATATGTCATGGTATCCAATTTCATCAATCCTAAGGCAATTTCAAATTAAAACCATGATGTGAAACAGCTAAGCATGAGGACAAAAGGAAAACAGAAAAATTAAAAAACTGATATGTACACACTTAACCAGAAAGTGTTTATCAATATAACCACTTTGAAGAACCATGGAAGTATTGATGAGAGGTGAATGAAATTACACCTATCACACATCACTTGTACTATTGGGTATATGCCCAAGAGAATGTGTGTAAGGGGCAGAGGAAGGGTTTTGTATTTACCAGAAGATGTGAGTAAAAATATTCTCAGCAGTGCTCTTTATAGTGGACACCAACTGGAAAACTACATAAATGGCTGTCAATAGTAGAATGAATATATAATAGTGTATACATAAAGAATTTTATATCATAATGTAAATAAATATTATACACAAAAAATATGAAAAACATAACATTGAGGAAAATAGACATACAAGTACATATTCTATATGTGAACACATGCGTATAAAAGTACATGATTCCGGGGCTGGGAAGGTGGCTCAGTGGTAGAGCGCTTGCCTTGCATGCCTGAGGCCCTGGGTTCGAATCCTCAGCACCACATAAGAAAAAAGAAAAAAGCCGGAAGTGGTGCTGTGGCTCAAGTGGTAGAGCGCTAGCTTTGAGCTGAAGAGCTGAAGGACAGTGCCCAGGCCCAGAGTTCAGGCCCCACAACCAGACCCCCCCCCCCACCAAAAAAAAGTACACGATTCCACATTTATCATTTAAAATAGGCAAATCAATGCCTATTAGTTAGGATAATAATTACCCTGTTGTTTGTACTAAAGGGACAGCAGAAGAGATTCTAGAATGGTAGTAATATTTTACTTCTTCCTCTAGACTCTGGTTACACAGGCTATTCTGTCTGTGAAAATTTGCCATGCTATACATTTATGATTTGTGTACCTTTCTGTATGTCCATTATACATCAATAAGACAAGCTGGGTATGATCATGAATGCCTGTAATTCCAGTTACAAAAAACGTAGAGATAGGAGAATCACAGTTCATAGTTTTTACCCTAATAAAAGGTAGCAAGTCCCTGTCTCAAAAACAAGACTGAAGGGCTGGGAAGGTGGCTCAGTGGTAGAGCGCTTGCCTTGCATACCTGAGGCCCTGGGTTTGATTCCTCAGCACCACATAAGCAAAAAAAAAAAAAAGAAAGAAAAAAGCCACAAGTGGCGCTGTTGCTCAAGTGGTAGAGTGCTAGCCTTGAGCTGAAGAGCTGAGGGACAGCGCCCAGGCCCTGAGTTCAGGCCCCATGACCGGACCAAAAACAAACAACAACAAAAAAAAAAAAAACAAGACTGAAATGGTCGCATACAACTGTTATCCAAGCTATGGAGAAGTAGAGGTGTAAGCATTGCTGTCCAAGGCCAGTCTACCTATCCGAAAAATAACTGAGGCAAAAAAGCCTGGAGATGTGGTTTAATTCTCAGAGTACCTATCTAGCAATTACAAGACTCTGAGTTCAAATTTTAATACCGGGGGGGGGGGGGGGGGGGGGGGGAGGTTCAAAAGTTATTTCTGGTCACATAATTCAATAGTAAGACCCCTCTAAGGGACTGGAATACAAGAAAGATCATGAGAGGTGGTCTTGATGAGATTAAATAAGTTAAGGTAATAAAATAAGAGAGGCAGTTATGACTAGTTAATGGAAATTCAGACTTAAAAATCTCAGAAGTAGCACAATTTCAAAGAATAACAAGGCCTAGAATTATTATTTCATACCCTTGTTCCAAAATCCAGGATGTATCAGTCATCTCTAACTTTCAATTTTTTTAAGTATCTTGGACATCATCCATTCCTTCCAAGCTCTCCAGGTTGATATTAGTAAATAAAGACTTATTTACTCTGTCCTTTTTACTTATTTAGTTTTTAACTTACTTTTTAAATTATTACTATTATTATTATTTTGTCAGTCCTGGGGCTTGAACTCAGGACCTGGGCACTGTCCCTGAGCTTCTTTTGCTCAAGACTAGTGCTCTACCACTTGAGCCACAGTGCCACTTCCGATTTTTTTTGTTTATGTAGTACTGAGGAATCTAACCCAGGGCTTCATATATATTAGGCAAGTACTCTACCACTAAACCACATTCCCAGCCCTACTTCTTTAATTATTTAATACTCTACAATTGAAATTCATTTCTTTCATTTATCTACACCTACCTCCCTAAGTTTAGTGTAAAGGCTGGCCAATTTCCAGTCCCATTTCTCTCTCAAGGACAGAGATCGTCACATAGCATTTTATAACTCTAGCATCAAGACCCAAACATACCAGGCACCAAGTTATACTTTGGGTGATCGCAGGATTATCTTCTCTGTAAACCACTAATGTCAGTATTTACTTTACAGAGAGATAAGGAAGTTTTGTAAGAACAGTGTGCCTTCATTATAAGCCATACTCTCATTCATAAGTATTATTTTCTTTACCAACATTACATAAATATTTACAAGTGGGAGTTTTATACACAGTCTTCTACACTTATTTGTATTCACACTTGGTAATTAATTGAAATGAGAATGTGAATAAGATTATGTTAACAAAACTGACTAAAATTAATTCTTCATATCTAAATAGAAGATATTTCTCTATATTACAAAGTAATAAATAGGGGACATTTCACTGTAACAGGATTCTTTCAGACCCAACACTGCCTTTGTCAAAACTGGATATGCTCCAGTCTCCCCATGAATCATGCAGAACATTTTTGAAGTTAAAATATATTTAAAGACACAGCAACATCAAAGGAATATATATATAAAACTGAAATCAAAGCCATAAAAGAAAAAGTTCAAAGAGGAAGTAGTTTACATCCTATGAAATACTGCCTACAATCCTACTATACAGGTAAAAAAGTGACACAGACAGAGGTCCAACATACTCAAAGCTATGATATCAGTTCTGTTGAGAGATGCTTGCATCCTTACCTTTTGTAGAACAAAACTATAGATCTGAAATATATTTTTTAAAGTCTTTTGCAAATTAGAAGCTAAAGCCCCCAAGAAAAATTCTAAGCAAGTTTTTGGGGTCAAAAAGTCTGAGCTGCTGGGCACTAGTGGCTTACATTTGTAATTCTAGCTATTCGAGACAAACAGAAACTGCCAGACAAGTTGATGTTAGGCAAAATGAACCCCAAGATAATTCTAGCTATTCAAAAGGCTGAGATCTAAGGATCACAGTTAAAAGTCAGCCCAGACAGGATAGTCTGTGAGACTCTTATTTCTAATTAGCCAGCAAAAAGCTGGAGTAGAGCTGTAGTTCAAGTGGTAGAGCCCCAGCCTTGAGTGGAAAAAGCTCAGGGACAGTGTCTAGGCACTGAGTTCAAGCCCCAGTACTAGCACACACAAAAAAAGTCTGAACTGAAGGGTTTCATGGCATACTTTACTACCCATGTACTGCCTTTTCATCTTCCAATTCAGAAAAGAGTAACACCAGTTCAAAGCAGGAAACCTTAATAGAGTTGGTATTTGTGACATAAATTCTGGAAGTTGAGTTTCCCTCAAGATCAGACTGATCAAGCTCATTACATAAGGTGTTCCTCAGTGTCAGAAGATCAAGTATTTAAATATCTTAGCACAACCAACACTGTATCTCCAAAGAGACATGAATTTAGAACTTCACATAATAAAGCACAAACAAGCTTTATTTTCTTCAGTGTTGGGGCTTGAACCAAGGGCTTCATGCACACTAACTATATGTTCTATCACTGAACTACACTTTCAGTCCTAAAAAAAAAGACTTTTTTTAAAATCTGCCAAGTATTAGGCATTGTGCTAGGCACAAAGACTCTAAAGATGATCAAAACATGGTTTCTGCCCTTAAGAAGCTCACAATCTAGACCAGTAGTAGAAATAGTGTACATCTGTGTTGCCCAGTATACTAGATACTACCCACATGCGGTTACTGAGTCCCTTTTTCAGGAGCTTTGAGAAAGTAACTTATTAACTAGTGGCTACCATATTGGACAGTATGCATCCAGATATACTCTAAAACCCAAAGAGTATTAAAATCAATGTCACAAAATGATAACAATCATGAATATTTACTTACCTCATTTAGTATGCTTTCCAGAGTTGGAGGAGTATCAACTTGAGGAATATCAAACTCCTTGTCATCAATCTAAAAAACAAAAAAGAAAAAAAAAGAAATTAATTCTCATACAATGATGCCTTTCCTCTTACAATCATGAGACTGTTTAAGTGTCAATTAAAAGACAACTCTAGACTGGGTGCCAGTGACTTACATCTGTAATCCTAGCTACTCAGAAGATCTGAGGATCACGGTTTGAAGCCATCCCAGGCAGAAAAGTCTGAGATTCTTATCTCCCACTGACCACCAGAAAACCGGAAGTGGCTCCGTGGCTCAAAGTGGCAGAGTGCTAGCCTACAGTGAAAAAATTCAGGGATAGTGTCTAGGCCCTGAGTTCAAGCCCCCCACCTAAAAAAAAAAAGAAAGAAAAAAAGAAAAAGGACAACTCTACCACCAGATTATATAGTCCAGTAATCTGTGCTAAAAAGGGTTGATCAAAAGACTACAGAATCATTTTCTTTCCTGTCCATACATTCATTCAATGACTCTCAAGGAGATGCATGCACTGACTGCATACCCCAATGACTCTTTCTAGAAAGGTGGTCTTTTGTACCTGCCAAGGAGGGCATCAACATGACAAGTACCATGTCTTATGACACCCTTCTGCTTTACTAAATTTAGACATAAGACATAAGCAATATACCCAAGTCTGTTATGACATTCTTAGTTATTTCATAAATTTTGACAAGAGATGACTAGGCCAAGAACCTTATCATTAAATATTCTCATAGTCACAGAAACCTATTAAAATAATTTCAATCAATGAGGGAGACAGATAATAATTCTAAACCTACCATTAGCTCTATGACCTTGAAAAGTCACTTAATAGCCACACAACAGTGTCTTCATCTATAAAATGGATTATCACAGTGCTGTGACAGCTGTGAAGCTCAAATGACAACATGAATCAAAGTGTTCTATAAACTGTAATGGACTGCACAAATAAAGAGTGATAGTATCTCATAAAACTGCACAGACTCCTAGTAATCTAGGCAAAAATGATAGGCTTAGAGTGTTTGGATCATAAAGCACACTGTAAGCAACACTTTTGTTAAAATCATCACTTCATAGAAGCTGAAATTTTACTGGATTATATCTTCTTAAAATGTATATTAATTGTACAAAGTGAAGAGTTTCATTGTGTTATTACCTTACATACATAGAACATGATTTGATCATATTCACCCCTCTGTTATACTTTATCTCCCTCACTGCTTACCAAATCATTTTTGAATTCCAGTTCCTTGTCCAAATCTATGTAAGAGAATTTTGAAAGTGAAGCTTCTAGATTGAAAGACTTATTCAGTTCTTCTTCAGCAGTCTTGGCACAGAGGCTCTGTTCCGCATTCTCATAGTCTGGTTCATTTTCCATGTTGCTTTTAGTATTTATAGTCCATCAATCCAAGCAAGTGTTTGGTTTTGGGCCTTAGATTGAAATGATGATCTCTTTGAGGGAAAAAAAATATCATTTAGATTTCCTCTTGTCAACTAGTCATTGCAAAGACTTGGCCATAGGGAAAGAAAAATAAATACTGGGGTATAGAGTAGGATATGGGGAGAGGGGGGACACAAAGGAGGAACACTCTGGGAAGTAACCCAGCACCCAAGTCATGAAACTAATTAAACTGACAGTCATAAAACTTGGTAAGCTCTAGACCCAGTACCAAGTAGATTCATGTACCTAACAGCACAGGGGCAAATTGCTGCCAAAAGCTGCAATTAATCCTTATGTTCCAAAACCTCAGGGTAGCTCTCTAATTGCCTTGGTGATAAGCAAGGCTTTGTTGTGACCATCCATAAAGGGGCTCACAGAGGTCTCAGGGAGCTCAATACAGACATGAAGTATAGATTATACAGTTAATTGGTATAATACTGGCACATCTGAGGGTTCAAGTCTAATAGATATTAGGGGAAACAACAGTATCCATATCCCCAGGATAATATAAGTACACAGATGACCAGGGATTTCCTTTTTTCTTTTTATTTTTTTTTTTTCTCCCAGGGATTTCTAAAAAGAAAGCCAGTTATGGAGAAATATGAACATTTTCAGTGGAAAGTAGAATATTTTTTCATATATTTTAGATTTAAACAAACCCCTATATTATATCAAAAGACACAGTTAATCCAACATATTTCTGGAAAATTAAAAATGTATTTTAATTATTACATTATTTTTATTTATTTTTTTTATTTTTTTGTCAGTCATAGGACCTGAACTCTGGGCCTAGGCGCTGTCCCTCAGCTCTTCAGCTTAAGGCTAGCGCTCTACCACTTGAGGCACAGTGCCACTTGCAGTTTTCTGAGTGGTTTATTGGAGATAAGAGTCTCACGAACTTTTCTTGCCTGGGCTGGCTTTGAACCGCAATCCTCAGATCTCAGCCTCCTGAGTAACTAGGATTACAGGTGTGAGCCATCGGCACCCAGCTTAAATTTTATTTTAGATGTTTCTAGGTTGAGTTTCAATTAGACCATAAGTGACCACTTAGTTATGTCTATTTAGAATAAGCAAAAATATAAAAATATAAACAATGTCATAGTAGCAATGATAAAAATAAAGATCATTTTGTTTTCTAAATAGCATTTTCTATAAATCAGTATTCTAACCTTGTTCCACAGTTCTACTTTCTATGGTTTCAGTTCATTATAGTCTACTAAGATCTGAAAATATTAAATGGAAAATTCCCCAAAAAATGAATTCGTAAGTTTTAAATTCTGTGCTAAACAGGTAGCATGATGAAATCTTGCACTATCCTGGATCCATCTCCCTGGAACCATGAATCATCCCTTTGTTCAATGTATACACCTCATATATCCAGTTACTCACCTAATACCTGTCTTAGTTATCAGACTGACTGCTGCAATATTGCATGACCCTTACTTTCCTTAATAATGGCCCCAAAGTACAAAAGTTGTCAATATACCAAAGAAAAGTCAGAATGCTCCTCTAAATGAAATGGTGCAAGTTCCTGACTTACTTAGGAAAGCAAAATAAAATAACATTTGAGGTTGTTGAGATTTATAGTAAGAACAAATCTCCTATTTGCAAAAAGTATATAGAAGGAAAAAGAAATGTGTGCTAGTTTTGTTGTCAGATCTCATATAGCAGAGGTTACAGCTGCAATACTTAGTCATCACTAAGTTACAGCTGGGGTGCTTAGTCATCACCTTGCTTCATCTCATCACTCAGGTACTGTATCTGATATCACATCATCACAAGAAGGGTGAGTGTGGTATACAGTAAGATATTTTAAGAGATACCACATTCACCAAACTTCTCTTATAGTGCACTACAATTGTTTTCTTTTATTATTAATTGTTGTAAATCTCTTACTGTGACTAATTTATAAACTAAAAACTTTATCGTAGATATATATGTATAGGGAAAAAAAAAAAGACACTTGGCTCTCCATATCTATGGGTTCCACACCCATGATTCAAACAACCACATATCAAAAATACTTGCCAAAGGACTGGGAGTGTGGCTCAACACTGGCAGTACCTAACATCAGGTGCTAAATGTACCGCTCCTAACCAATGAGTCAAAGGCAGCAGCAATACTAATGTTTGTATACATTTCTTCAAAGAAGACTGAACTGACTCATGACAAACTACTTTTTAATTGCCACTCACTATTATTTGTACAACTAAGCAAAAAATGGCTGCAATTCTTCAAGACATATTCACAAACACATATTAATCTAATTCATATTCTGTGGTCCCTGAGGACAGTTATTAAGTTTTATTTTTCTGCAGTTTTTTAAATAGTGTAAAAAGATCATACAGAGCAAAGAAAAAACTTTTATTTTGGCAATTTAATCATCTAAAATATACTTCACATTTGTCTTTCTAAAATAACTCAGAAATACAAATAATTGTCCCCTTTGGCTCTTTTTTTCTCCTTCTGGAATTAAGAGGCCCAAAGACCAAATAACAATTCAGCATCAGTGAAAAACAATATCCTACTGATGACTATGAGGTGATCAAGCATTCCCTGAAGAAAGAACATCACCCTGCTATCCTCCATTTCCAACCATCACTTCACTGGTCTTTGATGGGATGATAAAGTGAAAGAACATAAGTGAGCCATGGAGCCATTAAAATCACACTTGAATCTGGACTTTTGCCAGTTCCTATATGAGACTGTGATCAGTTGGGTAACCCTTTCTTTTTGTTAGTTTGTTTTGGTCCGCTCGTGGGGCCTGAACTCTGGGCCAGGGCACTGTCCCTCAGCTCTTCAGCTCAAGGCTAGCTCTCTACCACTTGAGCCATAGCGCCACTTCCGGCTTTTTTCTTTTTTGCTTATGTGGTGCTGAGGAATTGAACCCAGGGCCTCAGGCATTCAAGGCAAGTGCTCTACCGCTGAGCCACCTTCCCAGCCCTTGGGTTTTTTTTTTAACTGTATTTTTTTCCTGTCTTTTCTTTTTTTGGTACTGGGGATCGAACCCAGGACACTGCACTTGCTAGGCAATTGCTTTGACACTGAGCTACATCCCAGCCCAGGTAACCCTTTCTTAATTCCTTATTTCTACATCTATAAAATTGAATAGAGTGGACACTTGTGGAGCTTGCTCAGCACAGAACCTCTTATTCTGGGTAGAGCTCCTTCAAACCCATGTTTTGTGGGGGCTGTCAATTCAAAATGCCTTAGGAATAGCCACTGTCCTTTACCAGGGTTCATTAAACTGTAACTAAGAAGGAAGGGCCATTTCTACTGTTTTCTAAACAATGAATAAGATCAAGCAGTCCCTATTCTCCCATCTCCATCCTCTTCTGTAAAGAAAAAATGAGAAGAGAAATGGGGAGAATGCAATCAAGAATCCAATGTATACTCTACAAAATTAGGAAGAATGAGGGAAGAGGTGGGTAAGAGAGGGATGGGTGAGAATGTTGAAAGAGGTGATACTGATCAAGATATATTGTATCTGTACATTGCTTTGTTAAATGGAAAGTCCTTTGTACAACTACTTAAAGATAATAATAAATAGAGGGAAAAAAGAAGTCATTTGTTGGTAGGAGTTGGTGGCTCACTCCTGTAATCCTAGCTACTCAGGAGACTGCTATCTGAGGATCACTGAAGCCAGCCTGGGCAGGAAAATCTGTGAGTCTTTTATCTCCAATAAACCACTCAGAAAAAAGCCAGAAATGGTGCTGTGGTTCTAGTGGCAGAGAGCTGGCCTTGAGTGCAAACAGGCTCAGGGACAGCATCAACACCCTGAATTCAAGCCTCAGGACGGGCAAAAAAACAAAACAAAACATAAGTTACTTGTTGAACATGTATCAACTAAACAGCGATTATGAATCTATCATTGGTGGTTTACCTCCACTGGCAGAACTCTCATGCTGAGTAGATTCCTTAGTAACAAGAAACCAACTAAATATAGAGAGGAAGAAGAAAGAGAACCCTGACATCATTCAAGGTCCAAGTTTTAGTTTTCCAAAAAGTTAACTAGGCCCAAACTGCTTGGCAGTTTGGTTACATAGGCCAACATACTCTCCTTTCACCACGCTCTTTTGGGGGAGAAGGCAGGAATCACCATTGAGATTACAATTACTTATCTCCAACCTGCCATGAGGAACAAATTCTATGATGATTATAAAGCATTTAAAATAATATCTGGACACAAAGTAATTTTAAGAAATATTAGCTATTTTCATATATAGTTTACACTGTAATTTCCAATTTTTTCCAAGTTAGACTCTGATTCTAGAACCAGTGTTTTAGTAAAAGTGTATCCAGTGCTAAGTGGATCAATCAGAAACCTTCTGACACATTATCAACCATTTCTTCACGAGCTGAATGACAGGGGCTTGTTCAATACTGCTGCAGCCCCTAGGCAAGTTACCAGAGGTACTTAATCAAAACCTGTAATTATGGAGCTGGGAAGGTGGCTCAGTGGTAGAGTGCTTGCCTTGCATGCCTGAGGCCCTGGGTTTGATTCCTCAGCACCACATAAGCAAAATGAAAAAAGCCAGAAGTGGCGCTGTGGCTCAAGCGCTAGAGCGCTAGCCTTGAGCTGAAGAGCTGAGGGACAGCGCCCAGGGGCAGAGTTCAGGCCCCACGACCGGATCCAAAAAAAACCCAAAAAACCTGTAATTATGATTGTGAAAGTGCCTTAGATTACTAAACTTCTAAAATCATATTTGAACCTTTTCTAACCTCAACATTTGTCCATACTTCATCAATGAAGCCAACGATACCCCGTCCTTAGCTCCTCCTTTTGTCACTTAGTGGAAGTTATTTCTTCCTTCATGGTAGTGAATTTTTCTCAGATAGGCTAAAAAAATGAACAGCCGGTGCTATTTTTAAAGAAAAATGATGGCTGCCTATACATCTACAATGTATGATAAAAGACAAAAAAATTACTTTTGGGCATGATAAATTAAACAGGACTCTAAACATTCATACAGTGAGACCAAAGGAGGATATTCTTGGGAGAGGCTCAACAGCTATTTACATATGATCATATAAAATGATGCTTATCAAAATGAACTCCAAGAAATGGAAACAAGAGGCTTTTTATTTTACTTTTTGTGACTTTGTTTTGTTTTGTTTTTCCCCTTTTGTCACTGTCTTTGATTTCTGTATTTCCTGTCTGCTATGTAAGTTTATCTGTTTGGAGGAGGGTAAGGGGAGGCAGAGAAATAGTGGGAGGGGCTGGGAAGGTGGCTCAGTGGTAGAGCGCTTGCCTTGCATGCCTGAGGTTCTGGGTTCAATTCCTCAGCACCACATAAGCAAAAAGAAAAAAGCTGGAAGCTGCGCTGTGGCTCAAGTGGTAGAGCGCTAGCCTTGAGCTGAAGAGCTGAGGGACAGCACCCAGGCCCAGAGTTCAGGCCCCACAACCGGACCACCCCCCCTCAAAAAAAATAGTGGGACAAAGGATGAAGTAATTCAGCAGTGATATTCACCAGACACTGTGTTGAAAAAGAACTATACAACTTGGGGATGTGGAGGGGGCTCAGGAGGGAAAAAATTGGGAGAATATGAGGGAAGAGGTGACAATATTCAAAAAGAAATGTACTCATTAATTGAACTATGTAACTATAACCCCTCTGTACATCACCTTTACAATAAAAATAAAAATAGACTAGTGTGGTAGCTTCTGTGAATTTTTCAGAAATTCACAGATCTAGGCCTAACCTACTCATGGCAAGAAGAATGATATTGGCATGATGAATATGTTACCTAATGTGACAAAGTAAATGTTACCTAATATGACAAGCAGGTGTGACTAAATAAGGACTCTGAGATACAAAGCTTATTCTGGATTATCCAGGTGGACCCAGTAAGGGCATATGGGTCTTTAAAAGTGGAAAACTGAAGCAAAAGCGCATCAGTCATAGAAAGCAATGTCAACTGAAGCAGGATTAGAAAAATGCTGGTTGCAGGCTTCAAAGCTAGAAGAAGAGTACCAGCAGCCAAAGACAGGCAGCCTTTACATTAGAGGCTGCAAAAGACAAAGAAATGGATTCTCATCTAGAGCCTTGAAAACAACCATAGCCATGTCCTGACACCTTGGTTTTAGTGAAACATGTATTACGTTAATGGCCAACAAAACTAAAGTAGTAAGTCTGGGTTG
Source organism: Dipodomys spectabilis (assembly GCF_019054845.1). Classification (NCBI taxonomy): domain Eukaryota; kingdom Metazoa; phylum Chordata; class Mammalia; order Rodentia; family Heteromyidae; genus Dipodomys; species Dipodomys spectabilis. Next base: position 20,487,291 of record NW_024870694.1, read on the forward strand.
TTTTAAGCCACTAAATTTGTGATCATTTCTCCTGAAAGCAATAGGAAATGAATAAACCAAAACACTTCCATTAATTTGTTTCTGGCCACATGTCCAAGATTCTGAAATACTAACCCCTCCCTTAACCAACTGGTGTTGCCCTAGTATTTATTGAGCAAGCATTTCATTTCAATAAACAGACCAGTGATGAAATGCATAATATATGGTGCTTAAGACTGTACACTGTATGCACATACTGCTTTAGATATCACTTAAGCATTATCCCAGTACAAAGACTGACAATGAACTACTCACTCCCTCTTGTATGGAATCCTACAACTACTTTACTCAACATCTATATGATCTGAGTTTTTATAATTTCTTTTTTTCAGTTCTAGGGTGTGAACTATGGCCATGTACTTGCTCAGCTTGCTTGCTCTTCTACTTGAACAATGCCTCCAGCTTTGCTCTTATGCTGGTTATTTGGGAGATGGAATCATACAAACTTTTTTACCTAAGTCTGCTTCAAACCACAATCCTATAGATCTCAGCCTCTTGAATAGCTAAAATTACAAGGCTTGAGCCACGACTGCCCAAGAGTTTTTATAATTCTTACAGGAATGCCTTCCAGACAGAACTTGCAGAATATAGGCCGGGCGCCGGTGGCTCACGCCTGTAATCCTAGCTACTCAAGAGGCTGAGATCTGAGGATTGCAGTTCAAAGCCAGCCCGGGCAGGAAAGTCCGGGAAACTCTTATCTCCAATAAACCACTAGAAAACCGGAAGTGGTGCTGGCTGTAGCTCTAGTGATAAAGTGCTTGCCTTGAGCTGAAGAGCTGAGGGACAACGCTCAGGCCCAGAGTTCAAGCCCCACAACCAAAAAAAAAAGAACTTGCAGAATATACAATAGAGGACATCCTCAGTCTCTCCCAGAGTGAAATCAGATTAATCTGACAGGAAATGTATATTACAGAATCATGATTATCAAGGATGCTATTAAACTAATAATAGTTCAGATTTAAGATTATCTGACACTTTGATAAGTTTCAAGGTTATTCCCAACCAATTAATAATAGAGTCAAGGATCATTTTTTTAAAAACTGCACCACATAAAAAACAATGATCTCATTATGACACTGACCAACTGAGTAGGAACTCAAAAATGTACCTACAGTGAACGAGGTTAATGTGGAACTTTTCCACCAGTTTGTTTATTGAGTTTGTTTATTGTTTGCTAGGAGCAAATCTTTAACTTGGGGCCTAGGCACTGTCCCTTAGCTTTTTTATTCAAAGCTAGTGTTCTATCACTTAAGCCACAGCTCTATTTCTGTCTTTTTGCTGGTTAACTGGAGATAAGAGTCTCTCAGACTTTTCTGCCCAGGTTGGCTTTGAACCTGGATTGTCAGTCTCAGCCTTTTGAGTAGCTAGGATTACAGGTGTGAGCCACTGGCACCCTGTTACCACCAGTTGTTTTTATTTTGTTTTTTTGCCTTTTGTTTTGCTTTTTTCTTAATAAGTTTTTTATTGTGAAAATACTGTACAGAGGGGTTACAGTTAAATGAGCAAAGTAAAGAGTACATATCAAGCATTGTTGTCTCCTTTGTTTTACCCCTACCATCCTTTCCCTCCCACCCTAACCTAAATTGTAAAATTGTAAATTGTACATCTCATTGTTACAATGGGTAAACCTGTACCCCTATTTAAACATTTTGTTTTTTCCCTTCCCCTCCCCAAATTATACTGACATCAAATACAGTGAAAACAGGGGTTATACTATGAGGGAGGAACATACAAAGCAACAAAAAAAACCACATGGTACCTTATAAATATGTTAGAAACAATAGCAAGAAAGAAAAAAATTACTTGTGTCTCTATCTTGGAGTTGATTTCGTTTAACTTCTTACCTGGTCATATGTACATAGCTTTTGACCTTTTCTATTTATCCAGACATATACTAGTTGTTCCAAATAAGGGAAACCATGGGACCTATGTTTCTTTGTGCCTAGCATACTTCACTTAATATAATTTTTTCCAAGTCTTTCCATTTCCTAACAAATGAGCCAATATGATTCTTTCTGATGGAAGCATAGAATTCTATTGTATATATCTACCACATTTTCTTGATCCATTCATCTAGAGGGGCATCTGAGTTGGTTCCATATCTTAGCTATGGTAAATAATGCTGCAATAAACATAGTTGCAAGACCATAAACATGGTCTTGTTTGAGATCATTTGGGTAAATGCCCAAAAGTGGGATTGCTGAGTCACAGGGGAGCTCTATGTGGAGTCTTTTGAGGAACCTTCATACTGCTTTCCAAAGTGGTTGAACAAGTTAACACTCCCACCAGCAATGCAGTAGGCTTCCCTTCTGGTCACATCCCCTCCAGCATCTGTTGTTAGAGTTCTTGATTATAACCATTCTAACTGGGGTGAGGTAGAATCTGTGTTGTTTTGATTTGCATTTCTTTTATGGCTAGAGATTGAACATTTCTTCATGTGTCTATTGGCCATTCTTATTTCCTCTTCAGAGAAGTTTCTCTTTAAATCTTTAGACCATTTTTTATCGGGCAGTTGTTTCTTTGAGGATTTGTTGTTGGGGGATTTAATTTTTTGAGTTCCAAATATATTTTAGATATGAGACCCTTATACGTTGTATGACTAGTGAAGATCTTCTCCCACTCCATGGGCTTTCTATTGCTCTTGCTAGCTATGTCCTTTGCCCTGCAGAAGCTCTGCAGCTTCATGCAATACCATTTGTCCAACCTTTCTTTGATTTGTTGTGTTTCTGGGTCTCTGTTAAGAAATTTTCAGCCTGTGCTAAGGAGACATAGGGTTTCTCCTATTCCATCCTGTAATGTTTTCAGAGTGTCTGCTTTGACTCTGAGGTCTTTGATCCATTTGGAGTTGATTCTGGTACAGGGTGATATATAAGGATCTAGCTTTAGTTTTCTACAGGTGATTAACCAAGTTTACCAGCAACATTTACTAAAAACCACCAGTTTTTAAATGGCAAGAACTCTCAACTACTCTCCAAGTTCCAAGATCCTGAAATTCTCTAACATCCTTTACATTTTTCACTTAATGAAGAAATCAAGTTTGTTTGTTTTTTTAATTTAGAGTATTGTGATAGGCTTCATGAAATCCTGATATGGAAACAATGCTGCTCACTTTGTTTCTGGTCTTCCTAATCAAAATATATTTGTCACTGGTTTGTCTTGTCTTTTTATGGTTTGTGAAGAAAAGAAAAAGACTACAACAGAGCATTAACTTCTATTAGTTTTCTATTATCTTGCTCTAAACGGTCTGACTCATTTTTAACAGCTCAATGGCTACAGAATAAAATTCTAATGCTAAGCCTATGTATGACTCCAGGAACATATGAGCTGCCTCCTTCTCCTACAATAGACTTATTATTTGCACTGAGTCCTTCAAGAAAAGCTTCCCTTTCCCTTCAGGTCTGCTCAAGCTGGCTTATCTTCCCATTCCTTTCCTTCTTCATTTATGAGAGGTTCTTCTTTCCTTAAGGACTCTTGTTCAATTGAAACTTCCTATCACCTGTTTCTTCCCTAACCTCTTTCTCCATGCCCAAAAAGTCAGTACCTCACTTCCTTCCCCCCTCCCTCTCCCTGCCCCTCTTTCATTTCACATAGTAGCCCAGGCTGGGTTCCAACTTGTGACTCCTCCTACCTAAGTCTCCTGGAATTACAGACACAAGACACCATATTCAGTTAAAACAAGTCTTCTTTACAAATATTTGGGCATGTTGTTTGTGCGTGCGTGCGTGCGTGCGTGCGTGCGTGCGTGCGTGTGTGTGTGCGTGTGTGTGTGTGTGTGTTTACAGACTGAGGTTTGACCTCGGGGCTTTGTGCTTGCCAAGCAGGCACTCTCCACTTCAGCCACATCTATAGCCCTTTTTGCTCTTATTATCTTTGTTACAGGGTCTTGCTTTTCCCCCTGGCCAGCCTGAACTTCAATCCTTCTATTTACATGTCTAGCTGAGATGACAGATACATGCCACTGTGCTGTGACCATTTATTAGTTGAGATAGGGTTTTGTGAACTTTTTGCCTAGACTGGCCTCCAAACTCCTGGGCAACTAGAAATATAGGCAGTGAGTTACTTACCAGATGACTATGTCTTTCTCCCCAACTACGCAATAAAAATGGGGCCACACTTCCTTCCCTATCACTGGGTTTACTAATTCACATACTATGTTTACATTTTATAATATTTGCTGACTAATACAAAAATCAGAAGACAGGAGTAACACCTGTGTTGCAAATTAAACATGTAAGTTTTTATTATTATCTACAATTGTTAAGCTTCAGAAAGTATCGTTTCACTCATAGTATACAGAAATCTATGCCCTAGTAAGTCAACTTATAATTGATTTCTACTTTTATGTAATCAAGTTTGTCAGCCACTGCAGGTCATATTTATCAGGTATCAGTTTAAAAACTTTCTGCAAAAAAAAAAAAAATTTAATCAATTTTTGTTCAGCTTATTTCTTCACCATATGAACCACCATTCTTTCCGCACATCTGGAATGCAGGTTCCAAGAGAACAAAGATCAGATCTGCTTTGTTCACTGCCATCTAAATGCCTAATCGCACAGTCAATCCAATCACCCTTGTCTCTCCCTCCATAGGTGAGTATCCAAGCAACACTGCACCACTGGCTCCCAGTATGTCAATGAGCAGTTCGTGGTGTAAGAGACAGTTTAGTCACTATAAAGTCCCCAAACCTGTCAAAGTTCTACTAGAAGTTTGTATTTAAAAGAGACTTTTTTAATCCCTATAAATTTTTAATAATTTAGCTCATATATAACACAACTCCATAATCACAGACTTTTTGTATTTTTTCACATTAATTTAGCCCACATATGAAAAATAGGAATGTACCATATATCCCTTCCACTTACTATTCTTCAGTAAAGAGAAAGAGAAAATAATGATTCACATATAGCCACACTATTCTACTCAGTAACTATATGCTTCACAGTGAACACAGGCGATGGACATGTCCTGTGCTTTCGGTCAGTCTCAGTCTACTTCATCTATGCTAAAAATAGTAAGAAGCATGCTGTTCCAACACAGAGCAAAAGCTGGCTGTGATGTACTTCCTGAGAGACAGATCACAAGTCAGTCTCTGCTGTGACTCCTTTCCAGATTGTACTTTGAGGATATCCAATTTTCATCTTACCCATGGATTAAAGCTCAGAAACAGGACTGGGAACATGGCTCAGTTGTAGAGCGCTTGCCTTGCATGCCAGAGGCCCTGGGTTTGATTCCTCAGCACCACATAAGAAAAAAGAAAAAAGCCAGAAGTGGCGCTGTGGCTCAAGTGGTAAAGCGCTAGTCTTGAGCTGAAGAGCTGAGGGACAGCGCCCAGGCCCAGAGTTCAGGCCCCACAACCGGACCCAAAAAAAAAAAAAAAAAGTTCAGAAAGACTGTATTAGATGCATGAGACATTTCTTACTTGATCCCCAAGTTTCTTCCTAACTACAGGCACATTTAAGTAACTATAGCTCAAAGTGCTCAGAGCTACCACTATGAGGAAGACCAAATCTGTTTCCTTTTTGGTCATGTCTAAATGAAAATAATGACCATTTAAAACTTAGGAAATGGGCTGGGAAGGTGGCTCAGTGGTAGAGCGCTTGCCTTGCATACCTGAAGCCCTGGGTTCAATTCCTCAGCACCACATAAGCAAAAAGAAAAAAGCCGTAAGTGGCACTGTGGCTCAAGTGGTAAAGCGCTAGTCTTGAGCTGAAGAGATGAGTGACAGAACCCAGGCCCAGGGTTTAGGTCCCACAACCGGACCCAAAAAAAAAAAACCAAAAACTTAGGAAATATATATATATGTATATATATATATGAATATATAAAACAAAAATGTAAAAAAGAAAAGTGGAGGAAAAGAACAGTACCTGAGACCTGCCCGTACACCATGCTGAGTTACTACTTCAAACTGTCAGATACAAGCAATACTCAAGGAACATCTATTCTAGAAAAGAAAGCTCTAATCCCCTACCAGAATATATAAAATGGGAAAGCACTATCTATAAATGTCCATGTCATATTAATTATATCAATTTTATGCCAATGTGTATGAAATGATCAGTAAAATGAATAAGAGAAATTACTTCTTTCTAGCTTCTAGTAAGTCTCTGCTACTATGAGAAATCTCTTCGAAGATTGACTCTAATCCCAAGATCTCCTAAGAAGAGTCTTGGATAAGCTCTGTACACAGGCTATCATACTCCCTCTTCCTCATCATATAACTGATGTAGAGAAAATCCTAAAATTTATATACACAAAAGATAGGTTATTAACTGTATATGATGACCTTCCTTTATTAATTCTCAAGTAATCTATCATTCTAATTTCTCTTGGTTAGATGTTGAGAAAGATGTAGAGTCACACAACAATTATTCTTTGGTTTTGGGTAAGAAGAGAAAGCTTCTTGCTGAACTGCAGAGGCAGAAGCAAAAGTTAAAATATCCCAGCATCTTTCCTGTCTTTCCTTTAGGAAGTTGCTCCTCAACTCCAACTATAGGATTTCAGTAGTACTGTCAAACAAGTGCCAATGAACTCAACCAAAAGAGTAAGGCACACAACATTTTTATGTCTTATCTGGCCAATCAAGCCCTTCTCTGGAATCTGTAAACACTGGAAGCACAAGTTTTCTATCTACTCTAAAATACAGTTTGGATGATGTAACACAGAAGTTGTCTGGAGTCCATCTTTCAGCTCTTATATAGTAGAATGAGACACACACACACACATATCACGAGACTTGCAATTAAAGAAGCAGAGATAGCCAGATGATGGTGGCTCACACCTATAATCCTACTCAAGAGGTTGAGATCTGAGGATTGCACTTCAAAGCCAGCCTGGGCAGGTAAGTCCCTGAGACTCTTATCTCCAAATATCCAGCAGAAAGCACTGGATGGAGTACTGTGGCTCAGATGACTGAGCGCTTGCCTTGAGCCGAAGAGCTCAGGGACAGCGCCCAGGGCCAGAGTTCAAGCCCTACAATTGACAAAATAAATAAATAAATAAGAGATGGGGACTGAGGAGTCAGAGGTTGTTTGTAGGAGGAAGAAAGATATAAACCGGGTGCCAGGGGCTCCCGCCAATAATCCTAACTACTCAGGAGACTGAGATCTGAGGATCATGGTTCAAAGCCAGCCTAGGCAGAAAAGTCTGTTGAGACTAATCTCCAATAATCTACTCAGAAAAAAGCCAGAAGTGGCACTGTGACACTGTGGCTCAAGAGGTAAAGTGCTAGCCTACAGCACAAAAAGGCTCAGGGACAGTGCCCAGGCCCTAAATTCAAGCCTCAGGACCCTGCCCCCCCACCCCCAAAAAAAGAAAAAAATAAGTTTAGTAGTTATTGATGCCCTACCCCTTCTCAAGTTTGTGAACCAATAAATTTCTTTTTGTTTAAGCTCATTTGATTTGGATTTCTGTCATTAGTAACAGAAAAGAGCTTTCACTTAAAAAGCGTATTACCAGAGTAAATCTTAGAAATTCCTAACAGTGTATATCCAAGGCAAATCTATGGTTTCTGGTTTGAATACACAATGAATTTTCATGCTACATGGAATAACTATAACTCAAACCTTAATTCAGGATTGATCTCATAAATATATAAAGATGTTATCTGAAACTGTAGGTCATGAAAGCATGCCATCTAAAGTCCATGAGACTATATAAGTAGATCATATGTTAAACACACTTTATTTAAAGTTCAAAAGGCCTTAATTTTCACTCACACAGATAATATTTGGTGCCATGAATGTGAAATAGAATACACCTAAGGAACACCAACATACTCCAATATCCTGAAAGACAGATAGCATTCACCTGTTGGTGATGGTCCCAGTACTTATTATTCTGCTATAGGTCGTAAAGAACTCACATTTGTCTCTATGATCATCTGAATATTAATAGTTCACACATTTTCCCCATCTGTCTTCATGGTGCATCTGGTGTAACAGTCCAGTCATTGCCAGTGGATTTAATATCCTCCACTTAAAATTTAAACATAAGCAAACACGCATCTTAAACACATGTAGGTCCTCCATCCCCATTTATAACAGATATACTTCCCGCCAGTGCAACCCAACATCTGCAACTGACATGCAATTTTCACCTAAATACAAACATCTGAAAGAGAGCACCAAAAGCTAACGTCCATACTTATTTTGCATCCTTAACTGCTGTGGAGTGGGGACGGGAGGGAGTGGTAGAATGGGCAGTGGAGAAGATGCAAGCCTTCCAGTGCATTCTAACATGGGTCTGGGGGGATAAGGAGGAGCAGAGAGGCCTGCTTATTCGGAGAAGGCACCCTAGCTGATGCTGATCACACCGTGATGCTGATCACGCCTCTATCTCACTCCATCCTCCCTTGTAGCACACCCACTCCGCACTTGTAGAGACTGTGGGCAGCGCTTCCCTTCCTCCCCTGAGTGTCACGCCTGGAGAACTAGCGAAGACAGAGGTGCCTGCACTCTAGAGCGCGCCCCACGTTTCCTCCTGCTTCCCTGGCTCTGCGGTACCGCTCGCAGGAAGAGACTCGAATGCAGTACACAGACGCGGTCATCTCCATCCCCACGGGCCAGCTGCACAGCGGCTGCCGACCTGGGGCGGCAGGGCCACCCACCTCCCAGTCTCCGGACCGCGAGGTAGGCGCGGAGTCCCCGGGCCGGACCGGCCGGGGCCCGGCGCAGGGCACGCCCCTCCGCGCCGGGGTCAGCCGCGCCGCGCCGCGCCGGCGGCCGGGGCCGCCCAGCCCGACCGCGCGGCTCTGTCAGCTCCCCAGGCTGCGCCACGGTCGCCCGGGGGACCGGGGCTCAGAGCGCCCGCGCGCGTCCTCCGGCCCACCCCGGGGGCTTCCCTCTCATCCTCGATACCCCGCACTCTCTACTCCGAGGAGACTCGTTACCTGCGCTCCCAGCCATTCCGGCCCGGATCCCGGCGCCCACGTGATCCCGCCCCTGGCCAGGCCTTACGCACGCGCAGTACTCGGCCACTACCAGCCACGCTTCCGCTTTCTTCCAGCCGCCGGGTTCTCTCCGGGGCGGTCCGGGCCTCTACACCTCGCCCCTATTTAAAGGGCCAGAGGGATCCCATCTCCTTGATAGCCTTAATGGATAGCTAACCACTTGGAAACTAGGAGAGAGGAAAGTCAGAGAATGAAGCACACAGACCAATAAATAATAGTCTGAGATGGGGGAAGAAAGACTCTTTCAGCCCTAAGTCAGTAAATTCACCTAGCCTTCAAGAAAGTGACACTGTATTTCAGCAGAGACAGAAAGGATAATTGATTTCTGGAGTTTGCAGCCAATAAACAGAAAGGAAAATGTGTGTGTGTGTGTAACATATATGAACACGTATATGCAAATATATTGCAAATACTGCCAGAGGATGATAGCCATTAGGAAATTTTTTTTAAAGATGATAACCATTCCTAATTATCAACATTGCTCAGAAAAAAAAAATGCATAGCACAGGAGCGACATAGACTGAAACAAAGGAGCTAACTTTATTTTCTTGTTGCTACTAAAAAGAGATGAAAGTTTGCAAGGCAAACTGGCTTTTAGACTTGCCCTCGAGGTAACACGGACCCTGGACATAGATGATATACCTGCTAGGCCTATGGTCAAGAAGTTAGAAGAAGAAAGAATGCCAGAAAGTACTCCTGGGAGGAAATACAAAAATTAATCCGTTTGCTAACATTTTTGAACATTAATTGACCTCACTACACTTTTGAGCCTGCAGAAGACCAGAGCTGGCAAAAAGCACCCTGCCCTCCAGATACTCTAGGCCCAAGAACTGAAAGTATAGACATCATGATAGTATAAGGCAGACTGAGTAAAGTGACATAAGTAAAGGTTTGGAGACATCATTTTAGGGTTACCAATGAGGGGAAATGGAAGATTTCAGGGACGTAGTAATATCCTATATGGACCTTGAAGGGTTTCAGTAGTCAAAGAGCAGGGAGAATGCTTTGCTTACTGAGGAAAGTATGGGATCAATTGTAAACAAAAACAAGTTTGAGGACTAGTTGCTGTCTTAATGTGGCTGAGAGATGGACAGCGGCTTTCAAATGTCTTAACCATTGCCTCAGTAAGAAGTACATTTCAGGGTTGGGAAGGTGGCTCAGTGGTAGAGTGCTTGCCTTGCAGGCATGAGGCCCTGGGTTCAATTCCTCAGCACCACATAAGCAGAATAACCTGGAAGTGACACTGTGGCTCAAGTGGTAGAGCACTAGCCTTGAGCTGAAGAGCTGAGGGACGGTGTCTAGGCCCAGAGTTCAGGCCCCATGACCAACATAAATAAATAAATGTCCTCCTCTTTAAAAAAAATACATTTCAGCCACAAAAGTATATATTAAAATATATATGTACAAATACATAAAATATAAAATAAATATATATGTGTATGCACACACATATATATTCAGCATGATTATGCACACTAGTATATATATATAATGTACATATATATTTATTGTGTGTGTGTGTATGTGTCACAGAAACTGGCTAGAGACAGTGAAATCAAAAATGTGGGTGACAAAGAACTGTTGGGATACAGTGTTAGGTGAGAGACAGGAAAGTTTTAACTAACTTTTCCAAAATGTCTCTATAGCCAGTATAGACTTATTCTGGATAACTGTAGAGAGCAAATATAAGATTTGGGGGTAGATGATGTAAAGAATCATTTCTGCCAGTTGCCAGTGGCTCACGCCTGTAATCCTAGCTACTCAAGAGGCTGAGATCTGAGGATTGCAGTTCAAAGCCAGCCGGGGCAGGAAAGTCCCTGAGACTCTTGTCTCCAATTAAGCACCAGAAAACCAGAAGTGGTGCTGTGGCTCAAGAGGTAGTGTTCAACGTCAGCAAAAGAGCCCAGGGACAATACCCAGGTCCAGAGTTCAAGCCCTATGACTGGCAAAAAAATAAAATAAAAAAGAATTATATTTCTATTCATAATAAGAAATGTTTAGAATAGTTCAAGCAACCACACACACACTAAATCAACAATGAGAAATAGTGTCACATACTCTCCAGGATTGTTTACACTAACAAAAAATTAAAAAAAGGAAGTAGTGCTGTGGCTCGAGCAGTAGGGCACTGGCCTTGAGCTGAAGAGCGCAAGGATAACACCCAAGCCCAGAGTTCAAACCCCACGACCGACAATAAATAAATAAATTTTAGGCATGGTGGCACACACATGTATCCAGCACTTAGAAGACTTATCAAGGCCAGCCTGGGCTACATATTGAGATTCCATATCACGAAATCAGGGTCTGAGGATGTAGTTCAGTTGCAGAGTGCTTACCTAGCATGCACAAGACCCTGGAATTGATCTCTGGCACTGCAAAACTATATTAATACTAGCAATGAATAAATAAAAATATTGTGAGCACCTGTAATCCTACCTACTCAGAAAGGAGGCCAGCTGGGGCTGTAAAGCTCATGAGACTCTTATCTCCATCAAAAAGCCAGAAGTGAAGGTATGGCTCAAGTGATAGCGTGCTAACCTTAAGCAGAAAAGCCAGGTAAGACCTTGAGTTCAACCTAGTACCAACACAAAATAAAATTAAAATTAAAATATTGTATGCTTAGTATAAAATATTGGAAAATTCAGGAAATACAAAGATAAAACAGGAGCCAAGCCTGGTGGCTCATGCCTGTAATCCTAGCTACTCAAGAGGCTGAGATCTGAGGATCACGGTTCAAAGCCAGCCATTTCCAATTAACCACCAGAAAACTGGAAGTGGCACTATGGCTCAAGGGGTAGAGTGCTCACTTTGAGCAGAAGGGCTCAAGGACAGCGCCTAGGCCCAGAGTTCAAGCCTCATGACCGACCAAATAAAAAAAAAAGATAAAACAGAAGTTACATCGCAAAGAAGAAGTACTTATCATTTCTGACTAGTTTCATTTGGGTCTTTTACTTTGTATGTTTACTTTTTTAAATAATAGAATTATATAGAGTACATAGTTAATCTTGCTTTTTTTCCTTAATGTTATCTTAAGCACTATTAACTATTACTTAAGTTGTTCACAGATACTTGTAATAGTTGTTGCATAATTACTGATTATGTATTTTACTGATCACTGAAATACAGCTGACCATGTACACACTTTGGTGATGATAATGTAGTTTTCATGCCTGCTAAGACAACATCCATTCTTCAGATCAAGGAATAATTTCAACTTTTGAAGTAAGGGAAAAACTAGGTCTAAGTAAGTCATCTTGTTCTCACAGCCATCCGGATGTCTAACCAGCTGATAAAGGCTTTTCACCTGGCTTCAAAGACTTAGAGGTGAGAAGAGTCATCCTTGAATTACAGATAAACCCAGTTCTTTAGACCCAGAGAGGATGTAAATATATCATCTTGTTTAGACCCAGGGAAGTCCCACCTCCCAGGTGATGGGGGGGGAGTGGAGGGGGGGGTCCTTGGATGATAGGTTACTGGACTCGAGTTTTCTGTGACCGTACCCCCAGAGCTGACCAGATTTTAGGGTCAGACCAGCTCAGATGCCATCGTGCCTGGCCTCCTGTACCGTTTCCTTGTGCTGTGTCCTGACTCCTGGCTCTTCAGTCAACATAGCATCCTACCTCAGCTCTCCATTAGGGTTGATCTGGGTTTTTAGTATTGTTTTTCTGCTCTTGCTTTCCTCTCCTGCCCTCATGACATGGTTTTCTAACGTGTTCAATCTATTCACAAGGCTGTAAGTCTTTGTGACAGTAGTCAAATTGCATGCAGATGCCAGCCTTCTAATAAAGACTCCCAATTTGACCTCTTAAAATGTGGCTTCTCTGTATCTTGCCAACTAAATTCACAACACTTCTAAGTCTTAATATTGAAGAAATAAATTTCATGGAGCTGGGAATGTAGCTTAGTTTTATAGTGTTTGCCTAGCATGAGTGAGGTTCTAGGTTCAATCCACAGAACTACAAAAAATAAAGCAAAGAGAAAGCAATATATTTCTTCAGACTACAGCTGTCATGGATAGTGATTCCTCTGATGGATCTGTGTAAACTAAATTTAAAATCTTCTGGAAAGAAGACACTTTCAGATGCTACAGTGTAGAAACTCTATTGTGATTCTTTGGAAGAGGTCAAAATACCAATCTTGGAAGAAGTTTAGTTCTGATCTCCATAGATGACTTTGAAGGTCTCACGATTTCACCGGAGGAAGTAAATGCAGTTGTGATAGTAAAGCATGAGAAATAAATGAGAAGTAGAGCCTGACAAGTGACTGAATGATTGTGAAATCATAATATTGTAAATCTGAGTGGATGAGGATGTGGTTTCTTTAGATGGAATCTACTCCTGGGAAAGATGCTGTGGCCACTGTTGAAATGATGACAAAGAATTCAAAATATTACATATATTTAGAAGAAAGCTAATGGTAGAGTTTGAGACAATTCTAGGTTTTTTGTTTATTTGTTTAAACACAGGGCCTCATGCTCTTGCTTTTTTCACTCAAGGTTGGTGTTTTACCACTTGAGCCACATTTCTACTTCTGGTGTTTTTTTGCTGATTAATTGGAGATAAGAGTTTTTCCAAATTTGTCTGCCTGAGCTAGTTTTGGACCATGATCCTCAGATCTCAGCCTCCTGAGTAGCTAGAATTACAACTGCGAACCATTCATGCCTGGCTTGATTCCAGTTTGATTCCTGTGGCTAAAATCTTATACATAGCATCTCATGCTACAGAGAACTCTTTCATAAAATAGTTGTTACAACAAACTTCTGTGTATTAGTTTAAGTAATTGCTATAGCTGAGCACTAGTGGCTCATGTCTATAATTCTAGCAACTCAAATGGCTGAGATCTGATGATCGAGGTTCAAAGCCAGCCTGGTAGGAAAGTCCACATGAGACTCTTATGTCCCATTAATCACCAAAAAGCCAGAAGAGGAGCTATGGGTTGAGTGGTAGATCACTAGCCTTTAACAACAACAACAGAAAACAAAAACAAAAATAGCTCTCAAGGACAGCCCCCAGGCTCTGAGTTCAAGCCCCAGGACCAGCACCCTCATCCCCCAAAAAAAGCCTTAGCCATCCAGCCTTCAACAACCACCACTCCGATCAATCAATCAGCAAACAGACTATGATTCACTGAAGGCTCAGATGATTATCAGCATTTTTTAACAATAAGTAAGGACTTTTTTGTGTGTTGGTCATGGGGCCTGAACCTAGGCATTGTCCCTCAGCTCTTCAGCTCAAGGCTAGCACTCTACCACTTTAGCCACAGCTCTACTTCTGGCTTTTTCTGCTTATGTGGTATTGAGGAATCGAACCCAGGGCCTCATGCATGCAAGACAAGCACTCTACCACTGAGCCACCTTCCCAGCCTTCAATAAGGACTTTTTAATTGAGGTATGTGCTTTGTCTTTTTAAACAATAGGGCCACAAATTAAAATTATTTCCTTAAGATAGAAACCAGTAAGTGAGATTACTGATTCAAAAGCTTTGAAATCTCTTAAGTCTGCCAAATTGCTTTCTAGAAAGGTCAGGCCAGTTTTCATTCACCCAAGAAGTGCTCAACGGTACCCATCACAGATGCCCACCAGCATTGATTTTATCTTTTTTGAAAAAAGCTTTGCCAATTTGATAGATGAAATAACCTCTGATTTTAATTTGCATTGGATTACTAAGGGGCTGAAATATCTTTATAAATTTATTGATTCTTTATAGTTAGTTATTCTGGGAATGCAATTTCACTGCTTATGTTTGGATTTGTGATTGGCAAATAATGCTAAGTGAATTATTACAGACTCATGAGAAATAAAACAGGAAGGATTTAAAAAATAAATGAAGTGGTCACACTAAGTTATAAGCAAATTATTGTGGTGTGCTATACTAACAGAGATTAGTGGGAGAATTGAGTCATCACATAGTATGGAATTAAATATGTCTATGCTATTGCATTCAGTACAACATTCATGTTGTAAGGGGTGAATTTGTTTTCAGCAAAGTATCGTTCTTCATGTTAAATTAATATGGCAGATTTAAATTACCTCACTTGGTAGTTTTGCTTGCATTTAGTTGATATATTTATCTTTGTCTTATAGACAATTAAAATCTATAAAAATAATCTTTTTCTTAGTTTTGTATTTACATATGCACATATGTATGTATGTGTGCAACAGTATTAAAAATAATATAAACCAAATACAGAGATCTGTAAGAATCTTTATCCCTTATAATATATTTGAATAATATTCAAATTAGAGAAACATTGTTAAGGGAAGCTTCTTAGCCCAGCACTGGTGGCTCACACCTGTAATCCTAGCTACTCAGGAGATTGAGATGTGAAGATCATGGTTCAAAGCCAGCCTAGGAAGAAAGGTCATGAAACTCTGATCTCCAATAAACCACCAGGAAAAACTGGAAGTGGTCCTGTGGCTCAAGTGGTAGAGCACTAGCCTTGATCTGAAGAGCTCAGGGACAGCGCCCAGTCCCAGAGGTCAAGCCCAATGACCAGAAAAGAAAAAGAAAAAGAAAAGCTTCTTAAAGTCTTACATTAATTCTATCTTTATTCACAACCACAACATAAAATAGACTTTATTCTTTTTTTAACTTGCCTGGTTGGAGCACAAGGGAAGGTGAAGGTACTCTTATTCTATAATGGTAGATAATGTGTCATTTTACAATTGTTAGCCCCGTAGGACATACAACAGCAAGATTGAACCCTATTGGAATGATGTATAATGTGAACATTGATTGCAATAAATTACCACACTGGTGGGGTTGTGGACAATGGGGAAATTTTTACATATATACATATATGCATATATATATATGAGAGAAAGAAGATAGGTGGGAAATCACACCTCAATTTTTCTGTAAAACTAAAGCTGCTCTGAAAAACAAAGTCTACTAAAAAAAAAAAACCCTTGGTATGCAGGGCTCTTAATTGAAGCAAACATCCAAGTAAGCTGAAGACAAGTGAAACTGATTCTCTACAAATTGTCCAAATTAGACTACATGCCATTCTCATGCTCCTCTGCCCAGAAAGTTCTTCCTCCAAGGCAACCACATGGCTCAGTCCTTCACCCACTTCAGGGATTCACTCAGATGTTCCATCATTGGTCTGGACAACCAACACAGGAAAGATGGGGCGTAGTACTCGCCTCCAGGGACCTGATTCTTCCCATCTGGTGACGCTCAGATGAACACATGGCCTCTAAGTTCTCCAAGGAAGAAGAGAGGGATGCAGAAAGTTCTCTGGCTGAGAACTGTCTTGGCCTGACAGTGACATGATTAGCCCTTCTGCTTATAGTCCATTGGCCAGCACCAGCCACCTGGTTCTGCTTTGTTGCAAGGGAGACTAGAGATTTGACCAGAAGTGTATAGTTTCCAAGGAGTAGAGGCTGCTTCTTCATAGTTGTGTCAGTGAAGATTCCTTGACCACCCTCCATTCCCCAACACCCCTAACCACCTTTTCACTCTTCAGTTTTCTCTGTGGTACTTACCATCCTTCCACATGCTATAAAAATGACTTCTTTTCCTTTGATCATTTGGCCTTCCCAATACTACATGGGCACCATGGGAAGAGAGACTTCTATGTCACTAATGGTTGTACCTTCACCATTTAGGACGGTACCTAGTGTATAGTAAGAGGTCCATAAATTTGTATGAAACAAATGAACAAATTTTGCAATGAGTCTATATTTGTGTATAAAAGAGATGTTATATGCACTCACCTAAGAATGTTTTTCCAAAGTAGGATTCAAAGAATAAAGAACCCATCCTTGAAACATGCACAAGTATTTATTGGCCTGGGGGCCTTCTTCAAGTGGTAGAGTGCTGGCCTAGCAAGTGTGAAATCCTGAATTTAACTTCCAGTACTGCAAAGAGAGAGAGATAGAGAGACAGAGAGACAGAGACAGAGACAGAACAGAGAGACAGAGAAAGCTGGAGACACAGAGACAGAGAGGAAGGAAGGAAGGGAGAGAAGGAGGAAGCAAGGAAGGAAGGAAGGAAGGATGGAAGGAAGGAAGAAAAGGAGGAAGGAAAAATGTGTGGGGTCCTCATTAGGCTTGATATTAGGAATACAGATATGACTAAGAGATAACTCTGACCCCCTAGCCAGAAATACAACACTAAAACATACATACTATGTATGCAGCTCCATCATAGAAATAAATTATAGGAGCTTAAAAGGCCAAATTCTTCTGATATTTTAGCTCATAGCCCATTGGCCACACTGTAATTTCATACCCAAACATTACAAAAATACCAACAAAAAATAGGGAACAAACCTGTCACTGGTGACTCACACCTGTAATCCTAACTACTTAGGAGGCTGAGCTCTGAGGATCAAGATTTGAAGGAAACATGAGCAGACAAATCCAAGAAACTCTCAACCACTAAAATTCCAGAGGTAGAGGTGTGGCTCAAGTAGAGTGTCAGTCTTGAGTGGAAAAGCCAAACAAGAGCTTGAAGTCACCAGGCACTGTTGGCTCACATCTGTAATCCTAACTACTTAGGAAGCTAAGATCTGAGGATCACAGTGTAAAGCCAGCCCGGGAAGGAAAGTCGTGAGACTCTTATCTTCAATTAACCACCAGAAAACTGGAAGAGGTGCTGTGGCTGTAGAGCAGTCACCTGGAGCTGAAGAGCCCAGGAACAGTGCCCAGGCCCAGAGTTCAAAACCCACAACCAACAACAACAAAGAGCATAAGGTCTTGAGTTCAAGCCCCATTACTAGTGCCTGCACACACACACACACACACACACACACACACACACACACACACACACACACACACACAGAGGAGGGCGACGAACTCAGGTATCATAAATGATTTCCCAAAGTCATAAAATAAATAGGATCTACATTCTCTACCATTTAATATTTTTAACAACAAGCTGCCTTTGGCTTTTCCCATTGGTTTTAGGGTCTTCCTGTCTTGCTATGAGCCTTAGTAAAGTAGGAGCCCATGTGTACTTAGTTAAGAAAAACCAAGGCTTGCTCAACTCTTGAAAAGCATTTCTCAGCTGGGTAATGGTGGCTTATGTCTAATCCTAGCCATTCAGGAGGCTGAGAACTGAGGATTGCAGTTCAAAGCTAGCCCAGTCAAGAAAGCCCATTAGACTATTATCTCCCATTAACACCAAAGCACCAGAAGTGGAGCTGTGGCTCAAGTGGTAGGGTGCTAGTCTTGAGCACAAATGTTCAAGGACAGCACCCAGGCAATGAGTTCAAGACTCAGAACTGGCACCAAAATAAGTAAATAAAGAAATAAGCATCCCTCCTTGTGATGATGTTAGAATTCCAGAAATGCTATCATTTGAAACCTGTTTATATTTGTCTCGTATCCTTGTCCCTGCAAGCAAGTAAGCACAGTCCTTTTAAGCTTAGGACTGCCATTATGGGAGCTCCCAGAAGTCAGTAACAAATAGCAGGTGGAAAGGGAGGCTCAGTGCTTGGATCTGGAATTTAAGGGGTCCTAAAGCAGGAACTGTAGAAGATTGGGCACTAAACAAGAAAAAGAAAAAACAACAAGGACCTCAAAGGTACCTTGCTTACATAAAAGGTCCCACATTACCCACCTCCCACCTCCTTCCTTCCTTCCTTCCTTCCTTGCTTCCTTCCCTCCCTCCTTCCCTTACTTCCTTCATTCCTTGCTTCCTTCCTTCCTTCTTTCCTCCCTTCCTTCTTTCCTTCCTTCCCTCCTTCCCTACCTCCCTTCTTTCTTTCCTTCCTTCCTTCATTCCTTCCTTCCTTCCTTCCTTGCTTCCTTCCTTCCTTCTTTCCTCCCTTCCTTCTTTCCTTCCCTCCCTCCTTCCCTTCCTTCATTCCTTGCTTCCTCCTTCCTTCTTTCCTTCCTTCCCTCCTTCCCTACCTCCCTCCCTTCCTTCCTTCCTTCCTTCTTTGGTGTGTATGCTGGTACTGGGGCTTGAACTTGGGGCCAGCATATGTTTACTTTTGAGCCTTTTCCACTCAAGGATGACCCTACCATTTGAGCCACATCTTAACTTTTGGCTTTTTCATGGTAAATTGGAGACAAGATTCTCAAAGACTTTCCTGCCCAAGCTGGTTTTTAAACTGTGATCCTCATATCTCAACCTCCTGAATAGCTAGAATTATAGGCATGAGCTACTGGCTCCCAATGCACATCACTTATTTTTATTGCTGGTCATGGGGCTTGAACTCTTTGTCTGGGTGCTGTCCCTCAGCTCTTCAGCTCAATGCGAATGATCTACCACTCTAGCCACAGCACCACTTCCAGTTTTTTGGTGGTTAATTGGAGATAATAATCTCATGGAGAGCTGGGAAGGTGGCTCAGTGGTAGAGCGCTTGCCTTGCATGGTTGAGGCCCTGGGTTCGATTCCTCAGCACCACATAAGTAGAAAAAAAAAGCCGGAAGTGGCACTGTGGCTCAAGTGGTAGAATGCTAGCCTTGAGCTGAAGAGCTGAAGAACAGCACCCAGGCCCAGATTTCAGGCCCCACGACCGGACCCCCCACCCCCCAAGAAAAAGAATCTCATAGACTTTCCTGCCCAGAATGGCTTTGAACCGTAATCCTCCTGAGTCGTTAGGATTACAGATGTGAGCTACTGGTGCCTGCCTCCACATCACTTCTTTAACTGAAAAAAAAAGAAAGAAAAGAAAGAAAAAATTAGCTGAAAATGAAAGAAAATTCAAAATAACAGTGGTGTTCTCCTGTGTCAGTATCCAGATTCCTTCAATCTCATTGTTCCTCCATATAGGGCCTTAATTCTCAAATCTATTACATGGTCAGGTACATCAGTTCCAATCATCACATCAATTTTTCAATTAATAAGGGAGAAAAAAAGAAGAAAGTATATTAATTATTAATTGCTAGTTACCCTGAAAATGGAAGGCTTACGACCATCACTTGCATTATGTTACAGATTCTATAGGTCAGGAATCCTGCTATGGCTTAACTGGATCCTCTGGCAGAGAGTTTCTCACAAGTCTGCAACTAAGATATCAGCAGGCTCTAGACATCTCAGGGTTCAAATGGGGAAGCATCTGCTTCCAAGGCCACTTACATGGTTTCTGGTGAGATTTAGTTTGCTGTAAGCTGTTGGCATAAAGACCTCAGCTCCTCACTAGTTGTTGGCCAGGGGCACACTCAACCCCTTGTCACATGGACTTCTCTATAAGGCAGTTCCCAACATGGTAGTTTGCTTTATTCAAGCTAGCAAGCAAGAAGAGCCAGCAAAAATGTGAGGAAGACAGAAGTCACAGTCTATTATATAAACTGGTCTTGGAAGTGACTTCCCATTGATTCATGCTACATTCTGTTTATTAGAAGCACTACTTCCAAGCCGGGCGCTGGTGGCTCACGCCTGTAATCCTAGCTACTCAGGAGGCTGAGATCTGAGGATCGCAGTTCAAAGCCAGCCCGGGCAGGAGAGACCATGAGACTCTTATCTCCAATAAACCACCAGAAAACCGGAAGTGGCGCTGTAGCTCAAGTGGTAGAGCGCTCGCCTTAAGCTGAAGAGCTGAGGGACAGTGCCCAGGCCCAGAGTTCAAGCCCCACGACCGACAAAAAAAAAAGAAGCACTACTTCCAGCACACACTCAAGGAGAAGGGATTACACATGAGTGTGACTTCTTGGAAGTAGAGTCACCAAGAGCTCTTTTAGAAGCTGGCAGCAAAGCAGAGTATCCCTACTCCCTTAGAAAACTCTTCCTGAAACTACATACAAATTTTGCTTGTTCTGCATTGGTCCATTTCTAGCTGCAAGGGAGGCTGGAAAATGTATTATATATTCTGATTGTCAATTAACTCAGTTAAAATGTAACGATTAATTCCTAAAGAACAACTACAGAATTCTGAAGAATAGCAGTCTTGGTTGTTCTGTGTGCTTCAGGGTGAGGCCCAGACATTGAAAGGAAGGAAGAAAATGGCTAGGGAGGTTCATAGAATCTGGGTTCAGATTCTACTGTCATACTCCGTGCTGAGTATTATTTGTATGCTGAGTATCATTTGTATGTTTGAACCAAATGAAATCATCTCCTTGAAGCATCTTGAATTTGGTAGGCACCAAATAAATATCTGTCAAATATGTTTCAGATATAGCTTTGTGTCCTAGCTAGACTTTTAAACCAAGCTGTGGCAGCCAATTAGCTTGCTGTGTGACTTCTTGCATTCACCGAATCTCTTTGGGTATCAGCTTCCTGTTAGTAAATAGGGTAAACACCTGTTCTACTTATTTCATCAGGTTGTAAAAGGACAATGTGTGTGGAAGTTTCAAAGAAACAAAAATCTGATACGATAGACAAACAATGTGGCATTAATGGCCACCAGGTGGCAGTAGGAAGCAAAGGGTTTGGGCTATGGTCCATGGCCACCAGATGGAGCTGGCATTCAGCAGATTATACCTGGTGTTTCTAGGAAGCTATGAGGAGACCAGAGGGGTTTTGAAGATGGCCAGTGCTACCCCTCACCCCACAGATGAGAAAAATGAGGCCAAGATGGGGGACTGGGAGTCTATACAGCAGTGAGGGCTGGAGCCCTGTTTTCCTGACTCCCAGCTTAGAGTGGCTCTTCCCCTCACTGTAAGGATCTGCACATGTTCTCCAAACTTGCACTGGACACCACAGATTCCATTGTCTTCTTGTTCATAGATTTATCAGATTTTGAAAGGATGAAAATATCAGATGTCTTTCTGACTGTTTAGCATAGCAGACAAGAACATGGCTTTTGAGTTAGGCAAGACCTCAATTTGTAGATATACTGCAGGCTTCTCACCTGCAAAGTTAGGGTAAGAATTTTTACCTCATAGTGTTGGTATAAACGTTAAGTTAAAGGAGGTAAAGGATATGATTATAATAGTTACAAAGTACCACCCACTCCTCTAAGCAATTTACATGTATTTAATTCATTTAATCCTCACCATATGCTATGTGATATCTAATTTATTGTCCGTTCTACAGAGGGAAAAACTAAAAAGTACAGAGACATGGTAAGATCCCACACTCATAGCTAGGAAGTAGAGCTACCATTTGAACCTGTTTTCAGAGCTCATACCTTAAACCATACTGTTATTAATGCTTTAACAGAGTTAATGCCAAATAAATGACAAATAGGTGTCCATAGGCCAAAATGAGATCCAGATTTAGGAATAAAGGTTGGAATAAGCAACCTACATTTTTCAGAGTGGGAGAGTAGCACACAGGCAGAGGAAAAAGTTAAGTACTCAACTTAATAAGCAAGAATGATGAGCAAAAATTTTAAAAAGAAAACTAAGCTGGGCACTGTTGGCTCATACATATAATTCTTGAGATCTGAGGATCAAGGTTTGAAGCCAACCAGGGCAGACAAATCCAAGACACTCTTGTCTCCAATTAGCTAGCAAAAAGCCTGAAGGGGAGATGTGGCTCAAGTGGTAGAGTGCCAACTTTGGATGAGAAAGCCAAGTGAGAGCATGAGGCCCTGAGTTGAAAGCCTAGTACTGAAAATGAGAAAAAAGAAAAGAAGAAATGAAGGAAGGAAGAAAGAAAAGAAAAGAAGGGAAAAGCAAAGCATTAGAATAAAGAAAACACAGATTTCAGAGACAGAGAGATCAGTGCTTCGATTTTGATACTGTTTTTGTTGGCTTTGGAACATTGGGCAGGTTGTTTAACAGTAGTGCACCAGGTTCCACATCTAAAAATGGAAGCAATTAATCTATCTTGCACAATTACTGTGAGTGCTAGAAGCCAGGATGGTGAAAAGACTATGTACAGTAGAGCAAGCATTTAATAATTTTCTACAGATATACATACAGTCAGGCATTGTTTAACAATAGACCTAAGTTCTAAGAAATGTGTTATTTGGTATCTCATTATTTTGTAAACATCGTAGAGTTCAATCCCATAAGCGAAGATGGCAATGATGTGACATAGGCTGCGAGATCACCATAGTGCATGTGCTTCATCACAGGCTGAGATGTTTGATATGCAGTGCATGACCACATCTTGATCAACTGCTGGTTGAAAGGGATTCAAACACATTAGGCTATTGTTCCTTCCCTCAAGCAACTTGTACAGCAAGGTGGTAGATATTTAAGCCATTTGGTGTGTGCCTTAGGAGAGGTGGCATGTATGATGGGCAATAGAAAGGAGCAAAATGTCTCTAGCACTGACAACTTTAAGAGGAGATGGCTATAGTATTTCAGATTGACCTTGGAGAATGGAGGAAAGATAAGAAGAATATTCCAAAAGCCTTATCAACCAAGATAAGGAAAACAGAAAAAAGTGGGATTTGTTTAAGGAATGGTAACCAGCCCAAACCAACCAAACTGGAACTGTGAGCTTGGCATAAGATGGTGGTAGCGAGAACAGGAAGAAAACGGCCGGTTACTCTCAGTGCATTAAGCATAGGTGTTTCTAAATGACAGCAGAATAATAAAATATAATTCTGAAGGAAATAATCGGTAGCTAGTGGGAGATGCCCAACAATTCGGGGAAAAGAGTAGTAGTGAGATGAGTCTTAACTGAGTTAGCAAAGGAGAAAGCTGCCTACAGGGCAGGTAGAAAACATACTTTCAAAAAGGAGCCAATTTGATTAAAAAAATTGGGGGAAATGGGTACCATTACCTTTGAAGCTGATGGGATAGGATTGTGCTGAAAATATGAGGATTAGTGGAAAGTTTTCTTTCCTACTGCTTCTCTCCTAGTTAGGTGGCTAGCAGAAAGTCCACTGTGAAGAATATGATCTCCCACCCCGTCCCGCTGGGTGGCTTATGCTCCAGGGAAACAGGTCAGGGAAGTCCCTGCTGCATAGCTGGCCCCAAAGAAAGATCCATTGATACCAACATTTCTGGGGAGTCCCAGTAGATCTACCTGGTAGCCCTAACTGTGGTCCACCACTTTCCCAGCCCTGTGCCCCTTAAGTGAACAGCACACACACACACACACACACACACACACACACACACACATACACACACACACACACACAGTGAGTTCTTTAGGGCTAAGAGATATTCTGAAATACTTAGGAAATTTAGAGGGTCTAAAACAAAGATCTAGGATAAGAATAAAACAAAAGGAGAAAAGGAAAAAGGAAGGAAGGGAAGGAAGGAGGAAACTAAGGACAGAGGAAAGAAGAGAAATTGATGAAGCAAAGACAATTTAAAGAAATGGAAAAGAATTCAAGCAGTATAATTAATATTGTAGAAAAGTAGGGAGTCATTGTTCCCAGAAACAAAAGCAGGGGACTACCAAACACTCTTCAGGCTCTTAGAAATCAAGGCAGCTAACATCTTAATATTGTATATATTTGGAAGGAGAAAAATGAAGCAATCTTCTGACAGGAAAGTAATTAAAAACACTCACACATACAAAAATAACTAATAAGAAAAAAAGATAAGAATACTAAATGATTATTTCAGAAGCTTAATACCAGAATAACAGGAATTCCAGAAGGAGGAAACAGAAAAATTGAGAGGATAATTGCTGAAGAAATTTAAATTTTTTTCCAGGAGAGTAAAGGAAAAAAGTCTTATTACAGTGCATCATTGTAATATTTCAGATATCAGGCAGAAAGAGCAGGTCCTCAAAACTTCTAGTGAGAAAAACTAGGTCACCTACAAAGGATAGGGGTTGAGAATACATTGGGAAAATTGCTTAAATGGGCAAGAGGGATCTTATTGGGTGATGAAAATGTTCTAAAAATTGATCTGTGGTCATGGTTGTACATCTTGATGAACTGAGTAAAAATCATAAAACTGTATGCTTGAAGTGAATGAATTTTGTAATCCAAAACATTGTAAAATATAGAATTCATAACATTGTAAAATATAGAATTCAGAAAACAAAAATCTGTGAAATTAAATGTATAAAGCATTTCAAATATGAAAGTGGATAAACCTATTATTTATAATGAAACAATACATTCATAAATATTAAACATATCACTCAAATAAACTACTATAAGAAGTAAAATAAGCCAGGTACCAGTGGTTCATGACTATAATCTTAGCTATTCAGGAGGCTGAGATCTAAGGATTGCAGTTTGAAGCCATCCTGGGCAAGAAAGTCTATGAGACTCTTATCTCCAACTAACCACCAGAAAGACAGAAGCTGTGGCTCAAGTGGTAGAGAGCTAACCTTGAACAAAAGAGCTCAAGGGCAGAACCTACAACCTAAGTTTAAACACCAGGAGTGGCACAAAATAAACCAATGAATAAAAATAATAAATAAATATAAATGATAATACTAAATATGAATGATAAATATGAATGAATGATGAAAGCTAGAAGACAATAGAGCAATTTCTTCCAAATTCTGAAAGAATTATTTTTATCTAGAATTCTCTAGCAATAAAACATGGATATATATATATTTAGACACTCCACATTTCAAAAAACTTGATTCTGATATATCCATTCTCATAAAGCTATGAGAAAGTGAACCAAAAAGAAGACATGTGGCCTAGGAAAAATAAAAACAACAATAGAGAAAAAAAGGCCCAATAACTTTCTAGAATAATGATGGAGGGAGCCTCAAGGTAACAGTTATGTAGCAAAATCAGAGAAGCACCCAGTCCAGGCTGAAACAGGAAAAATATAGTCTTCAAAAGTGGTGTTTCTAGGCTAGAACAATGGAAAGGGGTGACACTGGTCAAAATGCATTGTACTTATACAGTAACTTGTTCAATTGAAACAAAGATGTGTTTTGAAGGAAAAAATAAAAATGGATAATACCATTCATTTTGCTATATTGTGAGGGCTGTAGGAAATTGAGGATGACTTACTGATAATTTGCATAGAAAAGTAAGCAAAGGGGAAAAGATGAAACTATTATTATCTTTAAGCAGAAATGCTTTGGTAAAAAGAGAAATATAGCTGGGTGAGGTGATGCACACTTGTAATCTCAGCTACTTGGGAGACTCAGGCAGGAGGAACACTTTAGCCTAGGAATTTAAGTCCAGCTTGGACACCACATCAAGACTTTGTCTCAAGTAAAATAAAATATTTCTCAACTCTATGAGAAATATTTACATAGTCACAATAATTTAATACTAAGTACTGATTTAACTGAAACTTGGTTACAACAATGTTGCCAAAACAGTGGAGGGCGGGGAGGAAGGAAAGAGGGAGAAAAATGAGGGAAGGGGTAACAATATGAACAAGAAAATGCTACCTTACTTATGTAACTGTAACCCCTCTGTAGATCACCTTGACACTGAAATAAAAAAAAAAAAATTAAAGAGAACCAAAACATGGTCTGTGTATATTGTGGATTTCTCCAGAAGCAGATGGATCCTGAGACAAAGATTGTTGAAGTGGATACTCGGAGAAGTACAGGGGACATTCACAGGAAAGTTTTTTTTGTTTTTGTTTGTTTTCAGGTAAGGGGTAGGTTTATTCAGTAGACCTGCTGGGACCAGGCAAGGTTGGCACTCCACGTGGCTGGGAAAGGCCTGGGAATGAGAGAGAGCTGGGAAAGAGAGGAAAGAGCTAGAAAAGAGCAGAGAGAGCAGAGAGAGAGCAGAAAGGAACAGAGAGAGAGCTAGAATAGAACAGAGAGCCACAAGAAAGTTTTATAAGGAAGAGATACAGGCAATATCTTTTTTTTTAAGTATGATTAAGCTAGACACAGCTGTGGGCAATTAGAGCTTAACCTTCTGGGACAACTCTGGGAAATGGGACAAAACACATGCTTCAGAATTATCCCTACTGATGGGGAGGGAGCTGAGGTGTTTATATACCTACTCCCAGGAGTTATTAGTTGAGGAGGGCAGAGGGCTGAGTAGATGACACCAATTTCCAGCCCCATCTTGCCCCTCACATGTGAAGGGCAGAATCCCAAAGCCAAAGCTGTCAGGTGTAGTGACTGGGAGTGATGAAGAACGCTGCATGCAATGTTCAAAGAATAAAAGTGGAGCATGGACATCACCTTCAACAGAAGCTAGTAGATAACGTCTAGAATGGAAAATTCTAACTTACAGAAATACAGGTAAATACCTTAAAAATAAGTTTCAAGCCATTCTGAGTCATAGGAATCAGAAGTGAGAAGAAACTTAGCAGGTGACAATTTGCTTTTTATTAAATACATATTAAGATTAGTTGGATGGATATATATATATTATTTATAAAATAATAAACAAGCCAGGCATGATGACACATGCCTATAATCCTAACTACTCAGGAGGCTGAGACCTGAGGATTAAGATTCAAAACCAGCATAGACAGGAAACTCCATGAGACTCTTATCTGTAACCACCAAAAAGCCAGAACTAGGGATGTGGATCAAATGGTAGAACACCAGCTTTGAGGGAAAAAGCCAAGGAACAGTGCCTAGGTCCAGAATTCAAGCTCTGGAACCAATCAGTACACACACATACACATACTCTCTCTCTCTCTCTCTCTCTCTCTCTAAAGAACAGGCCAGTACAAAGAAAGATGGATTCATGTTTCCAAGATGGAACCAGGAAACCAGATCCCAGTCTCAGTCTGGACTTTCATGCTGATCTTCATTGGGATTTCTGAGCGCATCAGCTCACAGCGAGTGGGTGGGTCCCTCATGGGTCTTTCTGCCTAGAGGTTATCTAGAAGACTTGAAGATGGTGACACCAGCATTTTCTAATGAGAAAAGTGGTGAGGGAAAACTGGTTTGAGAGGAGGAGATGAGGTTGCTTTGGGACATATGATTGTCATGGGGGAGCCAGCAAGACACCTGGGGAGATGTTGAAAGGGCTGCTGGGAGAGGGATCAGGGCCTCAGAGAGGGTCTGGAAATTATTCCCAGGAGCTAACAGCAGATGGTAGAGAGTCCTTGGAGATGATCAATGAGACAGTCAGGCAGTCACAAGAGGGAATTCAGGGATGGATTCTTGACACATTTGCTGGTGAAACAGAAGAGATAGTGAGTAGTTAAGAAAACTTGATAACAGAAGTGTGAAGAGACATATGAGGTCAGGGGTCAGCTATCAAGAGTGGCTGATGTGATGTCCAAGGATGCTGCTCTATCAGAAAGAACTAGCTGCCAACAATAGCCTTTGCCTTACTCTGGGCTCTGAAGTGGTGGAAAAATCTGTTGAAGGAGTCAGAGACCTAACTTCCTGCCTTTTTTTTAATCCCTCACTTTGGGCAAGTTATTATATCTCTAGATCTCAGTTCTCTGCTTGGGTGGGCAGGGTTATACCATGCTTCAGAACAGAAAGGCTCCAGACTGCTTGGTTACAAGCCCCAAATCTGTCAGGTGCTGGTGGCTCACACCAGTAATCTTAGCTACTTAGAGAACTGAGATCTGAGGATCATAGTCTGAAGCCCATCCGGGCAGAAAAGTTCATGAGACTCTTAATTCCAATTATTTACAAGATGGCGCTATGGCTCAGGTTGCAGAGTGCCAGTCATAGGCCAAAAAGCTAAGGGACAGTTCTTAGGTCCTGAGTTCAAGTCCTAGTACTCTCTCTCAATCATACACACACACCCACACCCACACCCACACCCACACACACACACACACACACACACACACACACAGAGCCCTGAGTCTTTCACATCTGATCATCCTTAGCCTCCTTCGCTCCCATCTTTCCTTGTCCCTACCCAGCAGCCTTCTCCCTCAGCCCTTCCTGCACTGACAGAGGGAGATGCCTCCAGGTTCCTTCCTGTGGCCTGCATTCATTCTGTTTGGCTGCACCCACAGTATATGGGCTGTTAAATATTTTGACTATCACTCTTGCTAATAATACCTTCTCTGCCCACCTGACAGTAACCTGGTGAGGGTCAAATAAAATCGCGGATGTAAAAGGCTCTACAAAGGCCCCAAATGCTGCCATATATTGGGTAACATATTGTCTTAACATCAAAATGCAAAAGTAGTGCTGCAGATAGACACGGTCACAGAGGGCATGGTACAGAGCTGTGATGGATTGCAGGCTAGCGTAGTGGGGGAGGGGAAAGGAGGCAGCAGAGCAGAGAAGAGAGAGAGGAAGGGGGGGAGGAGAGCAGAGGGAGAAGCCAGGCTGATTTGCAGCCTCCAGCCCTAGCCACTGTGATGTTGTTCATAGAACCCAGGGAATTTAGATCTATGACCTGCTCCAAACCAGACCCCAGATCCAACTCAGACCATGCGTGTCTATCTGTCTCTCCCTTCTTCCCTTCTTCCCTCCCCCCGCCCCCACACACAGAAAGAAATTGAGAGCACCATACACACAGAGAGATACAGAGAGAGAGCAGAGATCTTAGTCCTTATGCATATATTCCTGTTCAAGCAGCATGTGGTTTGTGTCTTTGGTAAAAGTCCTAGCACAGCAGGAACCACAGCTATTTTGGGGTGTGTTCACTAGTTCTAAGTGCCTGATGTTCTCAAAGCCAAGCCCCACATGTGAGGTTTTCCTATCATACCAATTCCAACAATCCTCTGACTTCCCCATGTCTACAAACATATTCAAATACCTTTCTTCATTCAACGCTCACAAGCAAATTAGCTATTATGATCCTGTTTAACAGTTGGGAAAAGAGGCTCAAAGGAGTTAAGTGACTTGCCAAAGATATATAGGGAACAAGCAAATGGTAAAGCCAGGACTTGGGGTCCAGGCTTGTGCTTATTTTCCTCTCTACTGAACAGATTAGATAGAACTTGCTGGAGGAGGTAAGGCTAACAGCATTCAAAAGGAAGACCATTCATTCTTCTCTCTTAATGCAGGCCCTGTAACGCTGAGTTCAGTGCCTGCCCGTCACTGTCGCAGAAAGCAGCTGCTGCTACCACAAGAGGAATTCCCCTGTGCCTGATGGTTTCAATACTGCTTCCTATCTCTCCCCCATCCTGTCTTTTGTACTCATTGGATCACATGCTCCTCTGTTTAATAACTGTCAAAGGCTCCTGAATGCCTTCAGGATAAGATTTGAAGTCCTTGGCATGGCACACCAGGCCCTTCAAAGCTTGTTCTGAGCATTCAACTAAGGGGTTACAAACTCAAATGCCCATAGGAACCAAGCAGGCAGATGCTGGGGATTAAGGGAGAAAGAGAGAGTTGTGATTCTCAACAAAGGCCAAACCACAAACCTAGGGTTACTTAGGGTTATCTGCTGGTTTTAGTTGTGCTTCCCCCCACCCCCCAAGGAAAAGCCAAACTTCAGCATTTCCTATGAAATGGATCAACTTTTAAATGTTAGGGCAATTATGCATGCATAAAATAGTACCGGCAAAAATAGCTCATGCCTACTGGTTGGAATTGGAATTAGAATTGCCAATCTGTGTTCTCTGATTTGAGCAAATCTGGTCCATTCATTACTTCCCAAACATTCCGGGAATTGTTCAGGTCTCAGGATCTTTGGCCAAACTGGTCCCTTTACCTAGAATGTCAATCCACTTGTCCTTAATCTTGTCTCTTGGACAAATCCTTACTTGTCTTTCAAGATCCAAATGAATTGTCAGCTTCTTTCTGTGACTGTGTGTGACCACCCTCCCACCCCACCCCAATCACACTCCAGCTCCAGGCAGCAGAAATAAATACACATTCACAAGGTTTCCAATACACTATAGACTATCTCTAAAAGCACTCTTATCTGCTGGGACCTTCCCTGGCACAGGAGAGGTGGGTGGGGGAAAGGACCTGTGCTGGCTACCTGCTCTGCTTAGATCAACCGCCTGGTTCAACAATTGACTTCATGCTAAGTCAAGTTGATAATCTTTCAATGCTTCCAGCTTTTGTGTGTGAAACACAACTAAAAATAGTGCCTACCTCATGGGATTATAGTGAGGGGCGAATGTTCATATAAAGTACCACCCACGGTGTTTGTTACATAGTAAGTGATTGCTTATATTTGAGGTATGAAAAAAAATGTCTGTAAATACTTGCCAAGGACCTCCTGGGTGCCAGCTTGGTGGTAGGGCAGGGAGCACCTGCCTTTTGGTGCTTCGTTATTCTGTTTGAAAGGACCACCGCCTGATGAACCCTCCCCACATTTCCCCTTACTCTTCTCTGTGGGGAGAGAAGTCATTTTTCCCATAGTGGATTTGAGGGAAAGATTTGAGGATGAGAATCTCAACCCCTTTCTCTTCCCCTTTTGTCCTGAAGCTGGTCCACCTGCAGGACACCTATATTTGGGTCATGTTTGATTGGTTTTTCCAATCAGATCCTAGTACTAGGGACACAGAGGGAAATCATAACAGCCTCAGCTACTGTGCCACTCATGATTTCCTTTCTGCCTGGCTCCTGGATAGGGAAGAAATCCCCTGAGACCAAATGCAGTGTTGGGGTGAACAGCCAGGGTGTTGAAGTCACATTCATTCTGTCACTTATTAGCTGGCCAAGATTTAGGCTAGTTGTTCTAGATTTCAGCTCTATACTCAAACTTATTATTATTTTTTTTTACCATGACCTTCTCTTTCTAAGTAAATGGAAACTTTATTCTACCATTGCTCAGGACACAAACCTCATAATCAGTCTTTTCTCCAACTACAATCCAACCTATCAGATAGAAAGATAGATAGATAGATAGATCTATAGCTATATCTATATATCTGACTACTTCTTACCCTACAACTGTCTCCCTAGTGTGAGCTAGGTCTTAATTAGTCCATCAATACTTCTTTGCTATGGATCTTCTCTTTTGTACTGTATTGTTATCCTAGCAGCCAGAAAGGGCTCATTAAAAGAGGAATTGAAGGATAAGGTATGGTGGTTTATGCCTGTAATCCCAACTATTCAGGAGAAGTAGGTAGAAAAATCATAGCCTAAGATCAGCCCAGGGAGCAAAGTGCAAGATCCTCCTTAAAACAAACTAAAGCAAAAAGGGATTGGAGGCATGGCTCAAGTGGCCAAGTGCTTGTCTAGCAAGTGAAAGGCTATGAGTTCAAATTCCATTACTACTGCTACAAGAAAAAAGTAAGTCCAGGGACTAGGAATGTGGCTTGGTGGTAGAATGCTTGCCTAGCATGCATGAAGCCCTGAACTGGATTCCTCAGTACCACATAAACAGAAAAGGCCAGAAATGGCACTGTGGCTCAAGTGGTAGAGTGCTAGCATTGAGCAAAAGAAGCTTGGGGACAGTGCCCAGGGCCTAGGTTCAAGCACCAAGATTGGCAAGAAGAAAAAAAAAAGAAGAAAGAAAAAATAAAGTAAGTCCAAGCATATTTTTCCCCTGCTCATCATCTTTCAAAACCTTCCCATCCCACCCAGGATGAAAGCCCAAGACAACAAGGTACAATCTGGTCCCTTCCCCATCCACGTTTTCAATCCAGCCTCCTCCCTTTCCCCTTATTCAATCTCCCTGTTGCAGGGGCACTCCTTGCTGTCCCTCCAATACACTGAGCACACTCCCATCTCAAGCCTTGGCACTGACTGCCCCCACCCTTGCCTGAGAATCTGTCCCCAGACCACCACATGGCTTTCTTCGTCACAGTCTATGCTCAAATGTCATTGCATCACTGAGGCCTGCTCTGACCACCCCCTTTTAATTGTAATACTTCTCCCCTTTGCCACCTGTCTCCCTTATCTTGC
Source organism: Dipodomys spectabilis (assembly GCF_019054845.1). Taxonomy (NCBI): domain Eukaryota; kingdom Metazoa; phylum Chordata; class Mammalia; order Rodentia; family Heteromyidae; genus Dipodomys; species Dipodomys spectabilis. The sequence goes on from NW_024870694.1 coordinate 20,519,717, forward strand.
TTTTTCTTTTTTAAACAATTGACATTCTCTATAAGTCTGCCATGGAAAGCTGTGCAGGTGGGATGCCTGGCTGAGCGAGAGCAGGCCCAGCTCTGCTTACCAGGCCATACACTGGGCCTAGGGTGCTCCAGCCCATGGGACTAGCCTTTTTCTGACTAGTGTGAAGATGTTATGTAAGCTAGCAGCTACTCAGAAATGAAATAGTTTATTTCTTCTCCTAGTTAATCTGTGTTCTGGCTTTGCCTACCAAGAGGTCAGTTCCTAGAGGGTAAGTATTTTTTTGTCTTGGTACTACTCTATCCCCAGCTCTTACAAAGGTACTAGACACAATGATGGTTCAACAAATGTTGAGTCAATGAATATAAGCTGAGTGGTTTGACAAATGTTGTTGTTCTGAGTTAAAGGCTGGCTCTAAAAATAAAAAAGTAGCTGTGCCTTTATTGAATTTTCCTCTCTTCAGATCACTTAAGAATTCCCACTGTTTGGTGGAGTATTCTGAGCATCCATTACCACCTTTATCCCATTCTCTTTGATCACTTTCTGCCAAGCCTAACAGAGTCTGGGTTTGTTGCCATCCAATACGGACTTCATTTCTTCTGCATTAATCACACTTGGCCTTGCCAACTTCAGATTCTATCGTCTAATGTTTCCTGTCATTGTGCTCCCAATGAGGGACTGTCTGCAGGGCAGGGCGGAGAAGATGGAACCCTGGCTAATGGCCATCCGGATGCAAGTATCCAATTGCCTGCTTCTCCCTATGCACCTGGGAGCCCCTCAGACGCCCTCAAGGCAATGTGTCCAAAAGTGAGCATGCAGGTTCCTTACCTTCACTGTCAACCAAACACGCATGTATGTGGAGCCCACAGTACTTCCCCAGCCGAAGGCTAAGATCCATCCTCAACACCTCCCCTGTATGCACCACTCACATTTTAGTCAACCACCAAAGCCTGTGGATTCACTCCTCTAATTTTATTTTTTCAAGTATCTCAGGGAAGTGTAGGTGAAGACAGTCATTCTACTAGTGTACACCTGTGAAAATGGAACCATGATACTTGAAGGTGTAGGTGGGGTGGAGAAAGATGGAGGAGGGAAAAAGGCATCTCTTTTCACTGCCTTAATTCAGTTATATATTATCTCACTTGTTCACTATTACAATAACACCCTAAGTGTTCTCCTTTGTCCTCATCACCCCCAACATCCCTTATGGATGCCCCATGACAAGAGTATGATGGGCGGGCTCTCAGCCTCCACATGCTCTGGCTCTGCCTGCTTCCCTAGTTTGCCTTCCATGCATTCTAGTGCTCACACCTCCTGTGCCTGCACAGTGGAGGGATCTTGCACTCCCAGGCTGTGCTGTGGGATTTCATGCTTGGGGCTTTGTAATTCTCAGGAGGCTGAAATCTGAGGATCCTGGTTCGAAGCCAGCATGGACAAGAAAGTTTGGGAGACTCTTATCTTCAATTAACTAGCAAAATGCCAGAGGTAGCGCTGTGGCTCAAGTAGTAGAGCACCAACCTTGAGAAAAAAAAGCTAAAGGACAGTGTCCAGGTCTTGAGTTCAAGCCTCAGTACAAGCATACACACACACACACACACATAAGCAGTGACATGAAATCCTACTTACTCACTTAATAGTGATGTATGTAAATTAGGGTGATGTTTCTAAGCCCTCTGACTCTGTATGATTTTCTATAAAATAACAGAATAACAGGCTGAGTGATGGCTCGTATTGATAATCCTAGCTATTCAGGAGGCTGAGATCTGAGGATTGCACTTCAAAGTCAGCCTGGAAATAAAGGTCTGTGAGACTCTTTTTTCCAATTAATCACCAAAAAGTCAGAAGTAGAGGTGTGACTCAAGTGATAGAACACCTTGAGCTAAAAAACAAGCAAGAGCAGAAGGCCCGGGATTCTAGCCCCATTAAAAACAAACAAACAAACAACAAAAAACAGCAGAGGGGGGAAGTGCTGGGAATGTGGCTTAGTGGTAAAGTGCTTGCCTAGCATGCACAAAGCCCTGGGTTCAATTCCTCAGCACCACATAAACAGAAAAAGCTGGAAGTGGCACTGTGGCTTAAGTGGTAGAGTACTAACCTTGCACGAAAAGAAGCTCAGGGACAGTGCTCAGACCCTGAGTTCAAGCCCTAAGACTGACAAAAAATAAACAAAAACAAACAAAAAAAGGGAAGAACAGAATCTATTACATGGGGCATTAATCACAAAAAGGTCTAGCACTGTATGTGGAGCATGAATACATGTATGCTGAGTTTCATTATTTATCAAGTCAAGTCCATTTCAGATGTCACCTCTCCCCTGTTTGGTGGGGTTTCCATACCTTATTCAAATACAAGATAATGGGTTCCCTTGTCTGTCCCAAAGACTAGACTGTAAGCCCTTGAGGGCCAATCTTCAAATGTCAGCTCTGTGAACACTGATTCTATTCAAATGATCCAATAAAATAAAGATCGATCTGAAGTAGAACACTATGGAAAACGGTGCCAAAGGGAATAGGTCTAACTTTTCTTCTAGTTCATGGCTGGACTGTACCATTTGTGTTCCAAGGGAGCTCTTTGTGCCTGTAGTTGAGGGGCCCCCTTTCAAGCTCCAGACCACTGCTGACAGGGCCCAACACTACCTGGCCCAGGAGATCCTGGGGTAGAAGGCTTGGCTTTTATGCAGGTGGTGAGCAGGCAGCATTCCAGTGTCCACGTGTGTCCACCTGTGTCCACGTGGGCTGCTCCGTGACACTACTGGGAATCGTGGATGGAATTGCTCTGGAAGCTGGAAGTAGGACTGTGGGGACCAAGTATGGCAAGACACCCACAACTAAATCCTTTGTGGGCTCGTAGCAGCCACAGCTTGGCCTGGAGCTGACTGTCTCTCTAGCTCTGGCTTGCCTGCCAGCCACCTGAAAGACATGTTGGGTTTCTCCCTTCCATCATTCTCACTCCTTATGTGCAAGCCACCATTGCTGTGCATAGATGCTCTGCCTTGAAATAAAATCAGAGTGTGTGCAATGTTTCATGGACACTGAGAAATGGGAAATGCTCTCTCTCTCCCCCTCTTTCTCTCTCCTCTCACCCCTGCCTGTCCCTTTGTCTGCCTTCCCTCCTTCCTTTCTCCCCTCTCATTTCTCATGTACTATAGTTGAACCACTGTGCCCTCTTCCCCCCACCACACCTGTAATCCCAGCTACTCAGGAGGCTAAGGTTTGAAGATCTCAGGTGGGCAGAAAAATTTGCAAGACTCTTAATTAACCATCAAAAAGCTCAAGTGGTAAAATATCAGACGAGCAAAAAAGCTAAACAAGACCATGAGGTTCTGAGTTCAAGCCTCAGAACTCGCTCAAGACACACACACACACACACACACACACACACACACACAAATTATGGAATTTCCAGAGTCATTGCTGAACAGCCATAAAAAAATTGTTTCTAAGCATTTGCTGCCAGAAGTTTCCTTTATGAGAAACTGCTCTCTCACTATGCTTCAGCTGTTCTTGTCTACGTCATCCTCACCCCAGAGAAACAACTCCTGGCCAAGGCCACTGTCAGACCTCACTAGACATGGTACATATTCTACCCAGGGGACCAAAAGCCATTTTTGGAGGCACAAAGAGCCACTACGTGGTAAGCATTCTGTAGATCCTATTAGACCCCATCTGCCTCGTATTTATAATTAAACATCAAAAACATTCTGTGGACCTGGTGATTGTGGGGGAGAGGATACTCCTAGATACACCTGGTCCCTGGTGGGGAAGGAGGGAAGCAGTGTGTGTGTGTGTGTGTGTGTGTGTGTGTGTGTGTGTGTGTGTGTGTGTGTGTGTGTGTGTGTGTTCTACCTTATACAAAAAGAAACAAGCCAAGGATGAGAAAGAATAACAACTTAGTAAAATCACCCTCAACTTAGCTTCATTCATCAGGATCGCTAGGGATGGAGACCTGCCTGCCACTCTCATCTTGGAATCCTCTTTTTGACCTCATTCCATTTTTCTGGCTCCCTTTCCTTTCTACCAGCCCTGATTCTGTCTCCCAGAGCTTCATACCCACCCCAGCTGTTCCCCTGTACACCCCCTCCCCTTCTACCTCTGCGTGCCTTTCTCCAGGGACCATATCTTTCCTCGGCTTGATTCTTTTGTTCACATCTCCTGGCTTGCTTTTTGCTTCTTTCTGCCCTTTAATTTCCTCTCATCTTTCAGTGCTGCCTTTGTTTATTCCTCCTCCACTGCATTGTTTGAGCATTTCTATCACTGGCAGGGGTTCTTCTCCTAGTCTCTTCCACTCACAGAGGTTCGTGTCCTTCTGGGAGACACTGTCTGCTAAGGGAGAGAGGAAATCTAGCCATTGTTAAGGGAAATGAGCAGCCATGGACTGGGGCCATGGAAAGGCTGCCCAACCAATGGGAGTCTCGGCTACAAAAGCTTCATTCATTGTAATCCATTGTACAGACACCCTAGAGGACTACAGCACCTCTGTTCAGACACCCTGCTCCCCAGGAGAGAAATTCCTAGCCAATTTTAAAACATAGGTCCAGTTCCTTCCTATGGTCAGAAATTGGGAATGCCCCATTGTAAATAGGCATGCCAAACCTCTCTGCAGAGCAGGCTTTCTTCTTCCCTGAAGACCAGAGGGGGTAACCTTTGGAAAAGCAGGTTTTACCTTCCTGCTGTGCCTAATTTCCAAACTCCTTTCTTTCTCGTCATGTTTATTTGAATGTAAGAATATGGTAAATGTCAGAATGTCAGGAGATGAAATCTATGATCTAATTTATTTTTTTTTTTTTGCAGAGGAAAATAAAAAGGAGCTGAAACACCTATTTAAGTCAGGTGTACTGAAAATGATTAAGTAAGAGGAATAAGAAGAGGACCGAAGTGTAAAATACAGCTCAAGAGGCCTGGTGCCACAGAGCCAACCTGCTTATTACACTGAACGATGTGAATAATTTATCACATTTTACCCTGCATTAAGTACTGTTGAGGATTAATCTTCAGTTTATTTGTAGACCACATTAACCCCTGCCTGCCTTGATCTTCTGTTTCCTAGGGAAATGTCCCTACTGTTCCTGTCCAGAGCAACAGTTAACTAGACTACTAACTACACTCCTTTCTAGAACTCCCTGGGAACTTGAAAGTACCCATGTTGCCTCTGTGTGTGTGTGTGTGTGTGTGTGTGTGTGTGTGTGTGTGTGTGTGCATGCGTGTGCATGTTCTTCTGGCTTTTTCTGATTAATCGGAGATAAGAGCCTCATAAACTTTTTCTGCCCTTGCTGGCTTTGACCTCAATCCTCAGCTCTTAGCTTCCTGAGTGGCTAGGATTGAAGGCATGGGCCACGGGTGCTCAACCCATTTTTAAGTATTTTTCTTTCAGATTCTCCCAGTCTGGACTGGCTCCCTCCTATTACCAAGTCCTTTCCATTTTCCTGAATATTTATCCTCTGTCTAGGCTATGAACATTAGTCCAGGCTCTTGCTGGACTTGGCCAATGCCTTTCCACTGATGCTCCCAGTCAGCCCTCCATCCTCCAGCTTATCCTCTATATGCTGCATCTTCCTAAAGCCTGATTTCCATTCCAGTTTTCCTTCTTTTTGGAGGAAACAGATGGGCCTCCTTTGCCGAGCACTCAAGGCCTCCTCTCATCTATCACCACCATCTCTCCTGCCTTACCTTTCACTCCTCTTATCTAGATGCCCTGCCTTTGAGCAAAGTCCTCCTGCCTCCATTTCTGCCTTTGTCCTCCTTCCTGGAGGACATGTGTCTGCCTTGCCTGTATCCTATCCTGCTGAGATCCCTGCTGCTGCAAGAACTACAGCCTGCTCTGAGCTTTCCCTTCCTCCAGCTGCCAGCACCCGCTCCATGCACACTGCATGTGGAGTATTGCTGGAGTGAGATCCTAGGATGTCTTAGACTTGTAAGACACTGCAAGCTGGCTGGGAGCAAAGGCTAGGGACCTGTCTCAAAGATGTAGCAGAAACTCAGCTGTTACTTTACAGACCAATTTAAAAAGTAACTTATCTTTTTTTTAAAGGCATGTATTCACATTTTCCATAAGATTGGCATTTGATGGAATATATATATATATTTATATAATTTTTTCCTCATATTTGGTTTGAACTCAAGGTCTTGTGCTTGCTAGGAAGATGTTCTACCATTGCAACTACATTCAAGCTTATAATGTGGGTGTGTGGGTGTGTGGGTGTTGGTGCTGAGGCTTGAATTCAGGACCTGAGTTCTTTAGCTTTTTCATTCAAGGCTTCTGATGTTTTGCTGATTAATTGGAGATGAGCATCTCGCAGACTTTTCTGCCAGGACTGGCTTCAAACCATGATACAGACCTCTCAGCCTCCTAAGTACCTAGGATTATAAGCATGATCCATCAGGTCCCAGCTAAGCTCATAATTTTTACTTAGGGCTTTTTGCAGGGTGATTTATGAAGTTAAGGGGGACAAAGAATACCTCTCCCACTGCTCTTTGGCATGGAACTGCCCCCCACACTAGCAGAGGAAGTGAAAGAGACATATAGAAATAAGTCTGTTGTGTATAAAAGAAAAGTGTAACTACTAGGTGCCAGAATTGTTTGCAGAGTTATATCACCCAGATTTGTGAAGCAGTTATACGTCTCAGATCCTGCTATCTATTTGGTATTCCAGACATCTTGGAATTTGACGACGTGACTGTTCTTTTCCAGCACAGAGCACTGGCAAGTTCATGAGGAATGTACAGACACAATGGCCTCTCCCTCTTCTCCAGATGCTCTTGTCTCTGTCTTCCAGGCTGCTCACTCTACATTTCCTCCTCCTCATCTTGAAGGGTGGGTCTCTAGGCTTTACATGGCCACTTCCATTTGAGATCACACAGACCTTATACTTGAGGACTTCAAAATCATTTTTTCTTTGTTCATTTTCCAATTGTGTCTCCTGCCCTTACATCTCTTTTAGAATGAAGCTGAATATGATGGTGCACATTTATAATCCCAGCTACTCAGGAGGCAGAGATAGGAGGATCAAGAATGAGAGGCCAGCCTAGACAAAGTTGGTGAGATTGTATTTCAAAAACAATTTTTAAAAATTTTAAAATAAGCTGGGCACTGGTGGCTCATGCCTGTAATCCTAGGTACTCAGGAAGCTGAGATATGACGATCTTTGTTCAAAACCAGCCCAGGGATACAAATCCAGTTAGCCACTAAAATGCTCAAAGTGGCTCAAGTGGTAGAGCACCAAGCTTGAGACAAAAAGCCATGAGAGAGAGGAAGAGAGAGAGAGAAAGAGAGAGAGAGACCCTGAGTTTAAAGCCCCAGTAAAGGCACAAATAATAATAATAACTCAAAAAATCAATAAAAGGGATAGAGAACATAGCTCATGTGATAGAGCATTTGTGAGGCCTGGATTCTTCGCTTGTCTGCATAATAATATCCATATTGTCCACATAGTGGCCTTTTGTGGGCATGCTCTCCTACCAGCTCCGAGGCGCTGCAGGGCGCTGTGACCAACCAGCCCTACCTGGGCTAAGCACCTACAAGTACCTCACCTTTGCCCAGGGACTTCAGAGCACACCACGTTTACTGAGTGAGCCAGGCTGGAAGCTAAAGTTCCATACTCACACAGCACATGACCTTCGCCAGTACTGACCTACATACCACTCAAAGGACAAAGCAGGGAGAGGTTGGTGAGCCCAAACAGGATGGGTGGCAGCTTTCAAGCAGTTCCTCTCCATGATGAGTAGCTCAGCCCTGATGCCAGGAATGCTCCAGACAACGGCCTTCCGGTCCTTCTCCTGCGGCTGCCTCATTGACTTCCCAGTCACACAGGATACTTCCTCTTTACTTCCTGTTGGATTCATACCCAGCTGCAACCTCAGCCCACAGGCCCTGCGGGCACCTGGGAAGCAGCTGCAGGTGGCCTACATGGTTTGTGGACAGCCTGGCTCAGCCTGGAGAGGAATAACACATGGAACCAAAGACAGAAAGTCCCAGGAGCTTTGTCGTTTGGCCAAGAAGGCAGGGCCAAGCAGCTGGCTGCCTTGGGGCTACAGTCCTATCTCGGACAGGCCCAGCCCCAGGTCTGTCCGGACCAGATCAGTCGTCAGTGGTGACTCAGTCTGAACTTGGACAGAGCCTCCTGTCCCCATTTCAGCATCTGAAAATCAGCACCCTCCATAGACCGAGTTATTTGCTTCTTGGAAGCAACTGTGAAGGAATCTAGGGATCTGGATGAATTCTCAGCACTTGAAGCAAAGTAGAAGACTGAGGAGAAGAGAACACCCTCAAGCATGTCCAGAGAAAGTATAATTAAAAACAGCAAATTCCAAGTCTGAAGGGCGGGGAGGGACAGAACCAGGATAAATGAGTGTAAGGACCAAGGGACATCGAGCGGTGTCTAACAGAAAATGATTCCCAGGGATGTTCTGGGGGGGTGAGGAGGGGGAAGAAAAAAATCCATTTGGAAGCAGAGAGAAAGGAAATGAAACAAGAATTTGCTGCATTATTTAAAGCTTTCAGAGGTGGGGGAGGGGAGTCTGGGAGAGAGGAGGTTAAGAGAGAAGAGAATGGAATTTTTCCACCAAAGGGGATTAAAAGAATCATAAAGGCTTTTTAAATGACTCAAGACAAAAAAAAAAAAGGATGCAAATAATTCTAAGCTGTGAAATTAATGGCGGCCAAGATTCTTGGTTCATTCATTAAATCTTCACAGGAAAAATGAAGGAGACACATTTGTATGCTTGGGAAGTGATGGAGTCCTTGAAATGCAGTTCCAGAATGCACGCACAGAAACAACTATGTGGCAGAGAATGTGTGTCTTGGGATAGGCTAGAGCTGGCAGGGAAATTAGACTTCATGGCAGGGGCAACCTGTTTATAGAAAAAACACCTGCACTGCCTCTGAAGTGTTTGGCTTCCTGAATATTCGACTCTTTCCTAGGAGGCTCCACACCATATCCAGCAATCAGCAAAGTTGAAAGATGCTTTTAAACTGGGCACTGATGGCTCATGCCTATAATCCTAACTGCTCAAGAGGCTTAGATCTAGGATCATGGTATAGAGCCAGCTGGGCAGGCAAGTTCATGAGACTCATATCACCAATTAACTAGCAAAAAAGCTGGAAGTGGAGCTGTGGTCAACCAGTAGAATGTCAGCTTTGAGCAAAAAAGCTAAGGGATAATGCCAAGGCCCTGAGTTCAAGTCACACACACACACACACACACACACACACACACACACACACATTAAAGGTGCTTTTTCTCTTTTTATTGTAGAGGTGATATACAGAGGTGTTACAGTTACATAAATCAGGTAATGAGCAATGAGTACAATTTTTCCTTCCTTCCTTCCTTCCTTTCTTTTCTTTTTGCCAATCCTGGGACTTGAGCTCAAGGCTTTGGTGTGCTGTCCCTGAGCTTCTTTTGCTCAAGGCTAGGACTCTACCACTTGAGCCACAGCACCCTTCCAGATTTTTCTGTTTATGTGGTACTGAGGAATTGAACCCAGGGCTTCATGCATGCTAGGCAAGCACTCTACCACTAAGCCACATTCCTAGGCCCATGAGTACAATTGTTTTTTTAACCATGTCTCTCCTTCTGTTGCTCTCTCCTAGTTTTACACTTCCATCCCTACCCACAAGATATCCAGTTCACTTTCCATAATGTCTAGTTAGTGTCATTGTATTTGTTCATCCTTGTTTCACCTTTTATGTACCCTCCCAAATACAAACAAAATAACAAACACGACAAAGGAAAAGAAAACAAAAACAGCAACAATGGCAACTAAAGACTGTCTCTTGTTTCCTTTTCTTGGAGTTCATTTCATAGAATATTATTTTATATCTGTACATACCTATTGAGTCTTTGTCCACCACTCCTATGTATAGCCTTTTTTGGCCTCTGTATATTAATGACTAGGGTCCTATAAAATGTATCCTGTCTCAGCGTTATTTATTTATTTGTCATTCAGATGTTTACTTGTGATTTATAGGCACATTCTAGTTACCACAAATGAGGGAAATGATGCAGCCTATGTTTCTTTGACTCTGGATTACTTCGCTTAATATATTTTCTTCCCAAATCTTTCCATTTCCTTACAAATGGCACAATATCATTCTTTCTGATGAATGAGTAGAATTCATATATATATGTATATATATATATACATATACATATATATATATATATATATATACATATAATCACATTTTCATGATCCATTTGTCCACCGAGGGACATATCTTGGCTATGGCAAACAATGCTGCAGTAAACATGGTTGTGCTGGTGGCTTTAGTGTGGCCCGGTTTGTAGTCCATTGGATAAATGCTCAGGAGTGGAATTGCTGGGTCATAGGGAAGCTTATGTTTAGTCTTCTAGGGAGCCTCCATATTGCTTTCCAGAGTGGTTGAACAAGTTTACATTCCCGCCAACAGAGTAATAGGGTTCTAAAAGGTGCTCTTATATCAAACAAGTTTCCTCACTTTATAGGTCTATGGTGAGGATTGAATGGAATTAAAACTAACCTAGCACCTGTCTCTGTATTGGGCCATGGTGGGCTGCTAGTGAAGCTTCATTGAGTCTAGCTCATTTACCTCCTGACAGTTTCTTTTTTGGGGGGGGGGGGTCCGGTCGTGGGGCTTGAGCTCTGGGCCTAGGCGCTGTCCCTCAGCTCTTCAGCTCAAGGCTAGCGCTCTGCCACTTGAGCCACAGCGCCACTTCTGGCTTTTTTCTTTTTGCTTATGTGGTGCTGAGGACTCGAACCCAGGGCCTCAAGCATGCAAGGCAAGCGCTCTACCACTGAGCCACCTTCCCAGCCCCCTCCTGACAGTTTCTTTGGTTCAAAGGGCCTTCTGCACTGAGTTCTATTCTTGGAACACAGTTTGTAGTCACTAGAAAACACATAAGCCTAGGCTCCCAACAAAGGTAAAAAATCACTTTTTACCTCCTCCTGGGACCCAGCTTTGCTCCAAGGAAGACCCATAGTGGGTGTGAGGCACTGGCTCAAGACGTGGCAGGATGGAGAATAAGCCCTGTTAAGGAAGGTTGTGGGGAGAAGAGAAAGATAACATTTTAGAAACAAAGCTTGATTTCCAAGCAGTGAGTGATAGGACTTGAACTTGGGAGCAGCGGGATGGAGGACTCCAGGACACAAGGATGAGCAGAGTCTAAACATACCCGCATCTCCTGAGGCCTCAGAGCACAAGGCCTTTCTCTGCGGGGATGAAACTGGTGGATGATTTTCCAAGAGTGCCGCCTGCACTGAACACTGCTGCTGTGGTTCATTTATGCCTGCCAGATTTTTCATTCTTTAACAAGGAGTCTGTGGGGACCTCTGGCAATGGAGTGGGTGTGGAAGATGAGGCTTTTCTAGGCCTGGGTTTACCCTAAGGCCCCCCAAACTTATCCACCTTGCTCTGGCCCTTCAGTATTCACCCTGAGCTCTGGTCTAATCACATTCATAGTGATGGTGAAGAGGAAATTAAACACTCCCTTCCCTAGGCTCACCACGTCCAGGTTGGTGGTGAGAATGTGGCACAGCCTTCTAGGCTGGCACTCTCCAGTTTGTATGCACACTGTGCCAGGCTCGCTCTAACAGAAGAGAATTCACACCTCTCCCTGCACCCCCCCCCCCCCGTGACAATGAGAAGAGGGCTGAGTAACCCCAAATTCCAACCTACCAACTCTTAGGGAGCAAGGAGTCATCTCCCACCTGTGGTCCTGGTCTGGTATACCCATCTCCTGGTGGGTAGTCAGGTTCAGACAGAAACTGTAGTAATCAAAGAGGAGTCAGTCACCAGACTGTAACTTGGAGCAAATCACTTAGCTTCTCTGAGCCTCAACTCAAGGTCCTCAACTGTAAGATGGAGACATCTGACACACAGAGAACATTGAGAGGGTCGAGTGCTGGTGGCTCATGCCTGTAATCCTAGCTACTCAGGAGGCTGAGATCTGAGGATCGTGGTTCAAAGCCAGCCTGGGCAGGAAAGTCTGTGGAACTCTTATCTCCTATAAACCACTCAGAAAACCGGAAGTGGTGCTGTGGCTTAAGTCGTAGAGCACTAGCCTTGAGCTGAAGAGCTAAGGGACAGCACCCAAGCCCAGAGTTCAAGCCCCATGACCGACAAAAAGAAAAAGAAAAAGAAAAGAATATTGAGAGGGTAAACTAGGAAGTAAAGTATGTGTTTTTTTTATGGGAGGGGGACTACAAACTCTTACACAAATTAATATTAATTTTTGATTGCTATTTATAACCCAGAGAGCACTTTAACCTGTAATCTCTCAAGGAATTTTTTTCTTTGAAAGGAGTTTTACTCTATTATTACCCAGGCAGGTCTCGAACTAATAGAATCAAGCAAGCTTCTCACTCTCAGTTCCAGGAGATATTTTTAGACTCCTTACCTAGAAACTACAATGGCACAGTCCTCCTTTTTCTTTCCTCTTTCTCTCACTCTCTTTTTTTTCTTTCAGTTTTCATTGTACTCCAAGCTGACCTCTACAGAAATAGCACTAATCAACCTGCTTTGTAATTGTTGCTTTGCATTTTAATATCCCACTGACCTTTTCTCTTACAGTCTCCTATTGACCTCTTCTTGCGAGGCTACCCATTCAACAAGAGTAAATCCTTTCTTCTCTGACTCACAGCAGGGGCCTCAATACATATTTGATAAATGAATGGACTGGAGCATTGGGAAGCTGAGATGGGAGATGTCAGACATGGCCACCAGGGGGCAATCAAGTTCTTCTTAAGAAGGTTGGCTTGAGCCATTGTAGAGGCTCTTCTCAGAGGGAGAAGACTGGAAGAATTAACTCTCTGATGGGTGATGGCCAGTGCCCAGAGCCTAGGCTGCCAATTCTCTCATGTCTGGCACCAGCTCTGTATAAAAACAGAACATCTATCATGGTGTCTTGAGTCCCCTTATCTGCCTGAGTACCCAAGACCCTGGAGGAAAGAACCAGCTTTATCCCTGTAGGAAGAATTGGTAAGCCAGATGCCAGTGGCTCCTGCCTGTAATCCTAACTACTCAGAAGGCTGAGATCTGAGGATGATAGTTCAAAACCATTCTGGGCAGGAAAGTCTGAGAGACTCTTTATCAGAAAAAGCCGAAGAGCTGTGGCTTAAGTGGTAAAGTACTAGCCTTGAACAAAATGAAACTCAGGGACAGCCTCTAGACCCTGAGTTCAAGCCTCAGGACAGACAGAAAGACAGACAGACACACATACAAGAATTAATGAGCTCTGTCGACAAAGTCCAAGGGCCAGTGTGTGTGTAGTGTATAGCTGCACAGGTAAGTCCACCAATGGGGGGCTGCTTAATGGAGATCTTGAACTCCCCTATGGAGACCTGGCTAGTCACCTGCTACGTAGCCTGAGCGCCTAGCTTCCCCTTTCTAGACCTCTGTTTCCTCACTGAGAAATAAGGGCGTTGGGTGAGATGGCTAATGACCTGTCCAGTTCTGACATTGATTCTTCATGTCTCTGGGATATGGGCTGATTCAAGCTGAAGAGCCTAAGGTAAACCTGAGGATTCTCAGCTGGACTGGAACTTGACTCCTTGGGAGGGAGGGAGGGCTCTGCTGCCTTTGGCTTCTTACCTGGGCAAAACCCAGCCTCTCTTGGGGGGACTAACCAAATGCTGCTTAGATGTAGAGAAGAAGGTTCTCCCTAGCTCTGGGAAGTCATTGCTTCCGGTTCTCTCTGCTGCTGTTTCCCAGGCAGGACCATCTTAATCTGACTCCTTCCGTCTTTTCCTCTCACCCAAACCGAAGGTCTCTTCTTCCAGCCATGCATGCTGCCCTCAGCTGGGAAGGTCAGAACTTGTCCACAGGTCTGGGCTAATGACAGTAAGCAGAGCCTAGAGGTTTGGTCTCTTGGGGGTTCTTTGAGACAACCCCCCCATCCCCAGATGCCTTCTTTCACCCCTAAGTGGAACAGGCCAGACAGAGAGAACCCCCCTCCCCAGCAGAACTGCTGTTGAAGTAAGGAGAGAGATGTTTCTTTATAATTTTCCCCTTGAAATAAACCCAGACTTAAGAACAACAGAAACACGCAAAATGTGTTTTTAGTGGAACCCAGATGGAGGGCTGGCAGCTCAGCGGGCCGTCTCCATGGAAGGTTCTTGTCTCTGGAATTCCATCCTCTCCTCCCCACCCTCTCAGCACATCCCCTCCCAGCCTCCAGGCCTGGGCTCTCTGGCCTGAGGTGGCCTCACGCATACTAACTGCTTCAAGGTATTTTCTGGTAGACAGTGACTGGGGAGGAGGGTGGTCAACGCGGTCATCCCTTTGGACCCGAAGCGGAGTCCAGGGTCTACTGAAAGCCATGCTTTTGGAGATTTGGTGGGGGAAGGGAGCAGGGACCAGGACCAACTCAATCCAAACACCTGGATCTGCCGAAATACAACAAAGAGAGAGTGAATTGAGACATCTGAAAAAAATACACTAAGGAATTCCACTCACCCGCATGGCCCACTGCTTCTCATTAAATAGTTACAGTTTTCTCATATTAACATATGCAAATCCAGCCGTGTGCTGAGAAGATTTAGGATACAAAGGCCCTGCCCCTCCCCCTTCCCCCAACATGGTCAAAGGATTTCCCTGAGGGGTGAAGAGCTCTCACCACTTCCATTTTGGTCTGAGGGCTGTAATTGTGGGATGCCCTTCCCTGAGAGCAGACAGATGAGAGGACTATTAGGTGAAAGTAGGAAAACTCATCCTGGAGAAGCTGCTTCTTTTAATAAGTAGTACTGGGCGTTTTTTTTCTCTTCTTTTCCTGAGCCTGAACTCTGGGCAAAGTGCTTGCTCACTACTGGTGTGCTACTAATTAAACTGTGCCTTCAGTCCAGCATTTTGCTGGTTAATTGAAGATAGAGCCTTGTGGACTTTTCTGCCCGGGCTGGTTTCAAACCATGATCCTCCGGTTGTCAGTCTCCTGAGTAGCTAGGATTACAGGTCTTGTGCCATTGGTACCCAGTTCATTTTTCAACAACTATTCCTGAATGCCCATCCTGTACCAGAGCTGATCTAGGCCCAAGAGATGCAGAACTAAAGCCAAGACATAAGAACAAGCCTCTGGAGGAAAAAAAACAAGCCTCAGATTGCTCATGTTCTAGTTGAAATGGAGGAAAAGAAAATCACAGATAACCAGCTGATGGAAAAGCTAGTCTGGTCTGGACCTCCAGGTTAGATAGATAGAGAGATTGGCACTCTGGAGTGAAGTTTGAGAGACAGGTAAGAAGACAAGTAGACACAGCAAACAAGTCCCCTGGATAGAAGAGTGGAAAGCCAATAGCCAAGTCATAGGGAGGGAGTATCCCATTAAAGAGATGAAGGAATCAAAAGAGAAGCCATAATAAGCAGATGAGCCAAGGTAGAGGGAAGGATAGAATAGTGTCAAGAAGGAAGATGTGAAAGGGAAGAGGACTCATGAGGTTCAATACCACCAATAAGGACCTGAATGTAGCTTCTAGAAGCTTCTTTGGGATACTATCCTTATCTTTGGTCAGAGTAGGTTCAGTAGTACAGCGAGGAAGGAAATTGATGAGGAAGTTAAAAGGAAGAATGATGTAAGGAAAGCTGCTTTTAAGAAGCTGAGCAGAAGGCTTAGTGTGAAGGCTCATATCTGTAACCTTTTACTCAGGAGGCAAAGATCAAGAGGATCACAATTTAAGGTCACCCCTGGGGTGGGGGAGAGTTAGCAAGTCCTCATCTCAAACAATAAGCTGGATATTGTGCTAACCACTTGTCATCCCAGCTATTTGGGAGATGTAAATAGGCAGATCATGGTCCAGGTCAACTTGAGCAAAAAGGCAAAATCCTTTTTCAAAACTAATGCAAAAAGGGTTAGGCATATGGCTCAGGTGATAGAGTGCTTGTAGAGCATTTGTAGAGCTTGCAGAGCCCTGAGTCCAATCCCAAGTCCTCCAAAGAAGAAGCTGGAAAGAGGGCAAGATCCCAGGGTGTGGTGAGTGGGATAGGGGGTGGCTGTCCACGCCATGGAAGAGATCACCAACTATGTCTACCTCACAAGAGCCCAGCGTGGAGCCTATGGCATAGAAAAGCTTCTGCAGAGGGCAAGTTTTGGGTTTTATTTCCCTCCCCTATTCCTTCCAGAAGAGTCAAAAGCCATCTTGGATAAGAAAATGGTGTCCTTTTTGTTTTTTGTTTTTGGTCAGTTATACGGCTTGAACTCTGGGCCTGAGCTCTTCAGCTCAAGGCGATGGCTCTACCACTTGAACCACAGCACCACTTCTAGTTCTCTGGTGGTTAATTCGAGATGAGTCTCACAGACTTTCCTGCCTGGGCTGACTTTGAACCATGATCCTCAGATCTCAGCCTCCTGAGTAGCTAGGATTACAGGTATGAGCCACTGGCACCCAACTCATGGTATCCTTCTTCTACTCATTTGAGGCCAGACTTGATACCAACTGCTGGGTAAAAGAAAGCCAGTGACATGGCCCTGCTTACCTTTGCAGGAGGACTTCCACTCTGCCTTTTTGAAAGGCAATGACTGTGAGATGTTACTGGCATGGCTGCCATGGAATGTACGTGGCCCTCAGCTGTGTCCTTTGGAAGTGATGCTCCTATTAAGGACTCAGGGGCAGTGAATGGAGCAGCCACTCTGGTGGGGGTGAGGGGGTACATTTTCAAAGGCCACTCTGAAGGAACAAAAGGCTTTCCTGTCAGAGTGACTCTGGAATGAAAACAGAATGCTTAGCAGTTTAGGGGGGATTTTAGGAGAAGAGCAGGCTGTCTTTTGGGCATCTCATTCCTTCAGAGGCCATTTTCTATTTCACTTCTGCTTACATTGAGGTTGCCCCTGCCCTGCCTATACCGCTTCCTCCTGGATGTCCACCCCCCTTGTGTCTCCCCATTTCTTCCATGTCAAGATCATCTTCTGTGAGATGATCAGAATCCAGCAGGGGCCAGTGAGTTGGCCTGAGAACAGGAGAGCAATGTCCATCTAGACCTTGCTTATGGCTCCTTGCCTAGCAATGGTGGACTCATATGGACTTGTGGAAGGAAGGAAGGAAGGAAGGAAGGAAGGAAGGAAGGAAGGAAGGAAGGAAGGAAGGAAGGAGAGGAGGAAGGAAGGGAGGGAGGGAAAAAAGACGGAAGGAAGGGAGGAAGAAAGAAAGGAGGGAGGAAAGAAGGAAGAGAAGGAAAGAAGGGAGGGAGGGAGAAAGGAAGGATGGATGGAAGAAAAGAAGACAGGAAAGGAGGTAGAGAGGAGAGAGGGAAAGAGGGAGGGAAGAAGAAAGAAAAGGAAGCAAAGAAAGGAGAAAGAGGACAGGCTAGAATTCCACTCTCCCCCCGCCCCCCTTCTAGGCCTCTGCAGGGAGGCCTTGCTGCTGACACACAGCAATGGCGGGCTTGAAGAGAAGGGGCACAGGGCCTCTACTGGGGCCTAGCAGCAGGCAGGAAGGCCGCAGCCGTGTCTGAGTGTCACCTCCCACTTTCAGCTGTGACACTTGGCTGGAGTGAAGCCGTGTGCGCTCCCCTGGGACCCTCACACATGAGCCCTGTTCCATATGCATTGAGGAGGGAGGCCAAGAGTGGAAGGAAGTGCCCAGACAGAGGGAGACAGAGTATTAAAATTCCGGCGGCAATTCCTGCGGCCCGGGGTTTACGGTTCCTAACTGACCATAAACCCTTTTTCCTGACAGGTCTTGGAATACATCACTCGGGCTTCTCCCTGAGCAGCTGACACATCACAGCCACGCTTCTCCTCCGGAGTCAGGGTCTGCTGAGTCCAGGGGGGATGGGGACTGGGATGGGGACAGGAAATGGCCCCTGTCTCCTCTGACTGCAGAGGCCCTGGAGGACAGGAGGGCAGGTGGCCTCCATTGGAGGCCCAAGGAGAGGGCTTGTCAAGCTCAGCCAGGAAGGTGCTTTGTTAACTGTCTGCCTCCGGGGTGGAATTCGATTAACCTACAGGGGGAAACTCGTTTTCTCTCCACTGAAAGCTTTGAGTGGCATGTCGCAGATGTCTTTTATTAATAAAAACGAGAAAATGGAGTCATTATTACTGCATAATTGTAGTTCATTGGCTAGGCCAACTCTTTCAAAGGCTGGGTGCTGGGAGGGGCGGGGGCAGAGGGAAATGATAAAAGGGACCTTGATATGAACCGCTTGGGAGCCACCTGTGTGGGAGGCGCCTTGGGAATGACTGGCAGAGGGCACGGTGCCTTGTGAGAACCAGAGCAAGCGTAGGCAGGGAAGAACCTCTCTCGGAGCTTCTAGACTGCACCACAGCCCTGGTGCCTGCTCCAGGAACCAAGTGACCTTAAAGCAAGGCCTTACCTTCCTGAAGGCTCTGCTTCTCTGCTGCCTGCCCCCCCCCTCCCCCCCCCCCCCCCCCCCCCCCCCCGCCACTCCCCACCTTCTTTTCAGGAAATCAGAGCTCATATTCCTGCCCTGCTTGACTCACAAGGTCCTTCTGAGAATGAAATAATATCCACCATGGATTCTTTTCCTTCATTCATTCACAAGCACCTAGCCAGGTATGCTATGTGCTATGTATTGTGCTAGGTGATGAGATGTATACACACACATGCACACAACACACACAAATAGATAGATAGATGGATAGATAGATAGATACATACATACATACACACATACATACATATAATTCAGATCTTGATTTGAAGGAATCCACAATCTAGTGGGGGGACACACAGAGAAATAGGGAATAATAATACAGTATAAAATAGAATGATGCCATCAGATACCTTCAAGTTTCAGAGAACTGGAAGGTGTGTTCCCATCCTAATGGTATAAAAAATGAGACAGGGTCTTGGGACACTGATGCTGGAGATGACTGATAAAAGCTGAGCAGAAAGCTTGGAAGTATTTCATGTTATTGTTCAAATGTGGATATGGTATGTTGTGTGACCTTGATGATAGACCTTGATACTCCAGACGGAATAAAATTATTGGCACGTGTGTTTTATG
Source organism: Dipodomys spectabilis (assembly GCF_019054845.1). Classification (NCBI taxonomy): domain Eukaryota; kingdom Metazoa; phylum Chordata; class Mammalia; order Rodentia; family Heteromyidae; genus Dipodomys; species Dipodomys spectabilis. Next base: position 20,538,641 of record NW_024870694.1, read on the forward strand.
ACTGTGACTGCTCAGGAAGGCTATAAAAGGGGGAGGGGAACTAGGGCCAAGAAGACCATGGCCATGCTGCTTCACCCCATATGGAGGGTGGCATCCCAGCCATGTCCTAAAGCCACAGGTGCTGTCCCAGGTCTCATGGGGGTAAAGAATACTTCTCACAGCCAGGTTTGGATGGCTCATGCCTGTGATCCAAATCTCAGGAGCCTGAGATTTGAGGATTGTGGTTCAAAATCAGATGGAGCAGAGAGGTCTGACAGAGTCTTATCTCCAATTAATCACCAAAAATCTGACAGTGGAGCTGTGAAGTAAGTGGTATAGTACCAGCATTCAGTAAGCCTAGTAAGCATGAGGCCCTAGTAAGCACAAAGCCCACTATTCCTACTCCTACTACAAAAGAAAAGAAAGAAAAAGAAAAGAAAAGAAAAAGCCAGTTACTGGTGGCTCACATCTGCAATCCTAGCTATTCAGGAGGCTGAGATCTGAAGATTACAGTTCAAAGCCAGCCCAGGCAAGGAAGTCCATGAAACTCTTATCTCCAATTAAACACCGAAAAGCTGAAAGTGGAGCTATGGCTCAGGAATCAGAGTATCAATCTTGAGTGAAAAAGCTCAGAGACAGCATCCAGGCCCTAAGTTCAAGCCCTATTTTTGGCACACATGCATGCAGGTGTGTACACACACACACAAGCCTAGAGAAACCCTTTCACATGTAGAGATAAGAGGCTCAAGAGGTTCAAGAGTCAACCTACCTTCTCAGCCACCCAGTCTAGCTCACATTCCTCCTCCTAGTATTCTTTGATTCAAAATGTTGGGGCATTTTTGTATTTCTTTTTCATAGAGAGGACATTTGGCTTAAGTGTCTTACTACCTATAAGAATCTAGAATCAAGAATAAACAAACTCTTGTAACATGAGAGGTAATTCCCAGGTAAATGAACTGGGACACATGGTCGGGACCTCCATATACCACGTTCTGGGAACTCTGGGAACTAGCCAGGGCAGGGGTACCCACACTAGCCAGAGCCTCACACAAAATGGGGGTCTGTTTCCTAGATGAACTAGGGAAAAATGTTTATCCCTCACCTCTGGACCTCTAATGAATTCTGATTCAAGCCACACAGGCCTAAGAATCGATAGTTTTAATCATTTCAAAAACTAGCCCCACTCTGGGTAAAATTACAATGCGCAAGAAGCTCAATGGAGCTTAAAGGCCACAACCTCATTATCATTTCATTAGACTCACATTTCAGCAAGATGGAAAGAAATGTTCTCACACACCACCCCCTCCCCTTGTTCTGTCCCCTCCCCTCCCCCGCCCTGTGGAATAACTCTGGAGGACAGCGATGGTTTACAACAGCTGTCAGCCACCAGAGCCACTGGCCCATTCCCAGCATGCACTCTGCTTCAGGAGGAAGCTCACTGCAGTCGCTGGTCTCGGTGCAAATCAGCACAAATGCCTCCCAAATCAAGTTTGCGATCCTGGAAAGTTTAGTAAAAACAACCCTGCTGTCAGTTTGGCTTCTCACAGCTGGAAGGGTCAAGTCATCAACACAGTATAAACCCAGGCCAGCAGAACCTTGTCCTGCCCAGGGCCCCAGACACCCTCTGGGAAGCAAAAGGGTTTGAAAATGTCTTAAACTTTTCCAGTTTGTTTATTTTCCAATGTTTAATGATATTGTCCAGCAAAGGAGCAGAACTCCAGCTCCTGCTAACAATTAAAAAGGTTTTCTAATTTAGGAGAGAATGTGATTTAAAAAGAAGAGAGCAAGAACTTGCACAGGAAGCAAAGCAAATAATTCACACAGAGAAGATCCAGGCAGGACCGCCAATGATCAAGACACCGACTGCATGGTGAACACATGGGGTGATGCTATCTAGTTGGGAGGTGGGGCGGGGGGGGGGGGGTACGGGAGGGTGGGCTGAGCCAACCAAGGGCCAGTTTTATAGAAGGCAAGCAAATGTCTGCCAGCCCTTACTACACCATCACTACCAGCAGAGAGGGTCATGATTGTGGCTTATATCTGTGACCCAGTGTCCCCAGACATCACCCTCCCTAAGTCTAGATAGGTTTCTATCAATCAAATGACCAGAATTTACTGTGCTCATTTCCATCTGCCATAGGCTTACTCTGGGACTTGGGGGCCCTTGGGAGAGCCACACATGTGCTCCTGAACATTCATCAGCAAAAGCAGATGCTGGGTCTTCCCACAAGTTCCTTCTTCCCACCCCGTTCCATTATTGGATCCTGTGCTGTTCAAAATCCCCGCAGGGTGGCTCCATACCAGGGTGCCCAGGATCAACATCTCTGCCTGTGCTCATAAAGTGTCCCAAAAGGGCAGCAACTGAGGTGCTCCACCGTCCTTCATACCCTGGAGCCTTGATCTAACAGGGTGCTATCCTAGAATCTCTACTGTCACACCTGGATACCCAACAGAACAGAACTGAGCTTCGTAGGAGAGTGGGGTGGGGGGATGAAGTCTCTCTCTCTCTCTAACAGGTACCTATGCCCTGTAGTTCTTCAAATCAACTTCACATCCAGATCCCAGAGCTAAGATGGGGATGAAGTTGAGGTTCCTTCTCCATCAGCTCAGACAAGTGCTCTCATCATTGGCTGCAAGGGAGATTTTTTTTAAACAAACAAACATTTGCCCCAAGCCAAGAATCAAAATCTCTGGGCATCAGTAATATTTCAGTTCCCTAGGCAGTTCCAATGTGCCTCTCAGGTTGAGCACCACTGCCTTAGAGCAAGAAAGGAAGGGGGAAAATAAGTGGGGGAGCAAGGCCAAACCTGGGAGCCCTTTCCTGGGAGGGAAGGAAACTAAAGCAAAACAGACCTAATGCCACACCCCAGGATACGCACCGAAAAACCCCAATGATTCTTGTGTCACACCTGTCAGTGACTCGTGCTGCAGCTGTCAGTTTCTTTCAGCTGAGTCAATGTGTTGGGAGAGAAGGAGAGCAGTGCAAGAGGACTTACTGCTGGTGACTTTCCAGCTCAGACATCAAGGTGCCTGCGGGGAAGAGGCTTGCCAGGGGCGTTAGCAGGGACAGGCAGAATCCTAAAGTTGTCAGGGTTCCAGGATAGCATCTGATCTAACCCTGTGTAAATTTCCAAAGGATCCAGGAGAGCTGGCCATCTGCTCCACACATACAGGCATGACCAGGAAATGGCTTGTGTTAGCTAAGTACACCAAGTTCATTCATTTGCTCATTCATTCATTCATCCATCCATTTGTTCACTCATATCTGAGCATGTCAGAGTGGTGTGTGAAGGACCTCAGATATCACGCGCAGCCCCGTGGTTCCCAAGCTTTGGTTTTAGCTCAGGAATGCTGGGTCTAAGTGAAACCGTATGGAGGCATAAACAAATATAAAAGGGAACACTTCTAGCTAAGGAGGTAGAGGCCCAGAGCCTGGCCCACTCACCTCCCTTCCCCTAAGGGGGCTTTACCAGATGCTCTTGTTTCAAGAAGAAACAAAGGTAGAAACTTCTCATTTTATAAATGAAGCCACTGAGCCCAGAACAGGGTGGCTAGTCTCTGTTCAGAGCCACACAGATTTCATGTGACAAATTTGACTGGTTCCTATGGGAGAATGCAGTGCTAACACCAGGCTACACAATAGGGAGATGCTTGCCACACAGATTATACCTTTATCAGCCAGTTTAATCATGAACCCTGCCTCTTTCTCAGCTTTGTTTTTTGAAGAAAGCCCTAGCTGGGACTTAGATGGGGTGCTGGCTTGGTGCTGGTGGCTCATGTCTGTAATTCTAGCTACTCAGGAGGCTGAGATCTGAGGATCACGGTTTGAAGCCAGCCCAGCAGAAAAATCCATGAAACTATTTTCAATTAACTAGCACAAAATTGGAAGTAGATGTGTAGCTCTCAAGTGGTTGAGCTTGCCAGCGTTGAGAAAAAAAATCCAAGCAAGAGCACAAGGCCCTGAATTCAAGCCCCAACCCCGGCACAAACACAACAAAACAAGAAAAGCACAAAATTTCTTCCTCCAGATATCCCAGGTCTCATACTCTCCAGGGATGTACCACCATGTCCTGGGTGTTTACCTGGTTGCTAGTTGTTTTTTTTTGTCGGTCCTGGGGCTTGAACTCAGGGTCTGGGTGCTGTCCCTGAGCCTCTTTGTACTCAGTGCTCTACCACTTGAGCCACAGTGCCATTTCCAGCTTTTTCCTCAGTAGTTTATTGGAGATAAAGAGTCTCACAGACTTTCCTGCCCAACTGGTTTCAAACTGTGATTCTCAGATCTCAGCCTCCTGAGTAACTAGGATTACAGGCATGAGCCACTGGCACCCAGCTATTATTTTTAATATCATACTTAGGTTTCATCATCAAAGTTTCCAAAATGTGACTAAGAACCAGACATGAACATAAATATTAGTAACTAAAAGATCCATACCTATCTTCTCAATGCTATTATTTGATACTACATCTATCTATCAGCTTCCCTATTTGATACTACATCTATCTATCAGCTTCCAGAAAAGGGGGGAACCATTCTTTCCAGGGGTCTTTCTGGGTATGGCCTCCCATTCCTATTGGACCCAGGATGGCCAGGCTCACTTCTGAAATATACTAAAAGCCACAGTGCCTCAGGCTTTGGCATCCAGAAGGCCAAGTTGAATTCCTAATCCTATCAGTTGTGGCAAGGCTAGGTTTGGAAAGCAGGTGTTCCTCTGATCCATGGTATTCCTGTGTGGGTGCCACCCCTGCCAGGAGCTGCCTTTGGCAGAATTCAGTCATCTTACCTATGCTATGCCCTCTCCCCAAGGTTCAAGTGCACAGTCTCATTGTCCATAGGGGGAATCTCCTTTGAAGGGCCACCCAAGCTTCCGTGTACATTGCGGAAGCAGCTGAGGCCTGGGTAGGCTCAACATGGTTCGTAGCTTCCTGCTCAGTCCTGCTCCCATGACACTCTGGCTGACACTCTTGGCAGAGCAGAAGTGATTGACATATTTCAAACTCAGTAAGTGAGCAGTCCCTTGCTGATGTGCAGGAATCCACCCCTCATACATGGTGTGGACACACACATACACATACATACGAACACATAGGCACATAAGTGGTATTGGAGAATTTCACATCATCACCACAACACACAAGGGACTGTTGTGAAGAGACCAGGTGCTGTGTGACATCCCTATTGGGAGAGATGTCATTTTCTGGGAGTAGGATCCAGCAGGGCTTCATGAAGGAGGCCACATTGCCATAGCTTGAAGACTAGAAATTTCTACTTGAAGGTAGAAATCCAACAGGCAGGGAGTGTGGTGGGAGTGGCCTTCCAGGCCACTGGCAGTAAGCTGTGGAGTTAGGAAAACACAAGGCCTGCCTAGGCCAGTTCTCCAGTCTGGCTGAAGGCAGGGTTTCATAGACAGGACATGGGGTGGAGCCAAATGTGGGAAGGGAGTTTGGGAACTGTCTGGGTGGGTCCTTGAGTGCCTAGAGAAGCTGGAGGGATTCTATGGCAACTTCTGGTAGAGGGAGGAGAGCTGTAGAAAGAGCAGTCGAAGGGAAGATTACAAGGGACAGAGACTGAGCAAGGACTAGAGAGGACCCCACTCATGGTAGAGAACTGGGGGCCAGGAGGGCAGGAGTCTAGGACAAGAATGCTACTGACCTGTTTTTTGTTTGTTTGTTTTTGTTTTTTAGATCACTCCTATTAAAACTTGCCACTATGCCAAAACCCTGAGCTTCCAATCTGAGAATTGGGTGACAAATGAGCTCACTCCCCAGCAATTGTTTGTGGAAGTGAAAGAGGAAACACCTCAAAATAAGGTGTCTTGACTCACTGTCTCTGAGTGACCTTGTGCACGAAAATCCTCTGAGCCTGCTGCCAGCCACCTCCTCATTCCACACCTTAGCTCACAGGAATGTAGACACTACGAGAGAGTCCTACGCACGAAACACTTAGAAACTTCCAGACAAGACAGACCCAGACCCTATCCCTTGTAGTAGGGCCTTGAGCAAATCACTTAGATATTTCTGGACCTCAGTTTCCAAATCTATAAAATGGTAATCATAACCAACACCACCCATTTGTGGGCCTTTTACGAGGTCAAATAGCCTAATAAACTTGAATGAGCTTCAAGCTCTTTGAAAGCCGGTGCTACGGAAGTACCAGGTGTAATTGTTGATATTGTTGTGTAATTGGCATCACTATTGCCAGCACCACAGCAGACCTGCCTATGTCTTTTCTCTGAAGAGGTCAAATACTGTTCAGGGTGTTTCTTCATGAAGAAATCCCAAACTCCTCCTCTTGTTTAGATATAGGCCTGACACCAGGAGGTATCTCAGATTGCTATCACCAGAAATGGACCTTGCTCTGGATCCTACAGAAGCCAGGAGTGTCGGGCTGGAGAAACTTTGGAGAAGGAGCCACAGGGAGATGATTCAGCACAGCTCAGCTCAGAAGGAGCTGATGTTTCAGGCAAGGAAAAACACGTGACTCAGGATGGAACTCTCTGGGTGAAGAGCAACTATAAGCACTCATTCTCCCCCCCCCTCCACCCCAATTCTTCTGAACCTTGGGCTACATCGACCCAGATTTCATCCTTCCACCCCACACCCCATCCTTGCCAACTATCTGGTTAAACTTAACAGTGCAGTCAAGTGATTCACCAACCATGTGACTCCTCAGCATCACTAAGCCACTCTCATTTTCCTCATCCGTAAAATGGGCTGAATAATGGGGAGTTGTCTGTCTTACAGGAAGATCCCATGGGCTGTGGAGGTTCAGTCATGTTAAGATAGCCTAGAGGTTGTTGGGGAGATTGTTTTAAGATGACATTCTACCTGGAGCTGGGGGTGGTAGTAGAGGCTGGAGTCTGCTCTGCTGTGGCCATGAAGGAAAACTTGGAGGGATCCCAGGAAGCCAGACCCAAAGCCCAGAGCTGGGCAGAAAGAGTGTGAGGCCTGGGTTGAAGCCCCAGAAGCTGGCAGAAAGAAAAGGAAGGAAGGAAGGAAGGAAGGAAGGAAGGAAGGAAGGAAGAAAGGAAGAAAGGAAGGAAGGAAGGAAAGGAAGGAAAGGAGGGAGGGATCAAGGGAGGGAGGGAGGCAGAGAAAGAAAAAGAAAGAGAGGGAGGGAAAGAGGGAGGGGAAACAAAAACAGAAGAGAAAACAAAAGAAACAAAGTGTCTTTTGAACATATAGGTTAAAAGTATTTCTTAGTGTTCTGATAAAAAAATTCCTCTTCTCGGGGCTGGGAAGGTGGCTCAGTGGTAGAGCACTTGCCTTGCATGCCTGAGGCCCTGGGTTCTATTCCCCAGCACCACATAAACAAAAAGAAAAAAAGCCAGAAGTGGCGCTGTGGCTCAAGTGGTAGAGTGCTAGCCTTGAACTGAAGAGCTGAGAGACAGCACCCAGGCCCAGAGTTCAGGCCCCACGACCGGACCCCCCCCAAAAAAAATTCTTCTTCTCCCCATCCAAACAAATTAGGAGAGTAGGACCATGTGTGGAACATTCTATCAGCTCACAGCTTGGCTACTGCATCTCCTATAGTGTCTCTGCGCTTCCTGGACAAAGGCAGGGCTGGCCTATGACAGTGACACCCCCCACCAAGACTACCAAAGGCTCATGGCTGGGAGAAGGCATTTCTCTCTGTTCAGGGCCAAGTCAGAGTTGAGCTACCATGGTGCTCAAGTTCCCTTCCCAAAGGGGCAGGGATTGCCCAGACCCCAGGACAGCAGGTATCCAATATGAGCAAGTACCAGCCAGGGGACCTCTCTGCTTATTGGCTCGGGCTTCCATCCCCTGCATACAGCCAGGTGAGGGTGGAGGTGGGGGAGGAAACAAGTTAGAGCTGTGCTGGGAAAGGAGCCTAGGAACAACTCACACTCTCATAATGCTTTGGGATTTCCCTTGTAAGAACACACTACCTCCATGAAGGCTGGGACTGGATTGATGGAGTGGTGAATTCCAGTTCTCCATATGCATAAATGTTTAGATCATCAGAAATTCTTCACTTTGCCTCTTTCCTTACACACACGTACACACACACACGTACACACACACTCACAAACACACACACTTGTGTGTGTGTGTGTGTGTGTGTACGCTGATCCTAGGGCTTGAACTCAGGGCCTGGGTGCTGTTCCTGAGCTTTTATGCTCAAGGATAGAGCTTTACAATTGATGCCACAGCTCCACTTCTGGCCTTTTTTTTTTTTTTTTTTTACTGGTTAATTGGAGATGAGAGTCTCACAAACTTTCATGCCCAGGCTAGGTTCGAATTGAGGTCCTAAGATCTCTGCTTCTTCTATTTATATATGACTATATGTATGTATTTATTTATTTATGGTGCTGGCACTGAGGCTTGAACTCAGGTCCTTGTGCTCTCTTGCTTGGCTCTTGGTTGGTGCTCTACTAGTTGAGCCACAGCTCTTCTTCTAGCTCTCTGTTGGTTAATTAGAGGTATGAGTCTCATAGATTTTTCTGCCTAGGCTGACTTTGAACCTGAGTCTTCACATCTCAGCTTCTGGGCTGGGAATGTGGCTTAGTGTTAGATTGCTTGCCTAGCATCCATGAAGCCCTGGGTTTGAGTCCTCAGTACCACATGAACAGAAAAGACCAGAAATGGTGCTGTGGCTCAAGTGATAGAGTACTTAGCGTTGAGCAAAAGAAGCTTAGGGACAGTGCTCAGGCCCTGAGTTCAAGCCCTAGGACTGGCAAAACAATAACAAAAACAGATCTCAGCTTCCTGGGTAATTAGAATTACAAGTATGAGCCACCAGCACCCACATGTCCACATTTTAACTGTTTCTTAGCCTCAAATGCTTTCCTAATCCATCAGTCTGGGGTTTGAAGTCTTTCCTTTTGCTTGACCCCTCCTGTCTCTCAAACCAGGCCCCATCATACTCGCTGACTCCAGCCTGGTAAACTGATTCCTACTACTTCTGCACATTGGGGTCCCTCTTGTGGCCACAGTGTCCCTCCTTGGTGTCACAAGCGTGGACTCCAGAATAAGACTGCCTGGGTTCAAATGCAGGTCTAGCACTCATCAGTCATGTGCTCTAGTCAGGCTATTTCCTCTTTGGACCTCTGTTTTCTGTGTTTGTAGCTCATGGTAGGACCCACCTCATGACCTCATTTTAAGAATTAAATGTATTTTAAGAATTAAAAGTGTTCAGCCCAGCGTTTGCCACTCAGTAAGCACAATAACTAGTTTGGCCCCTTTTGAAAATCCAGCCTTGCCAAGACCAGGCCTCAGATCTATGTTTGGGAGGCCATGTGGACTGCTCTGTGCTCGGCTGCCTTCCTACACAGTTACGTTATCTCTTGTCAGCTTGATCTTCCCCTGGCTTTCTGGACACACAAAAGCTCATGGAAGCTGGGCACTAGAGGCTCATGCCTTTCAATCTATCTACTCAGGAGGCTGAGATATGAGGACCATGGTTCAATTCAGCCCAGGCAGAAAAGCCTAAGAAACTCTTATCTCCAATTAACCAGAAAAAAACTCAAAGTAGAGGCTTGGCTCAAGTGCTAGAGCTCCAGCCTAGACCAACAACAACAAAAAAGCCAAGTGAGAGCTTGAGGCCCAGAGTTCAAGCGTGAGGCCCAGAGTTCAAGCTTTGGTATTCAAACACACATGCATGCATGCATGCACACAAATGCACACATGCAATGCACTCATGCACTAGCACACAGAAATGAAATTTATAGAAGTTCATGGAACTAAAGAGCCAGTTTCATCCCTCCTGGGAATCTTTGGTCATCCTTTCCATCTGCCTGAGTTCAAGAGTTCAAGATCTTTCTCTACAAAGATCAGTCCCTCTTATTTACCTCTGTTTAAAACTCACATTCTTCATGACTCGCCATGCTCTGGAAGGGGCATAAGCTATAGAGTCAGAAAGACCTGGGGCTGGGTGCCAATGGCTCATGCATATAATCCTAGCTACTCGGGAGGCTGAAATCTGAAAATCATAGTTCAAAACCAGCAGAGCAGAATAAGTCTGAAGGACTTTTATCTCCAATTAACACCCCCTAACACATACACATACGCTCCAGAAATGAAGCTGAGGCTCAAGTGGTAGAGTGAAAGAGCTCAAAGACAGTTCCCGGGCCCCAAGTTCAAGCTCCAGTACCGGCACACACACACACACACACACACACACACACACACACACACAGATAAAAGATGGAGGGACAGAAGGAAGAAAAAGATACAAAAGAAAAGAAAATACCGGGGTTTGAATCCCAGTATCAGCTGGGTATCTTGGGAAAGTTGCTTTGTCTTGAGAGTAAGACTCTTAGTCTCAATTTTCTTACATGTGAAATAAAGTAAGCAGCTCATCCAGGATAAAAGTCAAGGAGAAAGGACAATAATCCTCATATGCCAAGGCAGTGGCATAGGGTGGGTATTTAGAATCTGCTTTCTATACTCCCTCTCTACCTTGCTGGGAGAGTAGGGTCTTCTCTCTACCCCAGCCTGTAGCTATACATCTGCTGCAGCTGCAGTTGGCTCACTCCGGTGTGTTTATGGAGATTTATCAAATGTTGGTTCTTATATTCACCCAACATGTGTTGATATTTGTCCATGACTGTGCTATGTCCTGAGAATGACTGAGACTGGATCTTTGTCCTGGGAAGGTCACGGAGAACTGAGCCACCTCATTGATGTGTAGAAGATCTTAGGGTCCTGTAGGATATGTCACTGTGGGGAGTCTATCTAGGGTATTAGAGAGAGCAATGGCTGAGTCCAGGCTGTATGCCAGGCATTTAAGTAGAAGATTCTATCCTGACTGGAGCATCCAGGATGAAGAAAACCTGTATCTTCAAATTGTGCAGGGACAACTACAGTTGTGTAGTGATGTCGCCATAGTGTAAAGACTGCACTGTGTGCCCAGGTGCTATTCTAAATAGGCGGACAGTGAAGTGTGAGGGGCAAAGAGGACTTCCTGGAGGAGGTGCTATCTAGGCTTTGAAGGATAAGTAGGCCTTGGTCTTCAGGAGGGAGGACATCCAAGATACCCAGGGAACTACAAGTCGTTCTGTAGAACCCCTGAAAAGCTCTTCTTTTCATCTCCTTATCCCTCAAGTCATCCTCTTCAGCCTCCCACATTCAGACTCTCCACTTTTCCTGATGCTTCATCCCCTGGGTGAAAAAAACGTAGCTTAGCTTGGGATCCCCGTGGCCCAGGCTCATCCTGAGGGACAGGGGCACTGGGGAAGGAAGAAGAGAAGGAGGGTCTCTGATGGGTGCATAGGTTGGGCAGGAAAAAAAGAAAAAAATTCCTCTACTCTGAGGCAAGAACATGACGCAGTGGCTGTCAGGATTGGCTCTGGGCTATACGGATGGATGACGCAGTGGCTGTCAGGATTGGCTCTGGGCTATATGGATGGAGGGGTCTTGTTCTCCACCTGTAGTTCCTTTGCCTGGTCCCCTCAGGCTGCTGCTCTCACCAAATCAAGAACTGCTAATGTGGTCAAGGCGAAGGTCCCCTTGCCTTCCAATGCAGCCAGCAGACCACGAGACTTCCACATAGGCTACATTTGCTAAGAGGCATGTGTGGACAGTGGGTGCACACGTGGGTGCATATGCGTCCTTGCTCACAGTCCCATACACATCTGTTCAGAGACACACATTCTAGAATGCCAAAAGGGCCCAGTTTGCCTCTGCTCCCTGTGTTCCCTTTGGGGAGAAGCAGACCCTTGGAGGGTTCTGGGATTTCGGCCCAGGGATGTCAAGAGCTTGGTATCTCTTGCTGAAAGAGCACCAAAGGGTTAAGAGCGAACATTTCCAGGGAGTTTGCCTCTTAATCAACACAGTTAATTCTTTTCCTTTTACAAACATAAATTCTTGGCAGTCAGTAACCAAGAAAGAAAGGAAGGGGGGGAACCTTAACCCAACATTAGTCAAATCTTTGCCTCTTCCTATTTTTTTTTTCAAGTTCAGACCCAGGGGAATTCAAAGCAATGAGAGAAATCCCAGCCCAGATGGAATGTTTTTGCTAATATACGTCTGCAAGTTATTTAAATGTATGTTTAAGTGTGTGTGTGTGTGTGTGTGTGTGTGTGTGTGGTGTGTGTGGTGTGTGTGTGTGTGTGTGTATGTGAGAGAGAGATTGGGAGAGAACATGAGAGCAAGTAAGCGTGGCTGAGTGACATGTATGCGTGCACATGCATGCACACACATGTGAGTAGGGCACACAACAGAGCAAGGCAATCAGCATCCTCTGCCAGGGCCCAGCTGTCCTCCAGTGTCAGCTCTCCTGTCTAGGCCTGAAACAGGACAAGGCCATTAGCCAGGACTGTCCTTGTCCTTCAACCCAGGTCTCTGTCCCTGACTTCCCAGCTCCAGTGGATGATTCTCCTCACTCTATGCCTTCTGTGTCTTTCTTCCTTGCTTAGCCAGGAGTGAGGGGCTGTGGTTCCAGGCCTGTGGAAGAATGATAGTTAAGAGGACTGAGCTCTACCCAGACGGTCCTTGCCCCCACACCCCAAAATAGCTCTGCCTGGATTTCAAAGCAGCCTTAGTCTCTGTTCCTCTCCTCTTACCGTCTTCCTGGAGATCTCTTTCTACTCCTGAGGTATTCCTCTCACCCTCCCAGTCCTCCAGATGACAGGCCTGATTCTCACTCATAGACTCCACCTTGGCAAGATGCCCCTGGCACTCCCAGCTGGGTCCAGGGTACAGAGACTGTATAGACCACCCTTTGGCTCCCCACTTGCCCCCCAGCTCTTCTCATCTGCTCTCTCCTGAACTGACTTTAATTCTTTAAATCTTTCCTCTGAAATCACTCCTCTGGCCCTGTAATCAGCTGTGCGGATTCCAACTTCCTGATTTCCAAGGGGAGATTAAGCAGCTTTCTCCATCCAAAGGCATTTTGGAGGCTTGGGCCACCCTGGGGCCTGGCTCAACTCTTGTCTAACAAGGGTTGCTCTCACTTTTCTGAGCTTTGGCCCACTCCAAGTTTTAGGCCTTCCACATAGAACTAACTTCCCATGCTCTACACTGCCCAAGTTCCCCCAGAGTTCAGCCCCCCCACTACTTCTCCTCCACACAGAGGTCTGCAGTGTTTCCAGCCAGGCCCAGGACTGGAGAGTACAGCTTCCTATATTGCTCTGGCTGCTCACCAGTCCTGCCCACTTCTCCTCTGGCCTCCTGGCTCCCTCCACCCACTCTCAGGCCCTTTAGAAAAACCAGGCTCTCTCTCCTCCATCTCCCTGTCTGGTGAGGAGATAAGACTTTCCAGTTGTCAGCCCTCCAGAGGTGATCATTACCTCCACATATCAGCTAGTGCCACCTAAGGATCTGGTGCTTAGCTGAGCCTTGGCTTGAGAATGGCACAGGAGGGGGTCAAGTTCAGGACTGAGTGGGAGGTGAGTATTGGGAAGGAGGACAGAGGGAGAGCATCCAAGGGAAAAATGAAATGCATTCAGGATTATGTATCATGTCAGTTTGCCTTGATATGAAGCTAGGGGATAGTGGTTGTTCAGCCTGATTTCCAGCCTGGAACAGACAGCTGCTTCGAAAGGAATGTGAGGCAGCAAAGGGGAAAGGAGACAGCCTGTGGGAAGTGTCCTGGAATGACACCTTGAGGGTCTTCAGCTATCCCCTGGAATGAGTGGGACCTTCACTTGCCAAAGCCAGAAGATGCCAGAAGTCTGTCTTAGTCTGAGGGCCTAGAGGAAGACAGGAATCTCGCATTGTTTGCAAAATATTGTGGATTTGAGCACTATTGTGGGAAAAGCCCTTACAGTCTTACTTAACGGAGCTCTCATCAGAGTCTCTCAATGCTCTAGGTTAAAAAGTACAATGATGCCTTAAGCAGTTGATTACCCCTATAATCCTAGCTACTCAGGAGGCTGAGACTCAAGGATTCCAATTTGAAGCCAGCCAGAGCCAGAAAGTCCACGAGACTCTTATCTCCAATTACTCAGCCAAAAGCCAGAAATGGAACTGATTGTTAAGTGGTAGAGCACCAGTCTTGAGCAAAAAAGCTAAGGAATAGTGCCCAGGCTCTGAGCTCACACACACATACACACACACACACACACACACACCCATAGCATTGGCACTGGCCAGAGTGGAGCTAGTTGGTTCTGACTAAAACAGGAGATTGGATCATGATCTGAGAGTTTGGAATTTACTTTGGGCATGGAAGGTGACCTGAGTGAGGTGACTTGGGTGCCTGGGGCCCATATCTAAAAGCAGGTCAGATCCTGGTGTTCATGTGACACCCTTCCCAGGTCCTGGGTGATGGATGGGTGGCTTTTTCTATTAGGGCACTGGCAGGCATGAGCAGAGGAGCTAGGAAATGGATCCAAGCAGAGCTGTGTTCTTCCTGGGCCAGCAGGGACACATATACAGGAGGGTCTGAGCCTATAACGTTCACAATCTATACATGGTTCATCTGTCACAGAGTGTAAACAGGCTTGCTCTATAAGAACCTGTGTGTGTGCCCAACACCCTCACGGGCACATTGGAGGTGTCGCAAAACAGTCATTAATGCCAAGGTGCAATTTGAAGGAAAGTATGTGGCTGTGAAAAGCCTCTTAGTTCAACTCTGCGCTGGGAAAGCTTGCCACCACTCTGGTCTTGGTCCTCTCTCCTGTAATAGGGATGGACTAGAGGGTCTTTTTGTGACTCTACAGTGCCCTTAGGTTTTAAGAGATGCCTGCTTCTGCCCCATCCCTAGAACATGCATGTATAGACATAGGATTATTCAGTAGCTACAGGGAACTACCCAGAGTCTACAGTGGGCTCCCTGCTCTCAGAGTTCCCCACAGAAGATAGTGAGCATCAGCTGGGTGCTGGTGGCTCATACTTATAATGCCCAAGATTCAGGAGGCTGAATCTGAGGATCACCATTCAAAGCCAGCCAGGGCAAGAAAACCTGTGAGAGAGGGCTGGGAATGTGGCTTAGTGGTAGAGTGCTTGCCTAGCCCTGGGTTGGATTCCTCAGTACCACATACACAGAAAATGCCAGAAGTGGTGCTGTGGCTCAGGTGGTAGAGTGCTAGCCTTAAGCAAAAGAAGCTCAAGGTCAGTGCCCAGCCCCTGAGTTCAAGCCACAGGACTGGCAAAGAAAAAAAGAAAAGAAAGTAAAGAAAACCTGAGAGACTCAAATTAGGCACTAAAAAAAACAAAACAAAACAAAACAAAAAAAAACAGAAGTAGAGCTGTGGCTCAAGTGGTAGATTGTTAGCCTTGAGCAAAAGGGCTCAAGGATAGCACCCTGACTCTGAGTTCAAGCCCCAGGATGAGCACATGCAAAAAATGGCTGTGCATCAAGGAATTCCCCTTCTTCTTTCTCCTTTCTCTTCTTTCCTGGCGTGGTGGCTTTCTTGCGTTCACATGCATGAGCACATTCAGAGACCAGCTGGTCCTCTCCTTTCCTTTCCTGTGTGGCTGCGAGTGGAGAGCAGGACTCAGATAGGTATGGGATAAACATCCTGGTTCTGAGGTACAGGGGTGGCACAGAATAGTACACCCACCCAGGCGCCATCAGAGGTGGACTCCATCTCCACTCTTGAGCAGATGTGCCACCACGTTAGATAACTCCCCAGGCCCACTTTCTACCGCCTGATCGCCCTGGGATGTTTTCTCCTACTCCATGCTCGTGCATGTGTGTACGTGTCCAGACACATGTGTGTAAATAGAGACAGATATAGCTAGAAGGATATGATAAAGTAGGCAGCATGGCTACCTGGTCCCACTGTAGCCAAACCCTGCCAGTGCTCCCAAGAGGGCAGCTAGGGTGTCTCTCTCAACAGATCTCGCCTGTCACTTCCACCAGTGACTCTTTCCCAACTCCCCAGCGTCAAGCTGTCATCGTCACCAACTCCTCCCCACAGTCAGGCTGCTGCTATATCCTCACTTCTTCCTCCGCAGCAACTCTCAAATCTGTTCCTTTCTTGGCCTCCGCCCCCTCCCTCAGCATCCCCCCTCCTCGTACATCCCCATCTCTTTTCCCGTGTCTCTCTATCTCTGCCTCTCTTTGCCTGTCATTCTGATTTTATATAGAGCTGTGCAGGTCCCTGTCTTTTCTCTCTCTCATTCAGCATCTGAGCTTTGTTGTGTGTTTCTGCTCATCTCTCCATGGTTATCACAGGCAGGAAGTCTCCTTGGGAAAGGATGCTGCTAATGTCCTTTTCTGTATCAGGGTTTGAACTCAGGGCCTTGCATTTGCTAGGCTTGCTTGCTTGGCTGGCACTCTACTACTTAAGATGTGACTCCAATCCAGCATTTTTGCTTTTGTTTTTTGTTTGTTTGTTTGTTTTGTTTTGAGATGAAGTCTCATGGACTTTTCTGACCAGGCTGGCTTTCAATCACAACCCTTCAGATGTCAGACTCCAGAGTAGCTGGGATTACAGGCATGAGCCATGGATGCCTGGCTATTCCTTTCTATTTCTATTCCAGGATGGAGGCTGGCACAGGGAGGAGAATGGCCCCACGGCTGCCTCCATCTTGCTCAGCTGTGCCTGTGAGAACCCGTGGGCCTTGGGAAGAACAGCTGGGCAAGAAACCAGTGATGCAGCTTTGCCTGTTGCTAAAACAAGTGGCAAGCCTGGCTCATTTGCATGTTGGGTCTCTTTTACATAAATCTGCATGTCAAGTTGGAGGCCCTGGAGCCAGGTAATGCAAAATGATGCAAAATAAATTAATCAGTGTGCCCCGCTGCAGGTGTCAGCCAGCTCTATCTTCTAACCAACAGAGCCAAGCCAGCCCGGCCAAGCTAGCGGCTCTATGGGATGGGGGTGGAGGGTGGAGTAGGGGCAGGGTGCTCTTGGCACTGGCTTGGAGCTGGCAGCCTGCTGTTCTGTTTCAAGCTGTGGGTGGCCCAGAGTGGCCTGTTTTTGAGCTTTTCTCTAAAGCAGCCCTGAAAAAGAGAGGGGGGGGAGGAGAGGAGAGAGAGAGGGAAGGGGAGGGGAGAAGGGAGAGGAGAGAGGGGAGAGGGGAGAGGAAGAGGGAGGGAGGGTATTGATGGTTAGGGAGCCTGCCAGCTGGAAAGGAGGGGTTTAGGGTTCACTTCATCCAGTGGGGAAACAGAGGTACAGAAAGTAGAGAAGGGACTTTTCAAGGGTACTCTGTAGTAATATCTTATCAGTAGCCTGAACTTTGGCTTTTAGCATAGAAGCTTTTGTATGCCTTATCACTGCCTAGAAGTGAGTGAATCTCTCTGTTAGAGGGATTTAGGGGGTCAAAGATAATAACCTACACCCACTTCTTCACCTCAGCCCTCAAGGAGCACTGCCCTGGTCTAAACACCCTTAGGCATCCCCTAGCCTTTCCTTACCCAGAATCAGGACCCTGTTTCTCCTTCAGGAAAAGGCAGGTGTGAACAAGGTAGTGAGTTCTTCTGCCTCTGAAAAGTATAGCTTTTTGGCTCTCTGTTAGATAGGGAAATGGTTGCTGAAGTCTCCTGAGACTTCAGGGGAGAGAGGAGAGGAGAGGAGAGGCATCAGAACCTACCTCACACTCAACTCCACTTTCCAAAGGTGAACTCTCCCTAGGAGCCCACTATTTCCCAACTCCTGGCCTCTCCAGACACTGCAGCACATCGCACAGGGCTGGCCATGACAATTCTTGTCCCACTGCAGGTGAGCTCTGACCAGGTAGTGGCCCCTCAGGAGACCTCAGTCTGGGATAAACACAGGGTCCTGAGGCTACCACTTCACCAACTGTTTGACCCAGGGTGAGACCTGTGCTCTCTGAGCCTCGTTTTCTCATCCAATAGGGTTCTTATGAGACAAAGCTCACTGCCCTGATACAGAGTAAGCATCTGTAGATCCTGGCTGTCATTGTCATCATTAGTCACAAATGCAACTACAAGTAGGCTGGGCTGGGAAGAGCAGACTTGCACTGTTTCTCGAACCACCTTCTCCCTCCTCCCTCCCCACTCCTGTCTGTTCTCAAACCATTGGGAACCATCTCTAACACAAATATTGTCACACCACTCCCTCCCTTAAGTCCTTTCTGGCGCCCTATGGTGCTTGGGAATGAGTTAGAGCTCCTTGATGCAACCTCCCCAGGCTTTTAGGATCTGCCTCCTGCTTATCTCCCCAGCCTCCTCTCTTATCTTCATGAGTCGCTGATGTTGGTCAAGCTGAACAGCTCTTACTCACACATTCCCAATCACCTCCAACCCTACACAGCTACCTCCTGACTCCTGCCCCTCAGTGCTGAAGTGGGGTGCTCCAGGGCCCTGGCACTCTCCCTGTAATGACTCAAAGAGGCCTGAAGGCTCTGAATTCCAGGAAACACTGCTGAGAGGTCAGCAAAGGAGCCCATGTGGGATTATCTCTGCAACCTCTCCTTGGTGGGGAAGAGGCCAGGGCCCCAGGGAGGAAGGCAGCAGCATAGGGGTTCCTCCCCCACCGCACTGTCCAGGCTCTCCACACTCCACAGGGAAAAGCCATCAGCCACCCTCCTTGGCTCTCAGGACTGTCCATCCAGATTCCTTGCCATTTAATCACCTCCCCCACTGAAAATTAGTCCACAGAAAAGACTGAATCTGAAGGAATGACTTCCAAGCCCATGAAGAGACCCTACCCCAGGATGTAAGTATCTGGGGGGCACAGGCTATTTTATAACAGCCCTTATTGTGGCATGACAGTACTTGTGTTTGAGAACATTCCCTCTGCTGTGAGAATAGATAGGAAGGAAACTCCTCTAGGGCCACTGTCTCTTTTCATCTCTCCCTGAGATACTGGCCTGTCTCATTGATCAACAGGGAAGGGTGAGCAGGACTTGGGCCTAGGAGACTGGGGGAGGAGGAAGGCAAAGCCAGGGAATGGCTGTAACTGAAAGGATGGTCTTATGAGACCCAGTATGGACCACCACTGGCCTATGGAAAGAACTCACATTCTGGAATCCAAAGATGGGTTAAAGGGCCATCTGCTAGCTGAGCAAATGGGAAAGTCATTTAACCTCTCTGATTCTCAGTTGTTTCAACTGTAAAAATGGGGTGAAGACAAGCACTGAGATCATATTAGGGGATGGAGGTAGAGTACCTTGTAAACAGGCCATTATGTGGTCTTAGAAGAAGAGCTCAAGCCTGGCACTGGTGGTTCCCACTTATAATCCTAGCTACTCAGCAGGCTGAGATCTGAGTATCAAGGTTTGAAGCCAGCCGAAGCAGAAAAGTCCCTGGGACTCTTACCTCCAATTAACCAACAAAAAGCTGAAATTGGAGATATGGCTCAAATCACACACACACACACACACACACACACACACACACACACACGGACGCACGCGCGCACACACACACACACTTACACACTTGCACACACGGAGAGGGGCCCAGCCTAGGGGGTCTCTGGTCAGAAACTAGGTTTCCATGATGAGAAATTGCTAATACCCTCTCGCTTTGCTCACATTCTCTGCCTACTCTGCTATAAACTGAAAGGTGGCAAGCTTATAAATATTTGTTCCTTATGGCCAGACTTTCATGAGTTTTATCAACCTTCCGATAAGGTAATCTGCCCCGCTGCTGAGTTCTGGCACCTGGCATTCTGCACGGCAGGTCACCACTCAGACTCTCCTTTTTAATACCTGGAAGGCAATGCATAGACTCTCAGCTTACAAAGGGCTAGGGGACCTCTGAGGGGCCTTGGAAATTAGTTCCCTTTGTTTCTGGGTCTGATTGTCTACAGTTGACCCAGAGCTCTGAGTTAACACCTTTTGTGCCAGATGGTGACTAGCTTAGGGTTGGCTCCACCCAGCACAGAACCCAAAGGTTTTGAAAGGACTTGAATAGAGTGTCCTTCTCCTTTAATTAAACACCAAATCTCCTTATCTATTTCAGCCTTTGCAAAGTGAAACCCAGGAAGGCAGACTCTCCAGCAGAGGAGAGAGGTGTGTGGAATTAATATTCCATTTCCATTTTTCCTGTGTAATTTAATAAGTCAACTAAGCCTATCAGGGGCTCAGGCCGTATTTAGCCACTGGGGCGGCCCTGCTCCCTCCACACTGCGCTTCGTCAGTCAACAAAGGTCACATTAGAGCGGCTGACTGGTCAGGCAGCCAGGAGGCAAGGTAAGCCAAGGTGAAGGTGAAAAGCTAGGGCCTTGCTCAGTCACACGTGGGGACGTGCCCCGCCTCCCTTGTCTAACCAGTGCACGCTTAAACTGCACCTGCTCCCCCAGCTCTGAGTCTAGGACCCCATAGGGCTCCATTGGCTTTCATCTCTGCTACCTCAGGCTCTTTCCAGAACCGCCATGGGACTGTTCAGACCTGTTCCTCCCAGAGGAAAGGCCATTGTCAGGGCAGCCTAAGTCCCCAAGGATGTGTGGCAGATCTATTCTCCACGGCTGGCCAAGGGCCAATCCCAAGATTCCTCTCCCAAGCTTTCTAGGACTATGCCTCCCAAAAGGAAAATTCTCATTTCATTCCTGAAAGTGGGGGTACCTTGAATACAGTGTAGAGATGCCGCTCAGAGCATTCACCTATGCCAGTGTTCTGATTATCACTGGAAGATGCAGGGAGGAACAGAACAAACTAGAACTTTCCCTGTAGGGATAGACTTTTAGAGCTAGAAAGGATTTTATGGATACCTACCCACTACGTGAGTGAAAATATTTTTGTTGTTTCTCTGAAACAGGGTCTCTCTGTGTAGCCTAGACTTGCTTGGAACTTGAGATCCTCTTGCCTCAGTTTCTCCTTTAAATGTTTAAAATGTTTAATTGATATATTCCAATCCACTATTTCACAGATAGATAAGTTGAAATTCAAGGAGGAAAATGAGCCAGTGAGATTTATATGTGGGTTTTCTCTGTGTGTGTGTGTGTGTGTGTGTGTGTGTGTGTGTGTGTGTGTGTACATATATACGGGGCTTCAATTTAGGCCCTTGATTCTGTCCCTTGACTTTTCTTCTCAAGGCTGGTGCTCTACCACTTGAACTATATCTCCATTTCGGGCTTTTTGCTGATTAATTGGAGAGAAGAGTCTCATGGAGCTAGGTGCTGCTGGTACACGCCTGTAATCCTAGCTATACAGGATGTTGAGATCTGAGGATCATGGTTCAAAGCCAGCCTTGTCAGGAAAGTCTGTGAGACTCTTATCACCAATAAACTACTTGGAAAAAGCTGGAAGTGGTGCTGTGGCTCAAGTGGTAGAGCCCGAGCTTTGAGCACAAAGAAGCTTAGAGATAGCATCCAGGCCCTGAGTTTAAGCCCCAGGATTGGCAAAAAAAAAAAAAAAAAGTCTCATGGACTTTTCTGCCTCACTGGCTTTGAACCTTAATCACTTCACCTTTCTGAATAGCTAATATTACAGCTGTGAGCCACTAGAACCAGGCGCTAGTAAGTTCTAATAGCTTAGGCCAGAGAAAGGCAGGCAGGTCTGTTAGAAGTTAGGAAGTGTCTAGGTTGGGCCACAGAGGAAGCAGAATGTTTCTGTCCCTTGGGACATGGTCTACTCCAGGATTATTCCATGCTCATGTTAGCATTCATCCTTCTTTAATACCCAGGCCATACTTTGGGGTGCTCCTGCTAATGGGGTGTCATGGAGGTGAAATCACACTGCTATGGTTGAGCGTAAGAGCTCTGGAGTCAGACCTGAGTTCAAACAATGGTCTTACTTCACAGTCACAGCCAACAAATGCACACAGAATGGATGAACACAACATTTGGTTTTGATTTTTTAAGCCAAATTTATATTAACTTTAAGCAGTTGTACAAGGGGGTTTCAATTCAATGTGTCAGTTTATGAGTATAATACATCTTGATCAATATCACCCCTTCCACAGTTCTCCCCATCTCTCCCAACCCCACCAGTCACTTCAAGTTAGCGGGTCAGCATTTGGGTTTTATGATCAGTTTTCCTTTATGGTTGTTGTTGTTATTATTATTATTATTTTGTTGGTCATGGGGCTTGAACTCTGGGCCTGGGCCCTATCCCTCAGCTCTTCAGCTCAAGGCAAGCACTCTACCACTTGAGTCACAATGCCATTTCTGGTTTTCTGGTGGTTAATTGGAGATAAGAGTCTCATGGACTTTCCTGCCCAGGCTGGCTTTGAACCATGATCCTCAGATCTCAGTTTCCTGAGTAGCTAGGATTACAGGCATGAGCCACTGATGCTTGGCTATTATTATTTTTGTGGCCTAGAATAATATTTCTCTGTTCTACTTTATTCACCTTTTCTTTCCATACCCCACCTTCTTTTAGTTACAGACGACTTTGCCCACACCCCTTTTATATCAGCACACCCCGCAGACAGGTAAGTGCCAGGGCACCACAGACATACTCATAACAGCCTTTGCCCAGGCTCCAGGTTCAAGTTTTTGCCTCCATCTCTTCTGCAGGGGGGGGGGGGGAGGGGGGCGGAAGCTTGAAGTCAAGCTCTGCCCTTCTTACCCAGCCTCCATCCTATTCACTGTTCAAATGAAGGTCCCTTTTTTTATACTTTGAAACGCTGGCCACTTTCCTTTGTACTGTGTGCTGCTTAATAAGTTAGGGGTGGGTTACAAAAAAGGAAGGAAGGAAGGAAGAAAGGAAGGAAGGAAGGAAGGAAGGAAGGAAGGAAGGAAGGAAGGAAGGAAGGAAGGGAGGGAGGGAGGGAAGGAAGGAAGGAAGGAAGGAAGGGAGGGAGGGAGGGAGGGAAGGAAGGAATTAAGAAAGGAGTGAAGTAGGGAGGGACAGAAGGAGAGACAGAGAGAGAAAGAAAGAAGAAAGAAAGAAAGGAAGAAAAGAAAGAAAGAAAGAAAGAAAGAAAGAAAGAAAGAAAGAAAGAAAGAAAAGAAAGAAAAGCAATTATTTTTTCCTTTCCAAGGAAGGCTGTCCATTCACTTCTGTTTTGTCTGACTCAGTACTGACTGATGCAATTCCCTTCTGCTCTGACAAATGGGACCCTCAGCAAAGAAGAAACAGAGCCAAGGCAAAAGGGAAGAGGTCAGAGGCTTTCTGGAGATTTATGAAGTTCCCATCTAAGCAGGGGCAGCTGTGCAGTTCTCATCTATGTGTGTGCCTTGAGCTTCAGGAAAATTCTGAGTCTCATCTTCATTTGACTCATTTGAGAGGAGTCTGGGTTTTTATGGTCATGGTTGTTGTGATAGTGGTGGTGGTGCAGTACTTGAGCTTGTACTCAGAGCCTGGATGTTGTCCCTTAGCTTTTTCACTCAAGGTGGGCTCTCTAGCACTTGAGCCACATCTCTACTCCTGGCTTTTTTTTTAATGGGTTACTGGGGATACGAATCTCATGGGCAGGAAAGTCTGTGAAACTCGCATCTCCAATTAATCACCAAAAAAGCCAGAAGTGGCGCTGCGGCTCAGGTGGTACAGCGCTAGCTCTGAGTCAGTGAATTTTTCTTCCTGCTGTCTTTCCTTTTTCCTCTGAGCCCAGAGCTGGGAGCAGAGGTGTGGATGTTTGCTTCCTTTTCCTCGGGAGCTGGGCCACACAGAGAACTAAGTCCTTTTATTCCCCTCAAACCCTGTGTCTCACCCTGTTTTTCTACCCTGGGTTTAGGGGGTTTGAATTTAGTTTGACTTAGTGAAAATCTGGAGGGAAAAATATGTAGGAAATCGATAGGCTAAGATTGTCACACAACAGAAACAATTGTAACCCATAAGCCTGAAAGAATTAGACCACAGACAAAAAGAATATTCCTAAGAATAGAAAATAATGATAAAGTCTAAAGCCTATGGCTTGAACATGCACCTGTGGTCTGGGAGAGAATGGATTAGCATGATGTAATGATAAATTGTAAATAACATACTCAGTGAGGCCAACTTCAGGTGTGGGTTTGTGTGAGCCTTTAATACACATGACTAACATGTAAATCTAGACATTTGCATCGTGTTTTTAATGACTTAACCAAACAAGGTTCTCAATGTACTAAAGTAATGGAAATATTGGCTCTGTGTAGAAAAAGCACTTTCCACCCTTTGGGCTGGCTCTCTTCTCTTCGAGTTCTTACTTATTGTGCACAGTACCTGATGCTGAATGGGTCGGTACCCTCTGGTTTAGCAGGGGTCTACCTAGTGGGCACTGATGGGTGGTGACAGGGGACAGGTATGTCTGACCAGGACCACAGGATCTCTGAGGGGAAAAGA
This sequence comes from Dipodomys spectabilis, assembly GCF_019054845.1. NCBI lineage: Eukaryota > Metazoa > Chordata > Mammalia > Rodentia > Heteromyidae > Dipodomys > Dipodomys spectabilis. Next base: position 20,562,647 of record NW_024870694.1, read on the forward strand.
AGTTGGTGGGAGCCCAACTTCAGGTCCCAGTGTATCATTGGAGTAAGACAGTTAGAGGTGGCCTCAGGCTAGAGTGTTGTGTGGGGTGTGGTAATACACGCCTGCAACCCCAACACTCAGGAGGCTGAAGTAGGAAGATTGTGAGTTCAAGGTCAAACTGGATTATATAGCAAAAACATAAATACCAAAAAATAACAACCATGATGGATGCTGGTAGCTCATGTCTGTAATCCTAGCTACTCAAGTGGTTAGAGCTGAGATTCAAATCCAGTTCAGGCAGACTCTGCTTTCCAATTAATTCCCAAAAAAACAGAAGTGGAGGTGTGTGGGGCTCACATAGTAGAGTCCCAGCCTCAAGCAGAAAAGCCAAGAGAGAGACCGGGGCTTGAGTTCAAACCCTCGTACCTGCAGCATTTAATAATAATAATAATAACAACAACAACAACCGTAAAAGAGTGATGTGGCCCAGTGATGTAGCCTCAGCCCTGCTTCGTTGGGCTTGCAGATGTGACCTGTGAAAGGAAAGGTGGGTGTGATTGAGAAAAGTGTGTTCAAACTTGCAGCTGTTCCACGACCAAAGCCTCGCCCATGGCTGGTGTGGTTTGCGGAGCAGCATTTGCACTGGAATGTCCTGGGTTTTACTTCCGGAGGTCCTGACCGCCCAGCCCCAGCCGCCACCTGGCCTGATCTCATCTGCAAGTCCTGTTTATCTCGGCACAATGGCCAGGCTGATGTTTTATGACATCCTCCTCTTCACACCCTCAGCCCGGGTGAGGGTGAATAGGAAACAATTGCTCTGTGCCTGGCTATCAATCACTATTTGCCTTCCTGTGTTGTCACGGGTCACCAGCTCTGGGCAGTGACGCACAGGTGACGTTATCTCCACCTTACCACTCCTTACCAAGCCCTTCAGTCACCTCGCTAGGTGCACAAAGCCAATCTCGCTAAGTCCTAAGTCTACTCAGCTTTGAACACAACTAGTGATCACCTGAATGGGAGCACAGATGCAGTGTTTACTCAGACTTCAGCTGATAGGAGCTGTGGTCTAGCTCAGTGGGAGAGCACTTGCCTAGCATGCATGAGTCCCTGGCTCCCCTGCCCTGCAGAAGGAATAAAGACATGCAATTAAATAAAGATTTCAGATGATGCAAAAGGAGATCACTAAAGAAGGGTCCAAGAGTAAGATTCCAAGTCAGCTTGAGTCAAATGGAAGAGTCTGAGTTGAAGGAAATGAAAGTTACCAGTGGCAAATGTCAAGTCAGAATTTGGAAGATGGGGGTTGGGAAGGTGGCTCAGTGGTAGAGCACTTGCCTTGCATGCATGAGGCCCTGGGTTCGATTCCTCAGCACCACATAAGCAAAAAGAAAAAAAGCCGGAAGTGGCACTGTGGCTCAAGTGGTAGAGCGCTAGCCTTGAGCTGAAGAGCTGAGGGACAGCGCCCAGGCCCAGAGTTCAGGCCCCACGACCGGACCCTCCCCCCCCCCCCCCCCAAAAAAAAAGAATTTGGAAGATGGAACTAAAGAAACAACTGACTGTAAGCTCAGTTTGGGTCAAGAGGATGATGCAACTCTCAACAAATTAGAGTCCAGAAGAAGGGGCAAAGAAGGAGTATTCCCAACATTGCTGGGCCTCACCCCCTGTGTGTGACATACTCTTATCCATTGATGAAGCATGAGGGCTGGAATCAAGAAGATGGGAAATCTGGAAATGATAACCAACAGTAAGTGGAGAGCACTAAAGCACTAGAGAGGTAGAACCCAAAGAGCCAAAAAAGTTTCAGGGGGACATGAAAACTGGAGTTTTGTCTTTGTGTTTGGGCAGTACTAGCATTTGAACTGAAAATCTTGGGCTTGCTAGGCAAGAACTCTCTCACTAGAGCCACACTTCCAGCCCTTTTTGCTTAACTCCTCCCTACCCCACCCTGTAATCCCCTTAATGGGCCTTGAACTTGGGGTCTGGACACTGTCCCTGAGCTCTTGGTCAAGGCTAGCGCTCTACCACTTTGAGCCACAGTGCCACTTCTGGTTTTCTGGTGGTTTATTGGAGATAAGAGTCTCAGGGACTTTCCTGCCGGGGCTGACTTTAAACTGCAATCCTCAGATCTCAGCCTCTTGCATAGCTAAGATTACAGGTATGAGCCACCAGCATCTGGCTAGGTTAACTTTTGATAGGGCTCTTATTTGAGCCCAGGACCCAGTCTGGATCCTCCTATTTATCTTTCCTGTATAGCTGAGATCACTGATGTGCACTACCATGCTCAGCTTGTTAAGATTGAGTCTCTTTTTGATCAGGCTCTTCTTGAAATGTAATACTTCTGTCTCTGCTTCTGAGTAGTTGGGATTCCAGGCATGAACCACTGCACCTGGCCTTCCATGAAGGCCTTTTATAACTTCTTGAAGTTCTATATGAAAGTGATAAGTCACCCCATACTCTAGGGGACAAGGTAGATCCACGAAACTAGGTGTAAGGGAACTGAGTTTCAGTCCAGCCTGAGAAAGAAGTCTGTAGCAGCAAGAGAACTGTCTAAAGCCTGGATAAGCTGCTGGATTTGGTGATGAGTTCCCTGTCACAGGATGTAGTCAAGCTGAAGTTTGAGCATCACATATCAGTGATGCTGCAGAGAGAATTCTGATATATGTCAGTAATTCAATTTGATGGACTCTATGGGTCCTTTCAACTCAGATATACTCTAATCCTAGTACTCTCTATTATAATTGATTGTACTCTTCCCTGCATGAGAATACGTAATTCTTGTTGGGAAAATACAGTTGCTGAACATTGGCAATATTTTCCAGTTCTTTGCAGCTTAAACATCTTAGACAAAGAACACCTGGGCCCAAAATCTTGGCTCTGTCACTTGTGAACTGTGTGGCCTTGAACTAGTCACTTAACCTCTCTGGTCCTGATGTTCCTCAGTTACACAATTGAGATCATTGTAGTGTCTACCTCACAGAGATGTTATGAAAAGAAAATAAATCAGTATTTAAGAAACACTCAGAACATTGTGGGCATATCATATATGTTCTAAATGTGCTGGTTACATAAAACAGGCCTGTAAAATGGCTTAATAAATGGTTTGAGGAGGTCTTCCTTCTTGACCAACTCATCAGCAGCAACTCAGGCTGTAAAATAGCCAAGAGCCCAAAGGCAGCAAAATAATAAATAAACAGGATGCAGAAATCACACAGGCTCACCCAGCTCTCAGGAGGGCCGGAAATGTTCCAGCTGTAGGGAAGGGGAGTGTGTTTCATGGCAATGAATAATTCCTCCTCCCCCCACCTTGTCTACTCCCTCTCTCCAATCCTTGCTAGAGGCCAGGGGAAGCCGCGAGGTAATACAGGAGGGTGGGGCCAGTACTGGTTGGATACCCAGGCCTGTCCTACGGAGCCAAATCTTCTCTTACTGGAATAACCGTTGTCCTCGCTTCTCAACAAATACTAACCATCATTAATAAAAGGACTAATAAAAGCATTTATTGCACTTAGGCAATGGGCCCACTTTCTCTAGCTGCAGGGCCTTGGCAAAAGCGCATTGAAGATGAGGGATGGGAAAGCCGAAACTCCCGCTATACCCCAGAGCTGGGCTGGGCCTCCGTCCATCCTGCTGCCCAAGCATGGGCCAAGCAGCATGGAGATGAATGTGGAGTGCTGATACTCCAAAGGAAATGCCTAGCATGAAGCTTACTTGGCAGGACTTTGTCCCTGTTTTGCAGAGGGAAATATGAAGGCATGAAGACATTTAGGGGTTCATGCAGACATGCAATGCAGAAGAGCTGAGAATGGCTAGAATCCTGTGTTTTTTACTTCCCAGTCTTGCTTTTTTTTTTGGTTAGTTGTGGGGCTTGAACTCATAGTTGGGGTACTGTCCCTGAGCTCTTTTGCTCAAGGCTAGTGCTTTACCACTTGGAGCCACAGCTTCTGTATATCTGATGGTTAATTGGAGATAAGACTCTCACAGACTTTCCTGCCCACACTGGCTTTGAACCCTGATTCTCAGATCTTAGCCTTCTGAGTAGTTAGGATGACAGGCGTGAACCACCAGTGCCTAGCTCTGCCTTGTTTTTTTTTTAATGCTGGTACTGGGGCTTGAACTCAGGGCCGGGGTTCTCTCTTTCTCTTAGTTTTTTTCCTCTCAAGCTTGGCATTCTATCTACAATTTGAGCCACACCTCCACTTCCAGCTTTTTGCTGGTTAATTGGAGATAAGAGTCTCATGGACCTTTCTACCTGGGCTGGCTTCCAACTGGGATCCTCAGATCTCAACCTTCTGAGTATCTAGGATTACAGGCATGAGCTGCAGAGCCAGGCCCATTTGGTTTGATATGAAAGGCAAGGATGAGACTGCCTATCTCCATCCAGCCCCCAATGGGGGATCCAAGAGCACTGTGATTGTCATCGCTTTTCTAAATTATTATTGTTGTTATTATAATAACTAGTGGGTAGATTTGAGTGGGTGGTGGATGCCGGATAATTACCAAGACCCCAAAATTAAAGTGTCAAGTCTTGACTTTTCCACGGCTGCTCAAAGATGAAAATGAAAGCTGGCCTTGGGGCACCCTGGGAAGAGCCCTAATCTTAAGATATAGTGAGCCAGGAGAGGAAGGCAGTGGAGGCCTGCCAGGCCCCAAACCCTGGAACCCAAAGACACAATGGCTGTGCAGGAGGCTGCAAGGCCATGAACAAACATCCCACATTTCACTCCTGCCTCTCCCAGTCCTTTGCTGTGTGACCTTGGAAAATCCACTAGATTTTTCCAAACGTCAGGTTTCTACGACCTCAAAGTGGACTTAGAAATCCCAGCTACCTTGCAGGGCTGTTATAAGTAAGGCCAGAAAATAGGCAGTAGGAAGTTAAGAAATGCATTTTGTTCTGTTTTCTCTGCCTGTTGGACTGGAGTTCTACCAAGGAGGAGGGCCTCTAATTGTGGGGCCACAGGACTCCCCCTAACATCAGGTGACACAAGGCCCTTTCCTCAGTGAAAAATAACTCTGGCCTTGCTCCCCCCACCCCCACTAGAAGACAAGACAACAAAAGCTCTGCCCTGCACCCCTCCTAGGCCCCAGGGATGTCAGATGGACTGGAGATACGGTCCGGGGAGGCGAGGCAGTTAATGACAGCACAGGGATCTGTTATTATTGTCATTACTGGGGCTCTGTCCAGTAAGCAGCCAGGACGGGGACCGAGTGACTCACAGTCTGCAGGCTGAGGCCCTCCATTGCCTGTCAGAGCTTGCCTTCTCAAACAGATCCCTTCTTAGGGTGCTTCTGTCTTTCCCAGCCATCTTGGGGTCCTCATGGCAGGGTGAAAAGAAGGTGTTAGGAGACATTTGGAACCGGAGTACCCAGCTCCGAGTCTAAGGTGGACCAGAAGCAACAAAATAAGCTTCGCCACGGGGCTGGGAAGGTGGCTCAGTGGAAGAGCGCTTGCCTTGCATGCCTGAGGCCCTGGGTTCGATTCCTCAGCACCACATAAGCAAAAAGAAAAAAGCCGGAAGTGGTGCTGTGGCTCAAGTGGTAGAGCGCTAGCCTTGAGCTGAAGAGCTGAGGGACAGCGCCCAGGCCCAGAGTTCAGGCCCCATGACCGGACCCCCCCAAAAAAATAAGCTTGGCCATGGGGTTGGGGGAATGGGGATACCTGGAGAGATGAGCTGATGGCATCAGGGAAGGCAGGGTAGGGCAGGGGCCCGTGGCAGGGCATTCAGGCCTGGGCCGCCCTGTGCAGCCTGTGGGTGGCGTGTGGGCGCTGAAGGGTTTTTGGCAAGAACCAGACTCCGCCCCTTTCCCCCAAAGCTGCTGTGAGTGGCAAAGGCCAAGGCAGGAAGAACCTTCAGACACTTGGTAACATCAGGGAGTGGCTTTTAAGCCCAGTACCCAGGACCTAACATCTTAACCACTGCTGGAAGGGGACCCTGCCACCAGGCAAGCACCTTGTACCATGACTCACTACACACACCCCTGCAGTTTCGTGGGGGAGGGCACAGCTTGTCATAGCTGGTGCTGGGGAGGCAGAGGGCTTCTGTCCTATACTCCATGACAGATGCTCTCCCTCCCTCTGCACCATCCAAGTGGAGACCGGTGGCTGGGGGTTTGGGTAGGAGGAGTCTCAGAGTACACAGCCTGCCTGGGGAGGAGCCTGACGGCAAGGAAGATAGTCAGGTCAAGGTGGGTCCTAGTGGGTCCTAGTTTTTGATCAGATCCCAGCCTGGAAGATCTGCACTGCGGTCCCTCAGCTCTGTAGTGAGGACAGTAACTTCATTTTGTTTCATTACTGTTGTTGGTTTGTGACTGGGGCTTGAACTCAGGGCCAGAGTCTCACTTGGTTTCACACGAAGCCGACCATCTACCACTTGAACCACACCTCCACTGTCAGCATCTTGGTGGTTGATTGGAGATGAGATTGTCTTGGTCTTTCCTGCCCCCGGCTGCCTTTGAACAGTGACCCTCAGACTTCAGCCTCCTGAGTAGCTAGGATTGATAGGCACGAGACACCGGCGCCTGGCTTTTGGTTTGGTTTGACTGCAGCTGGGAGGGACCAGTGACAGATTGTGCTCCCAGCCTAGCTGTATCTTGGCTCAGGGAGGCTGACAGGATTCACCCAGAATGGGAGAAGCAGAGCCACAGCGCTGACTGCAGAGCCCAGTTCTTTCTAAGAACTCATCTCTATCCAGTTCTATTCCATGAAAAATCACGACAGCGCTATCAGTTACCACTTCTTGCCAGCTTCATCCCTGCAAGTTATTACGCCCAATGTTTCTGTATCTCACTTCAGGCTGGGAAAAGAGACCAGAGGCTCAAACATCAGAGAGATGGCTCATTCATGTCATTCTACATTTTCTTCCAGGTCTGAAGCACTGTTATTTTTGCACATGTTCTCAAATTCATGGGAGTTCAGGCTGCACTTGCTTGTTTGATTGATCTGGTACTTTCTGCATGCTGAGATTTCCATTCAGCTCTGAGAAGCCAGAGATAAATGAGGACAGGATCCTTGATAGCAGTACACTAGGATCAATTTACTGGAGTTACAGCCTAAGGGTCAAAAACGATGCCTCCAGGAGACAGAGATAGCTTCCAGGTACAGTAAAATTAAGTGGGGTTTTGAAGGATGAAGAAGAGTTTACCACAGGGGGTTGTGGATGGGAGAGATGAAGTAAATGCAGAGAAGACATATGGAAAGAAGAACTGTTAGGGAAAGTTCTCTGGGACTTTTTTTTGAGACCATGTGGAGGGATACAAGGGAGGGTGGGGGATACCGCTGGAAGTGAGTGGAGACCCCTTGAGGAAGGAATAAGCCAGGCTGAGAGGGAGACCTCACAGACACGCTGATTCAGCCCGTCTCTCCTGCCACTCTTCCTTGGTCCTGGCACCTGCGAACTGGACTGTCCACCTGGGACTTTAATTAGACCTCTAGTGAGGCGAGCACTAACTACCAGCTCTGCCTCACCCAAAATGCCAGCTCTGCTTCTGTGCGGAACCTTCTAGATGCTTCTCTGATGTTTCTCTCATTGATCAGGTATTAGGAGTCTTTACCCTGAGGTGTGCTGGGTCAAGCTCTGGCAAGTGGCCTCTTAGGGGTTGGACCAGAGAACTCTTTTCTGCTCCTCTTCCAGCCCCAGCTCCTGACCCACTCTAGGCCAAGCTCTGCCACCATTGGACCCTCCCCCATCCACCCCTCCCCCATACACCTGTGCTCACTTGTCCTTTGGGATGACATGATTGCCCCTGCTTCCTCCCAGGCTCCTTAAACAGGCCCCTGGGCCACCCCCACCCCCATCCCAGGCCCGAAAGACAGTGGTATGCTTGAGACTTCTGAAGTTGAGAAAAGGAGATCTAACTTCCTTGTATGCTTTGATTTTAAATCACCTGAAAGAACTCTCCAGAAAAGAACAGGCATTTGAGAACCTGACAGATCTGAGCTCTGAGGTGTGACCCTCGGAAAAATCACCTCGCCTCTCTGAACTCTGTTTCCCTCATCCATAAAATGGGGACACCAGGCATGCAGGGATTAAAGGTGATCACACGCAGGAATGTCAGTCAAAGAAGGGCTGAGTACATTTGAGAGAGCCAAGCAGGAAGGGGCATTTCTCTGCTTCCTCCTTAGAAGGGGCACCTTTAACTTCCACCTGGGGAAAGAAAAAAAACAACCCACACACAAACAAAGTATAAACAAAACAAAGCAGGTTGGGTTCAATCAGGGCTTTAGTGCGAGTGAGTCAGTACTGAAATGGGAAGAGCCCATCCTCCAAAAGGCTGGGAAGGCCTGTGCCAGCCAAGAGATACTGGCCCTTGTCACCCCAGAGCTACCCCCTCCCCCTCTACCACAAGGCCTGCTGATAGGTGCTGACCTCTCCAGGCTAGCAAGCCCCACAGTTTCACGGTTGGGCCCTGGCAGGCAGGGCGGTGGTGGCAGAGCTGGTTGGTGGAGTTGGCTTAGGGAAGGATATTTTGTATCTGGCTTCTGGAATGACTAATGAATGAGCTGTCTCCACTGCAGGAGAATTATGCCACTTAAGCAAAACCCAGCCGGGCCAGGCGGCTCTGAGATAGCTAATAGGAAATGCCTGTCAGAGCACTGACGCTTCAAAGCCAAATATATTCTCACTGTGCTCTCTGTTTGCTAAGTTTACTTTATGCAAAATATAACTCTGATGAAAATACGTAGACAGCAGAGAGCGAGTGAGCAAGCTCGCTCCTTCCCTCAGCAGACCCTGGGGAAGGGGGGGGGGGGGGGAGGAGCAGACAATCCCTAGTTTACCCTCTGAGTTCTTTCTTGGCCAAAGAGCACAGAGCTGTTCTAGGCAGAACGTGAAAGCCAGTGTGGAAAGATCACTGGGTGGGATAGGGAGCTGGGTTCCAGTGCTGCAGTCCTATCCCTTCTTCTGCCCGGTATAGCTGTGCAGAGAACGTCTCTGGCCTTGGCTTTGCTCTCTGGTTAGCAATTGCTACAGTTACAATACCTAACACGCCCTGTCCCACAAGGTCCAATGGAGGCAGGAGTGTCTGCAGTCAGGGACCCTCCTGGGTTCTCCGACCCTGAGCCTCTCACAGGTTGTGGTGGATGCTGGGAGCACTGGAAATGAAGAGAGGTCATCCTAGCAGAGACACTGAGAGTTCTCATTCTGTGAAATGGGCTGCAAGTGCAGGCGGATCCTGGTGAGGAGTCTTGGGGACTCCTGAGCCAAGGCCATCTTCACGGAGGGTCTCAGACACCTTTCCCTAGGGGAGGATCAAGGCACCCTGGGCTTCCCCAAGGACCTGAAAGAGAGGGGACCCAGGACACAGAGACAGGCTGAGCGGGACAAAGGTAAGAAATGGGCAGGAAGGCATCCATCCACACTGTGCTTTCTAAGCACAATGGCAGTCCTGAGAAGTAAAGGTTTGGGATGCTGTGGGCTGTCCCTGAGCCTTGGTGCATGTGGTAAAATGGGGACAGTGATCGACAACTTTACCAACCACATGCATGCAGATGTTCCTGCATTTTAGTCCTCCAGTGAAAGGAAGCCCCTAGAAGTTTTACTGCCCAACTTCCAGGAGAGCTATCAACAGAATGGGCCTCAGGTCAGCAGAGCCCTGGGCCAGCAATCCTAGGTCTTCACTGCAGTATGCACATGACATTGGTGGTGACACCTTAATGTCTTGTAGTTTCCTTATCTGTAAAGTGGGGATAATCATAGGGCCTGCTTCACAGGAATGAAAGAAGTTGTTTATGAGCCGGATACAAGTGGCTCATGCCTTTAATCCTAGCTACCCAGGAGGCTGCGACCTGAGAATCACAGTTCAAAGTCAGACCAGGCAGGAAAGATCATGAGACTCTTGTCTCCAATTAACCACCAAAAAGCTGGAAGTGGAGCTGTGGCTCAAGTGTTAGAGGTGCTTGCTTTGAGTGAAATGGCCACAGGACAGGCCCAGGCCCTGAGTTCAAGTCCTAGTACCAGAAAGAAAGAAAGAAAGAGAGAGAGAGAAAGAGGGAGGGAGGGAGGGAGGGAGGGAGGGAGGGAGAAAGAAAGAAAGAAAGAAACAAAGAAAGAAAGGGAGGGAGGGAGGGAGGGAGGGAGAAAGAAAGGGAGAAAAGAAAGAGAAGGGGGAAGAAAGAAAGAAAGACGTTCCTTCCTTCCTTCTTTCTAGTCTTTCTCCCCTCCCTTCCTCCTTCCCTCCCTTCCTTCCATCCTTCCTTCCTTCCTCTTCCTTCTTTTCTAATGTTTTCTAATGGCAGTCCCATTGTAAGCAAAGGGCTGACAGGACAAGGCCCCAGGTAGGAACAAAGAAAATACACCCACAACTCTCCCGCCAGAAAAGAGCTGGAATTCTCAGAGATTCTTTGAGCCAGAACTCTCAGGGAGAAGTCCCAGAAGGCTGCCCATCAGGTGCGAAAATGCAGAAAAATGGAATGTGTAAGATGATGAACCAGAGAATCATCCACCCAGCCTGCGCCCAGCTATGTCTTAATGAGCCAAACTCCAAAGAAGCTTTCCCTTTAATCTGGCAGTTGAAACGAGATGCTGCTAAGAAGCCCCCACCTTATCCACCCCACCCTATGTGTTGCCATGACGACCCAAGTTCTTAGCCCACGAAAGAACTACCTCAGCATTTTCCTCTAATACAAAAGAAAATTATTCCAGGTTTTGGACAGAGAACGCTAAGGAAGGGGACCTGTTACCACAGCAGGTTCTTCAGCCACTAGAGGTGAAATATGAGCCAGCCAGGACAGGCCTCTGCAAGGCCAAGGAAGGAAACTAGAGGTGACAGGACCCCTGCTCCCCACCCCCCTTCCAGCTTGCAGAGCCCTGCTCTGCTGTCATTGCTGGATTGCTCCCCTCAGCTGGACCTCATTTGGCCCCGCAATGAAGCACATTAAAAGAAAACACATCCCGTGTCCATATGGAGAGGGGCAGGGACATGAGGGAAACAGGTCCTTGGCTGCCTAGACCCCAGTGATTGCAAAGGTGGTTTTCTGTTCTTCTGTCTGGCTTGCTCTTGAAACAGCCCAGGTGAAGCCAACCTATAGCTTGACTAAGAAGTTTCCCAGGGAAACCCAAGGCCTTGCTTATAAGGAAAGCCATAGCCAATCTGCTTTGCCAGGCATTGCCTTTGACATCTTCATCTCCTTCCCTCTCTACCACTCAGCCTTCATCATGTTGAAGACTTGTTTCTAGAAGTTTCTCCAGCTCAGCCACTTCTTTCTGCTGCAATGGTCTCGGTCATGTCTCCTCAGCTCTAGCTGGAAATGTGCCCAGACTATCTCCACATTCGAGCCAGAGTAGTCACTCTACAAAGCAAATCTAGCCATGTCATCTCTTACTTACTGTGGCTCCCCTGGCCTTGAGGATAACTTTTCAGATTCCTTAGAAAGCCAGAATCATATTCAATAAAGACACCTCTCACCCCTGCTCACTCCACTCCAGCCATAAAGAAACCCACTCACCCACCCACAGCACGGAGCCTTCATAAACAGTGCTCTTCTTTGTAACCCAGCCTGCTGGGTACCTTCCCTGTACCCTCCCTCTGACCCACCTCCACCCTGCTCTGCCCAGAGCTGTCCCGAAGCCATCCAGTTTAGGAGGCCATGGCAGTACTAATGCTGCAAGCCCTGGAGATCTAGTCTGCCTTCTCTTGTTCCCCCACACCCTGCCCAAACTTTGCAAATAACCGTCCTCCCCCATTTGTATATTACACCTCCTCAAATCACCCTAACTTACCTGTGCTGTCTGCTTTTGAGACCCCCCTAGTCATCAGAATGCACTTATCCTTGATCTTTGCCAAATCCTAGCAAATTCCTCCGGAACTAAACTCACCTCTTCCAGGAAGGCTTCCCTAGCCTTCCAAAGTCAGCTTACTAGCCCCTCCCCTTGGGCTCCCTAGCCTCTCTCTGTCTCTCTGTCACCGACCTTTCCACATTACAAAAGATATCCAGTCACATGCTCTAAATCTGAGCCATAGAGGGTGGAGTCCCTGGATTGTTGACCATCTCTGCACCCCAGGACCCACAAAGAGCAAGTACTTAGGAAATTTTGCTGAGAGAAAGAAAGAAGAGGCAGGAGCTCAGGATGATCCTGCTGAGTCCGGAGACATCAGAAATGTTCGTCCCTCTGTGGTTATCTGTTGTAGGAGCTTCTGTTCCCCCTACCCCGCAGGGCACAGGGACACCCCAATATCACAGCCTACTGAGCAGGACAAGCCTGTTATTTACAGAACGCTTCCACCTGCAGAGGCCACACTCATGGAAGTGGACATGAGGAGAGGATGAGGGGGATGTGCTGCTTCCTGGGGGAAAAGGATAGGCCATGTTCCCTCAGCCTGGGGGAGACAATGGAAAGCCCCCTCCTAGAGCTGGGGGTCCTGTGAACCTGGCTGCCAACCCCTGGGAAACTTGTATTTATTTGCTGAAATAAACTCACATGGGCTGGTCCAAAGGACTCAGCACTGGTCTTCCCCAAATACCACCCATCACCCATTCACCCATCCAGCTGTGTTTACTGGAAGTCTGTTCTATACTGAACTTCCCTTTGCTTTTACTCTATTGAAATTCTATCAAAAAGGAAAAAGTCAGTTCTCCCACCTCCGATCTCATTCCATAGGGAGCCTTATAAGAAACCTGGCAGAGGATGCACTTCCAGGTAGAAAGGCCCTAAGGCACCTGGGAAAATCCTGGGAGAGGGGACTATATGGTAGGTGTGAGGCAGAAAAGAGAACCGGTATAGCAAGAGTTCTGGCTCCCTTTGTCCAGATATGTGATGTCAGGCAAGACACCTCATGTCTCCAGGACTGAGTTTCCTCCTGTGAATGGGGTCAAAATAAACCTAGCTCACAAAGTGTTGCGAAAGCAAACAATATACAAATATCCTCAGCAGTCTAGAATAGTAGATCACACTCCTATTCAATATTTATATTAAATATTTTTTATATTAAGTATTATATAAAATACCTTTACTATACCTGAGTGAACTATACATATAACATAACGCACACTTCAAACAATTTTACTATCCTAACTACCACAAAGAAGCTGGGTACTAGTGGCTCACGCTTATAATCCTTGCTACTCAGGAGGCTGAGATTTGAAGATCTTAGCTCAAAACCAGCCTGTGCAGGAATGTTTGTGAGACTCCTGTTGTCAATTAACCAGCAAAAAAAGCTGGAATTGAGGTGTGGCTCAAGTGGTAGACCACTAGCTTTGAGTGAAAAAACTAAGGGGCAATACCCAAACCCTGAGTTCAAGTCCCAGAACTGGCACAACATAAAATAAATACAAGGAAAATAACTTAGAATAAAATAATATGTAATGAGTGTTCAAGCATAACTGTACTAGAAAGTAGTACTATAGTCAGATGATTGCACTTACTTATGTGGAATAAATTTGAATATAAAGAAGTAAAGTAATATTTATTGAAACATTATGAGTGCTTATTTATACTTGATGTTCTAAAATGAGACTTAATAAGTACTATATATTCATACAGATAGGTAAAAATTACTATTCATCTGTGAGAGCAGAGGAATAGAAGTATGTTTTTTGAAGCCTGAGTCCCATGAGCATTTTGCTGTTAGTAGTGTGGTTTTCTAAAATGGTGAACAACTCTTGGTAAAGATAAAGTGCAGTGTTATCTTGAATTATATCACAGTTGCATTCATGAAAAATTCAGAGCATTACTAAAACTACAAAAAGTATTTTATGTTTATATACAAAATGGAATTAGGTGCTAGGCTCAAATCAATATGAAGAGGTTTTCCACAGCATCATCCGGCAGGATGTATCCATGTCACATGAGGTGAAGTACAACTCTTCATTGTTCTAGATAACCCCAATCATGGTAGCAAGTCTGGCTCCCTGCCCTCCATCCCAAAAGTGTACCAACTCAAGTCATAAACATAAATATACCACACATTTCCAAACTGCCTCTAGGGGGCAGCACGGCCTCCTTGATGATCAGTGGGCCAGAGTTCATGGAGTTACCCAACAGGTAGCATAACCAGGGGATGTAGGGTGATGGACAAAGAATCTCCAGGATCATTGAGCAGTCAACACTTATGACTCTATCAGCACCTCATACTTGGTCTTCACTATTTTCTTAAGTTTTACCATGCCTTTGATTGGTTGGGGCCATAGGCTAAGGTTTGTGGATAAGGAGTAAGGTCTATCTTGAAGACTGTGTAAAAAAAATCAGCACCAAAAGGAGATAAACCCATGGCCCATAGACTTCCAACTAAAAAGCACATCTCAGCAAAGGAATACAACCTTGGGGCTTCTCTCACTTCCCCTGGGTCCTTTCTGAAGGGAATGGAATTTCTAGTTTCTACAAATCATTCTGGGTTTGCTTACTGATGGCACTAGTGTAAAACAACACCAGCGTATTTCACAATGTTTGAAACATTTGCCCTCTCAATTGAATGCATCTAAAGAAAAACTATTGTCTTGGTGAATATAAAGTACATTTCTGGCAAGACCAGTCAAGGCATTGGGGTGAGGTAGTCAACCATCGTATACCCACCCATTCCTTCTTCTATGCAGCCTTAATGATTGACTGAACCCTATTTGTATCTGGGATCATATTTCCTACAAAAAAGGAGCAGTCATTTCTAGTCATTTCAGGAAAGGTCACTTCCTGAGACAGGAAATGAGTACAGATGGTTGGCACCAGATAGAAAAGATTCTAACCTCTACCCTCCATTATTATCTTTTTTTTTTTTTAGTGGATCCATCTGAATTTGAAAGAGGGCAGCTGTCCCCATTTGTGCTCCCAGGCCTGGTCTGCAAAGGTCCTGACCACACAGGGACAGCCTTAGGGGAGCCCTGAGCCCTCATGGCCAAGTCATAGCTTGTAAAAGAGACTTGATGAGGGTCATATTACTATGTTTATTTCTCTTTTGTTCTCCCCAAACTGTGGTAAAGGCTGATCTGAAGTATGTAGCCTGATCTCAGCTACTCTGTTCCCTGTAGGGACAAGGGTGGGGGCAGTAACTGAGATGTCCCAATGGAAAAACCCAGTTACGCCTCTCCACACAGATTTTGCCTCCACTGCTAAGAGCATGGAGGAGTTAGCATCCATCATAAGGAAAGATGGTAACTTTTCTCTACAAGGTCTGGTGGACCTAGGGAAGCCTTAGTCTTGGGTGAACTGGGCAGGAATGAATCTTAGGTGAACTTGGAATGAATCTCAAATCCATGAACTAAGCCCACTACCAGGTGGAAAATGAGGTGAATGGAGATCTTGCAGCAAGGAGACTTGATGTTTATACCCATCTTTACAAAGTACACTTTGTATTTATTTTGCCAAGACTCAAAGTGGTTCATCAGTTGTTGGTATGGACATGCATGCCTTTGGGAGCAAGTGACTCATCCATGGATAGAAAGATTCAGTGAAGTTGGGGGCCAACATATGTGTTGGAGGATAAGGAAGGTACTGAGAGAAAAAGGGAATAAAATGCATATATAAACACAATAAAAAAAAACTGAAGGGCTAGGAAGGTGGCTCAGTGGTAGAGTGCTTGCCTTGCATGCCTGAGGCCCTGGGTTCGATTCCTCAGCACCACATAAGCAAAAAGAAAAAAGCTGGAAGTGGCACTGTGGCTCAAGTGGTAGAACACTAGCCTTGAGCTGAAGAGCTGAGGGACAGTTCCCAGGCCCAGAGTTCAGGCCCCACCGGACCCAAAAAAAAAAAAAAAACAAAACTGAAATAGGCCAGGTGCCGGTGGTTCATGTCTGTAATCTCAACTACTGAGGAGGCTAGGATCTGAAGATCACAATTCCAAGCCAGCTCGGGCAGAAAAGTCCCTATGAGACTCTTATCTCCAATGAACCACTCAAAAACCAGTAGTGGAGCTGAAGCTCAAAGTGGTAGAGCACTAGCCTTGAGCAAAGGAGCTCAGGGACAACGAACAGGACCTGAGTTCAAGCCCCATGACTGACAAAAAACAAAAACAAAAAAACCACTGAAATAGAAAATAGGTATTTTCTCAAGGATTGTTTCACATCATCTCCTATTCTCCTTGGGAGTCAAAGTCAAAGTCAAGATGGTCCCACGTAGTATCTGAAGCCAGAGGAATTGCACCAGGGCGAGGGCCGGGACAGCTTTCTCTTTTGAAGAGAAGCGGATATCATTTCCAAATGCCCAGAGGAACAAGCCTTTCAAAGATGTGAGTGTAGGGGCCTCAATGTCCACCACTCTCTTACTACCTGACCTCTGCTCCATGGAGTGACCTCCTCTGCCTGGGACGTACTTCAGGAGAGAAGCACAGGGCAGACCTCTCAGTTAAAAAAGAAAAGAAAATCTTGTGTGCAGAGGCACAGTGACCATCAGCCTGGTCTGCCCAAGAGAATCACCTACAGAGCTGTTAAACAACACATGCCTCAATCCCACCCCACAGATTCTAATTTCATTGGTCTAGATAGGACCCAGGCAGCGATGGGCTTTTAAAACTCCCCAAGTAATTCTAATACCCAGCCAGAGCCAAGACACACTACTTTATACAATAGGAAAGGCCCTCAGGCTCTCACTCAGATCTCAGTTACTCTTAATTTATATGTACTTCTAACAATCCAGTTGTCTGCTTTTCTAGCTGGTGTAAGATTTAAAGCAGCACATTTAGAAGGAGAGAGAAAAGCTGCTAATGAAAAGACACTAAAAGCAGCAAGACATAACACTTGAGAGAGTCTGATCACGAGGGTAAAGATAGAAAACCTATAAAAAGCAAACATAGCACTCAACCTTTCCCCACTCTGGCATATCCTATTTACAGTAGGGTCTGAGTAGATCACTTGAGAGGGAAGAGGAAAATGGAGGGTTGTAGTCTAAAGGGCAAGTGATGTCCACTGGCTGTTCATGATACGTAAGGCATAGGTTGATAGTCACTACAAACATCTCATTTAATTATCAGAGGCCTACAAGGTATTATTGGCCCATTTTACAGATGAGGAAACAAAGACTCTGGGAGGATCACTGGATTGCTGAAAGCAGCACCAACAGTGATCTGCAAATCTAGGATTGTTGTTTTGAAACCAGTTCTTACTATACTGAAGCCCAGGCTGGCCTCAGACTTGCAACTCTCCTGCCTTAGCTTTCTGGAGTGCTGGATTAAAGGCACATGCCAACATAGGTACAACTAGCCAATATAGGTGCCTAGTCAAATGAGGTTGATTTGACTAAGAAGCCTGCTGCTTTGACTCAAAGTTTACATGTGTTTAAAAATGTTCTATCTGCCTATCTAGGCAATAACTGATATTGTTAATGATGACCTAATGTCTGAAACTGGATAATCTTCAATACCCAGCTGTTCAAGGTGTTTACTTTAGGAATAGTAACCTACATGCACAGATGAGCACATGCATGCACGTGTGTACACACACACACACACAAATATGTGCTTTTTAGCGGTGATGAAAGAACTGGGCATCCATTTGGGAAATAAATAAATAATACAAGTTATTTCCCAGCTCACACCATTCATCAAAATGAATACCAGATGGCTACAGATGGAAATGAAACCATAAAGGTACTAGAAGAAAATATAAGTGAATATTTTATAATCTTAGGATAGGGAAGGACTTTCTAAACATGTCAACAAAAGCAGAAACCATAGAGAAAAAGATTGATAGATTTGACTACATAAAAAATTAAAAACTTCTGTACATCAAAAACGAGCATAAATTGAAAAAATATTCAACCTCACTAGCATTCAAAGAAAGGCAAATTAAAACAGCAATGAGAGACCTTTTTTTTTCTTTGCTGATCAGATTGGCAATGATTAAAAAGAATGATAATACTTAGCTGGCATGGGCAAAGGGAAATCAGCTCTCACACATTGTTGGAGGGAGTGTAAATTGGTACAGTCTTTCTGGAAGGCATTTTGGCAATATGTAGGGGAAAAAAACAAGAAGGCACCTACATTTGACCTGGTAATTCTGTGCATAAAAATGTATCCCAAGGACAGAAATGATCACACACATGTGTATTAAAATGCAAGGCACTCTTATTCTTCACTGAGGTACTCTTTGGAATATTGAAAAACTGGAAGCAATCTAAATGTCTAACAAAAATAAATTATGTCATATACATAAAAAAATACTAAGCAAGTTCATGCATGATGTTGTATAGACAGGCAGACCAATGGAATAGAACAGAGAATCCCCATTCAGATCTAAATATATATGAGAATTTGATCAATGGAGAATATCAAACCAGTGGGTAAAGGCAAATTTTTAAATAATTAGTTCTGGTTAACTGGAAAAAAGAGAGATTGAACAATAGTTTACAACAGGATAAACCTCAACTGGTCAAAGATATAAATGCAGAACATAAACTCCTTTACATTCTTGGGATACTGAGAACTTCTTTTTTTTTAAACTGATGACTTCTGAATGACTCCAAATTCACAAGTCATAAAATTTCAAAACTTGCCAAGTGCTAGTTGCTCATACCTGTAATCCTAACTAGTCAGAGACTGAGATCTGAGGATCACAGTTCAAAGACAGCTTGGACACAAAGTCCATGAGTCTTTTATTTCCAAATAACTACCCCTCCCCCCCGCAAAAAAAACCCCAAAGTCAAAAGGGGAGCTGTGGCTCAATTGATAGAGCACTGGCTTGAGCATGAAAGTTCAAAGATAGTGGCCAGACCCTGAGTTCAAACCCTAGGACCATCACAAAATAACAACAAGTAAACAAACAAACAAACAAAAACCTTAATTATTTTGCAGGTCTAAAGCACCATAAGTTAGCCAGGCATGGTAGTACACTGTTGTAATACCAACTGTTGGGAGACTGAGGCAGGAGGCCATCCTGAGTTACACAGTGAGACTTTGTCTACAAAAATCAATTAATTAATTAATCAAATATTACAATTAGTTTCACAAAAAAATCAATCATCCTGATGCATAATTTATTTACATAAATCAAAGGAAACCAACAATCTCATAGAAAAAAGTATACATTTTCATAAAAAAAAAAGAAGTACTGAGAGCACATGTGCTAGTTTAAGTCTTTCAAGCACATGAAAGAGTCCTCAACCTCATTTGTACAAATTATAGTTGCAACAATATGCCCATTTTTCATCTGATTTTCATATATCTAAAATATACCCAATTGCAGAAGTTGTAGGAAAACAGGCATTCTCACTGATTATGTAGCAGTACAAAATGGTAGATCCTTAAGAAGGGGAACTTGGTATTTTCCATTAATATATATTTATCCCTTGATTCATCAGCACCACATTGCAAATATGTTTGCACATGACATAAATTATATATAACACAAATTCGTAATAGCAAAAGATTGGAAATAATCCAAATGCCTGATTATATGGAATTGGTTGGATATATAGCTCATACCATGAACTATGAAATGCGAGAAAGCTCTCTACCGACTGATATGAAAAATTCTCTACTAAATGCTATTTTCTAAGGAAAGTACCATGGAGGAGGGAAGGATTGTGGAACAGAGGGTTTCTAAGGCAGTGGAAATACTCTATATGACATTATAATGGCAGATACTGTCCACTGTTACACCTGTCACTAAACATGATACACTTGTCATTTTACATTTGTCCAAAAGTATAGAATGTACAAGATAAAGGGAGAACCTAGCATAAACTGTGGACTTTGGGTGACAGTGATGGATCAACATAGGTCCATAGATTGCAACAAATGTACCAGTAGGGTGGATAGGGGAGGATGCACACATTGAGGGTGGAGGATATATCCCTATATAAGTTGCTCAAGAATGTGTATAGTGTTGGTCTGGAATGTGGCTTAGTGGTAGAGTGCTTGCCTAGCATGCATGAAGCCCTGGGTTTGATTCCTCAGTATCACATAAACAGAAAAGACTGGAAGTGGCGCTGTAGCTTAAATGGTAGAGTGCTAGCCTTGAGCAAAAGAAGTTCAGGGATAGTGCCCAGGCCCTGAGTTCAAGCCTCAGGATTGGCAAAATATTAAAATAATAATAATAAAAAAAATACTTATAGTATTGCCTTGTGGAAATTTTAGCCATATGTAAGTTCATCGTATTGTATTAAGAAATGAAAAACTAAAAACAAAATCTGCGACAATAGCCATTATATAATCATTAAGGCATTAAGATGATATGTGGAATAATTTCAATTTCAATTACCTTATAAAACAATATTTACTGTTGGGACAAATTCATGACATGTAAAGATATAAAGACATGTTGTGAAGCTGGGTGCCAGTAGCTCACACCTGTAATTCTAACTACTCAGGAGGCTAAGATCTGAGGATCATGGTTCATAACTAGCCTGGGCAGATAAGTCCCTGTGAGATTCTTATCTCCCCATTAATCACTTAAAAACAGGTAGTGGCGCTGTGGCTCAAAGTGGCAGAACACTAGTCTTGAGCAAAAGAGCTCAGGGACAGTGCAGAGGCCCTGAGTTCAAGCCCCACAACTGAAAAAAAAACAAACATTAATAATAACAGCACTTATGTGCCAGGGAACTGGCACATAAGTCAACAAATCTGCCCAGTAGTACATGGAACCCAAATGCTCCAACAAAGAGGGCTCTCCAGTATTACTGGTATAGCCACTTACTTGTGCAGGTAGGTTAACAGACCTGATGCAGAGCAGGTAGTTCAAGGACAGCATGGATGGTGAGTGGCTGGGGCACAAAGTCTCCTACGGGACCATTTCTGCCCAAAGCTGTTCTTGACCTTCTCCTACTAAAACCTGCTTGGTTATCCTAGTTTGTACATCCTGTGGAGTCCATTAAAAGGAAGAGAAGCTACAAGGTGGGCTGTCTCAGGTGACCATTCCCCCCCCCCCCCATACCCATGTAAGACAGCTAGGATAGAAGTATGCATACAGCTCCCCAACCTCTTCATTTCTCCTGAGAGTTTCTAACCTCCAAACTTTGCCTCCTGCCCTCAGACCCTTCCCTGTTCAACTGTTTTTCCAAGCTGTCACTCTTCTTGAAATACAGCTAATTATTTTATTCCTGGCATTAAAATGTGTTATCTAAAAACACTGCTACTCAGATTTTACTGCTGAGGTACACCAACAGCAGACAAAAGTAATGCCTTAAGTTCCCCCAGGGGACTGCGTAGCCTGGAGGCCCCACCAACGCACCCAAAGTCTCTTAGAAATCCCCCAAGTCCTCTGAAAAATTCATGAGAATTTTGCATTCTTCTGCAGGATATATCTAAACTTCTTTTAATATGAAAATGTTTAAAATTATTCACCTCAAGGAAAGCTGATGCTCCTGAAAGGAACATTGTGTTTATCGGGAGCCTTCAAATATCTTCCTTGGAGCAGTTTCTAGACAATAAAATCTGACTGAGCTCCTGACAGCTGAGGGTCTTTATATTCTGGCCCTCACAAACCTTTCTGCTTTTTTTTTTCTTCTTACCCTGTGACTCCTCCACACACACTCCAGTCTCTGGGCTACCTGGACTCCTGTCCCTTCCTTACTTGCTAGCTTCTTTCCAACTCCAGGGGGACCACAACATTTACCTTTCCACATCCTACCAACCTCAAAGGCCTTGAAGGAGCTCAAACACACCTTTCCATGTTAACCCTTTCCCCATGGCTCTGACAGATACGATGTGGGAGGCCATGAAGTGTTGTAAAAACAGCCTGGGTTTGGAAAGCCAAATCTTGACTCCAACTCGGCAGTGGACAAGCGATTGGTCCACTCCTTTGTAAAATAGGAGATAATTGTGCTTTCTCCTATGGCTGTTATAGGAATTAAATAAAGGTTCAAGTAATTGTGCAGGGTCCAGTGCAGGAGTCCTTACACCCCTTCAAGCAAATGTAGAACTTTCTTGACACCCTTGCTGTAAAGAGCACACGTTGATATAGCACACGTTGACACTTCCTGTACAGATTGTTTCCCTTAAATAGATTTGTGGTTCCTGATACCCTTGAAGCTTCTGGTATTAAGCCCTGTGATCCTATGGCTTGAAAGATTTTGGTGATTCAATCAAATGCATGCATGAGCTAATTCTTCTAAAAATTTGTTCCTATAAAGCATTTTGAATACTCAGGGCACTGAAGCCCTTCCTTTCCTGACTAGCTTTAGAGACTTGGAGCTGGGAGCCACCCACCCAGCAAGACCATAAACACCTTGAGACTACACTGGGTCTCCACAGTTCACACAGCACCTTACTCAGCGCCTTGTGCTAAGAACACGCCTAGTAACTGCTTGTGGCATAAACAGAAGGCTTCACGTGCATGACAGGGCTTGGGGAGCCTCTCCAAATGAGCTGGTGTGCAGAAAGGGGTTATTGTTATGGGAGGCAGAGAACTGGAGGGGAGCAGCACCCCCAATTACACCAGCTGGCCTCCAACTTCTGTGTGTGAGCCGATTAAAAAGCACCCTCTCTCCAGTGTCTGGAAACTCCTGCAAGGAAAGTTTGCTGCCCAAAGTTGGCTTTTGACTACAGTCTTAATAAGAGGCCTCAGCAGGCTGTGGTGAGAGAGACAATGTCACTTAGAGGAGCAGCTTGATGCTGCAGTTAGGAGAAGAATTATTTTAATGAATACATTTCCTTTCAATTGTATGGGAATATCAAGATCCCATTAGAATGGGGAAGCAATTAGAACTAATAAAGATGAATGCACAGAGCTTGGTGCGTTCAGAATAACAAGCAGCCAACAAAGGGACTCCAGAGAGCCTGCTCTAATCCAAGTGAACCGGCCGCCAGCAGAGGGGAAACGCTCTGTTCACTGCTCAAAGCCTCTGTGTCCCGCACATTCTCACCAGGGCCAGCAAATGGGGTGAGTTGGGCTTCTGAGGTGGGAGTTGCCCCCCCCCAGGCGCCACCCCCACCCAGGCAGCCTCTTGGAGGTTGAGATGAGTTGTTGGCAGCCCCTTGGCAACAGCCATTCAGAGCAGGGCCCTGGCTCCTGGCCAGCCTCTCGCCTGCCCCTCGCACTGGGCCTCATTGTGTCCAGGTGGCAAATGCCTTCTCGCCAACTCCCCTTGGAGGCTTGGGGAGGGGGGGTGGGATAGTGAGGAGGGAGAAGGGGTGAATGAGATGCAGCCCTCTGCCGGCCCCATTGCTCTCTCCCCCTACCCCCCACCGGCCAGGGTCACTCCTCCTCAGAGTTTGGGGTTATGTTACAGACAGTGGTGAGTCACCAGCAGCCAAACACAGAAGTACTGTTGCTTACACAATTGCTCTTCAAACAGCAACAAACAATTTTCATTACCCAAGTCAGATCGAATCATCCGCCTTGCCATCCTGCCTCACTCCCAGACACTCAAATAGGACCCAACGCCTCCTGCTCACTCTGCCCATTCTGCTTTGACAACACTGGGCTCCATTCTGCCTCAAGTCTTGGGAGAGGACAAAGCTCGTCCCCTGAACCCTTCTTCCAGCTAGATGGGCTGAACGGCTGTCAAGCCTGTCAGGAGAGGCAGAGAAGATACAAGCATGGTACTGGTGCAGTTTGGGGGCCCTGGCTCAGATGAGGTGTGGGGGTGACTTGTTACTCGGCACCTGTGTGAAAAAAGCATTCACAAGTTTGGAGTCCATGGCCAAGTTTTGAAGGAATCCAACAAGATAATCTGGCTCCCCACCAAAGTATTCACTGGCCTCTGATGGAGTGGCAGTACTTGACATTTCTTTCATCTTTTTTGGCCAGACTTTTTTTTTTTTCCAGTGAGGAATGTGTAAGCTCATTCCTAAATGTCTATATAAGAGGTCAGTCACACCCTGACTGGGATTTTTTTTTCTACCACTTTTCTTAAATAAAAAAAGTGTGCGTCACTGTATATTGTTTCTTAATAGAGGAACACCTCTATTACATGTTTACATTTATAATCTTATTCACACCTCAAAATAACCTTGTAGGATGGTTGTCAGATCTAAACAGGAGGAAACAGTTACCCAGAGAACTTCAGTGTCCAGTGCAAGGTCACAAAACAGGTGAGTAAGGACCAGGCCCACACGTCTCTTTCCCACACCTCCACAGAGTGCTAGACATTCCAGCAGAGTTCGCCACCCCCATGTGGCTGCCTCCGCCCCCCGCCCCCCCCCCACGCATGTAACCACCATCCCCTCCATACACTCAACTATACAAAGCCCTGAGAGCTTTCAAAGACTCTAGGCCACAAAGGATCCTCTCTTAAGATGGATCCCAATTTAATAGCCATCCAAGTGTTTGTCTCTCCAGCCTTCCCTCCCCCCCCCAATCAAAGAAATACAACTTCCCTCGTTTTTATAGCTCAGGCAAGAATGATTTTAAAAGTTGGTTTCTCCAGTACATGGTAGGGAACAATCGAAGCTGGAGAAATTTAAGTTCCTGCAGTATAACACTGTAGTATCTAAGGCCTGACATGTGTAAGCAAGTCCATTTCCTACTGCTCCCCATAACTAAAGACAGATTTAGCTAATTTTTGAAAGCCTTTTCTTTTAGTGACTTTTGAGTATAATTTATGCCTATAAAGTATATAGGTGTGAAGTGTAGTTTGGTAAGTTTTTTTTGGGGGGGGGGTGTATGTGAGGCTTGAACTCAAGGTCTGGGCACTGTCTCTAAGCTTTTTTGCTCAAGGCTAGTATTCTACTACTTGAACCACAACACCCCTTTTCAACCACAGCACCACTTCTGGCTTTTTTGGGTGGTTAATTGGAGATAAGAGTCTCATAGACTTTCTTGCCCAGGCTGGTTTTGAATTGTGATCCTCAGATCTCAGCCTCCTGAGTAGCATGGATTGTAAGTATGAGGCACTGGAGCCTGGCTAGTCTGGTAAGTATTGAAAAATATATTCCTATACTCAAGATACAGAACACTTCCATGGCCATAGGAGGTTCTGGATGCCCTTCCCAGTCAATACCACCTCTGTGTCATTTCTATCACATACATTAGTTTAACTTCCTTGGACATCAGATAAATGGAGGCATATGGTATACATATAATCTTTTGTATCTTCCTTCTCTCATTCAGCATAATGACTGTGGGACTCATCCATGAGTATCAGAAATTAGCTTCACTTTTTAAGAAAATGGTTGTTTTGTTATTCAGTTTTTTTTAAAACCCATCTAAGTTGTGTTGATAATTTGTCCTTCAGAATTCTTTCCATTCAGCATATCTTGTGCATGCTTCTCCATGCATGTTTCTCCTGCATATCTCTCTCCTTGGCTAATCCTGAAGTGTTGAAAACATGTCAGTGCATTATTTTCTTTCCAGCACTGTCCTTTTAGGTAAGGGCAGCTAACCAGGCAGTCTAGCACAGAGGTCATGAATGCAAACCTCAGAGAAGATAGATTCAGGTTTGTTTTTCTGGCCTAGCAAATGATAGATGGATAGTCTGAGAAGGTGGTTTAACCTTTTCATGACTGCTTTCCCATTTGTAAAATGAGGATAATAATACCTTCCTAATAAGATTTGTAAGGACTAAATTATATTGTACATAAAATGTTTGGCACAATGCAAACTAATAATAGTGCCAAGCTAGAGTATAATAAGCATCTTCTTGCTTCTTCACACACTTTCAGTTTTTGTTAGTCATATAATATTAATGAATATTTTTGAAAGCTGCTTTTTCTTTTTTTTTACTTGGTTATTGTTTTTTTTTGAAACAGGGCTTTGTTGTTTAGCCCAAGCTGGCCTCAAAGTCTCAATCCTTCTGCCTTTAATGTCTTGAGTACTGGATTATAGTTGTTATACCCAAGTCCAGAGACCCTCCGATGACCACCGAGAGACCAGGCAACCCGAACTGCAAAATGCAAGGTTTATTCAACAAGCCAAGGCTCGGGCCTTGTCCCTTACCCTCAGATGCAGCAGAGGAAGGGAGAGGGGCTCGAGCAACATTGTAGCTGGGCTTATAAAGGCAAAAACAACAAAATTACAGCAATGCTATGGTTTAGGGATGGGTTCAATTCTGATTGGCCAGGGATCAGGTGTCTGCTTGAGCCATTGAGGCAGACATCTCCTGTGATTAATCTTCTGCTGACTGGGTCTCCAAATCTTGTTCTGGGATGTTCTGCAATCTTTAAATAACAGCTCTCAAAAATATTTTCAACTTTTGCAACATTAACTCAGAATAGGAATTAGAGACTGACACAAGTCAACTTTAGAAGCTGTCACAAAATGGCTTTAGTTTGGTTCTTACATAGTCAGGCATAAGACACCCACATGTGGCTGTTTTTTGTTGTTGTTATTGTTTTGGTTGACAGTCCTAGGGCGTGAAGTTAGGGTCTGGGCACTGTCCCTGAACTTTTTTGTTCAAGGCTAGCATTCTACCACTTGAACCACAGCTCCATTTCCAGGATTTTTTTTTTTTGGTGATTAATTGGAAATAAGAGTCTAATAGACTATCCTGCTTGGGCTGGCTTTGAACCATGATCTTCAGAGCTCAGCCTCCTGAGTAGCTAAGAATACAGGTGTGAGCCACCAGTGCCCAGCCATGTGGCTCTATTGTTTAAAGTCTTAAACAATTTCATGTTTAAACCTATTTGCTTAAAAAAACTACTATTTCCTAATGAAAGCATAAAGCCTTCCATCATTTATTCACTGACAATAATACATTGAGTGCCAACTATGAGACTTTCTTCAAAAAAATTAAAGACATAGCCATAGCTTTTAGAATGTTTTGTTTGAGGAGAGGAGAGGGAGAAAGAGGAGAGAGAGAGAGAGAAAGAGAAGGAGGAGGAGGAGGAGGAAGAGGAGGAGGAGGAGGAGAGAGAGAAAGAGAGAGAGAGAGAATGCACTTGAGGTGTGTTAAAAGGTAAAATGGAAGTAGTTAAGTTTGATCAGGGCAAAAAAAAAACAACCAAAAAACGCCCTTCCCTTTCCTCCCACTAGGCAGTATTCCTGCCAGTTGTATATAAGTCCTATACATATAGATGCTAAATAAATACAAATTGCTCAATGTGACTCTTCAATATACTTCCTCAACGTATCTTTTATCATCATCCTCTTATCTCCTGTGGAGTATTGTCCCTACCCTTTCACAATTATCCACTGAAAACGATTTCTGAGCACCTCCAAGTGCTAGGCAAGGTCCTAGTTGTATTCTTCACTGCAATCATCATCCTCCAGTTTGCCACCAGAGACTACAGGGACGCAGACCTGACCCAGGTATTCCTGTGCAGCCTTCCCTAGTATGTCCAGAATCCATTTCAATTTTCCTACCCTCGTGGTGGAGGCTCTTCTCTCCCTGGTCCATGCAGCCTTATCTCCCAGACTTCGCCTACAGGCGCTTTTCACTTGCGCCACATTACAGCATTCAAAGTGCAATATGGGCACATGGACACCCAAACCCTGGCTGCAAGAACTGGGCTGGAAGGTCATTCCCAGTTCATTCCCTGTACATGCAAACCTTCTCCATCTGCATGCCTTGATGGGAAAGCCCTGTGAGGTGCCCCTTCTCCCCCACTTCCCATCCTTCTCCTCCCCTCCCCCTCCCCCAATCACCCCCATCCTCCCCCCCAAGCTTTCCAACCCCAAGACCGCTTCAGGATGCTCCTCCCACCGCCGCTGGCACCTACTGCAGCCCAAGCCACGCCCCCGGCCCACAGGCTGCCGGAAGCGGAAGTCCTTTGCCGGGCACCTGGGCCGCCATCTTAGCTGAGGTGGCCGGAAGTAGCGGGCGCGGCGCTCACCGAGGCTGCGCGGCCGTGGCGCCGTCCGGGTCCGGGACGAGCGCGGGTCGGGACCCCCCCCCCCCCCAGCGCCGTTCTTCCCGGTGGCCACACCCCTCCGCGTCGCCCGGGCCTCCTCCCGCAGTCCCCTCCACCACCCCCGCCGGGGTGCGCGCTGCGGCACGCACACCCCTTGGCCGCGCACCTGTGCAAACCCGAGAGCCGGAGTCAGGCCGAGGGGGGAAGCAGGTGGCGGCCATGACGGTGAGCCCCGGCCCTGCCCGCCCCCGGGGACGGGCCCCCGGCGGCCCTGGGCGCTGGGCCCTGAGCGCCGTCCCGGCCGGGCTGTGGCCCGTCGGTGAAGGAGAGGGAGATCCTGTCACCCGGCCGAGACGGTGAGAGATCGGAGAGCCTGCCCCCGCAGACGCCGCCGTCAGGGCCGCAGGGCACCGGCGCTGCGTCCTTGGTTCCGAGCTGAGACAGTTTGAGGGCAAGCACCACACTCATGTCCTCCGCTACACACCAACACCCCCCTGAGCAGTCGGGAGCATCCAGGGGGGAGATGGCCCCGGATCAGGTCCCCTGGTGATGAGCCTGGGCCTCATCCAAAGGTAATAGCGCCCGGGAGGCCCACGTCTGGGAGGTGCTGCGCGCTGTGGGGGGGTGTTTCCTTCAAACTATCCCTTCGTCTTTGGAGTACCCGAAGAGGCATTTATTGTGGAAGATTTGGGGCCGGAGAGAGAGCTCCATCACGGGCAGGTGCCTCGCACCAGCCCTCCCCACCCCTCAGCGTAAGTTCTCTTGGGGGGGGGGGGGTGTCCCCGAAGCCACCTGGAAATCAGCAAGAGGAAAGTACTGGGGTTCTGTAGCCAGGCATCATATAAGAAAGCACTCCAGTGCGGGCCAGGATCCGTGTGTAAGCTAGAGCCAGAGCCTGTACAAGCGCCAGCCTCCACCTCTGGTGAGGCCTGGGGGCGGGGGGAAGGGAAAGGCGCAGAAGAAGGAAGGGTCCTCAGTTTTAAGTGTTGTACACAGGTCAAAGAAGAGTAGTCATTGCTGAAGAAATTGTGTAACTTTAGTGTTTAGGTCAGGTATCTGGTTCGATTTTGTTAGCTTTAATATGTTAAGTCTTGTTGAGTTTTTGTTTTAGTGTTTTTCTGGTTTGGTAAAGTAGATTGAATAAAACTACATTTCATTCTGTGATCCTGAACAGATTCTGCAGCATTATAATGCTGGTTTTTTGTTTTTTTTAAATGGTTTGAAAAAGTTCAGCTGTATGATGAACTTGAACCAAGGGGAAAGTAGCTGATTTGGTGTCTAGCCTCCAACCCTTTTTCCTCCTATTTTCTAATGTATTTCTATTTTTCGATTATATTTAAAAAAGAAATCATGTTCCTCTATTTGTTCAGCTATTCTATCATTTAGAAAAAAAAATAAAATGCAGCAAACTAGAAGTATACCCTGAACACTTAATAAATTAAATAGGTTGAGTATCTTGTATTTTGTGATGAACTGCTTTTGGCATTTGGGGCTAGAATGTGGCCTACCTTTTTTGGAATTAGACAGTAAGAAAATAAACCAGAAGTTACAATACAGTGAGTTGAAGGTCACAAAGGAATATCTAACCCAGCTGAAGTGGTTGGGAGAGGCTTTTTGAGGTGTCCTTGACTAAGTCCCTTCAGACTTTGGGGGAAGAGTAAAGGACATTGAAGAAAAAGGAAGGGACTTTGGGGAATGGAGGAAGAAGAAGAAGGAAGAGCTGGGGTGGTATTAAAATAATCACATAGGATCACAGATGCTCATTAACATGGAGAAAGACTTGTTATACATCAGATGTGCAAAATACCCTACCCTTGTTCCTGAGCAAGTTATTAGAATACACAAGGGTGGTAACCAATTAGCATTTGGTCCACCTCATCTCCTTTATCCCAACTCCACAAGTCTACCTGTTCTGTCAAAGCCCTGTCAGACCAAATCATGTAACACTCCTGTATGGATGGAGAGTACGTACTATGTCTTCTACTTCCAAGACTACTAAAATCTCTCCCCAGGCACCAGGAAGCACAATGCTCTCTTTCATGTTTCTATCTGCTGCTTTCCATCCACCACTTCCATACAGTGGAGATCTGTAGCACATCCTTCACATTATTAATACCCATGAGGAGTCATCTACAAGCAGCTCTGCAATACCTGCCACCTTCACTTCGGGGATAATCCTGTAGAAAGTGTTCATATAATAATAAAGAGCTTAAGAGGAGTGGAACCCACAACAGAAATGGCTTTGTGAGACTGTAACTTTCCCTGTGGCTGCCACAATTAGAAGAGCTGCTTTTTGGGGGGGGGGGGGTGTCCGTTTGTGGGGCCTGAACTCTGGGCCTGGGCGCTGTCCCTCAGCTCTTCTGCTAGCACTCTACCACTTGAGCCACAACACTTCCAGCTTTTTTCTTTTTGCTTATGTGGTGCTGAGGGCCTCATGCATGCAAGGCAAGCACTCTGCCACTGAGCCACCTTCCCAGCCCCTTGTTTTTTTTTTTTTCTTGAGTTTCTGCTTCCATTTTTTTCCATATAATGTTTCTGAGTTGGCATTGGACTCAAATTACATAGACCCAGAGATCCAACAAATCAGACCAAACGCTATCTCTTTATATGTAAAAAAAAATATGCTTGTGATTAAAATACTGCTTCTGAGTAGTTGATAATTCATTGAACAAAAAAATGTTGAATGCCCTCTATGCCAGTGACCTTCCTGAGTACCAAGACAGTGGAATGGAAGGGCTGACTTTGCCATCAAAGACCAGTAATGATGATGATGTCTCACATTTGTATTTTCTTACAGTGGTTGACAGGTCAATATCCTGTTCATGTAAATGTCAGATGACTTGATCCACCTAATGTCACCTGGTTGTTAAAAGACAATATCAAGACTAGAACCCAAGACTCTTACCCTTGATGCAGTATGTTACAGTTTAGCTCATTGTTTGCTATTCCTAGCCTTCAATATACAATACATTAAGTGGGGGCTGGGAAGGTGGCTCAGTGGTAGAGTGCTTGCCTTGCATGCATGCGGCCCTGAGTTCAATTCCTTAGCACCACATAAGCAAAAAAGAAAAAAAGCCGGAAGTGGTACTGTGGCTCAAGTGGTAGAGCACTAGCCTTGAGCTAAAGAGCTAAGGGACAGCGCCCAGGCCCAGAGTTCAGGCCCCATGACTGGATCCCCCCCCCAAAAAAAAACAACAAACAAGATCTCCCGCCACCTCCCCACCCCAAAAAAATCAAATAACAATACATTAACTGTTTTAATTATCACAACTCCTAAAAGCAAGTAAGTCATATGTAATTGTTTCCAATTGCCACTGTGGTGGCAATTCAAAAGAATGAGGTAGAATAGCTGTATTTCCTATTTTAATCCCAAGAAATGTAAATTGATACACAAAATGCCTGTATACCTGTGGTTATAGCTGCACCATTCACAATAGCCAAACTTTAGAATCACCCTCTATGCCCCTCAACTACTAATAAAATTTGGCATATTTAAGCACTGGAGTATTATTCAACCATAAAGAAGAATGAAGGTGACATTTGCAGGAAAATGAAGCTGAAGTTTATTGTGAAAATAAGCCTGACTCAGAAAGACAATTACAGGCCGGGCGCCCGTGGCTCACACCTGTAATCCTAGCTACTCAGGAGGCTGAGATCTGAGGATCACGGTTCAAAGCCAGCCCAGGCAGGAAAGTCCGTGAGACTCCTATCTCCAATAAACCATTGGAAAAACTGGAAGTGGCACTGTGGCTCAAGTGGTAGAGTGCTTGCCTTGAGCTGAAGAGCGCAGGGACAGCGCCCAGGCCCAGAGTTCAAGCCTCATGACTGACAAAAAAAAAAAAGAAAAGACAATTACTGCTATGTTTTCTCTCATATGAAGAATCTAGACCAAAAAAAAAGAAAAAATGTGGACTTGCTTGGATAGACCAGCAGAAAGAGGGGGGAGGGCAAAAGGAAAGGGTGAATGGGGTATGTGTGAATGTCCAGGGTATTTTATGTGAATGTGTAAATATTGAGTAATAAAACCTATTAAAATTGTTTTTTAAGGGGGGAGGGAAAAAGTAATAGAATGAATTTGTTCAGAACAGATGGGCATATCACAATAAGATCCCTTAGTATTAATACACATTAATTTAGAAAAAGATGATTAAAAATAAGCATGAGGGCATGAATTCAAACCCTAGTACTGCCAAAATAAGGACCAGGCATGCGAGGGGCAGCAGCTTATAATCCCAAAATTTGAGAGGTTAGGGGCTGGGAAAGTGGCTCAGTGATAAAGTGCTTGCCTTGCATACATGAGGCCCTGGGTTCAATTCCTCAGCACCACATAAACAGTAAAAGCTGGAAGTGACACTGTGGCTTAAATGGTAGAGCGCTAGCCTTGAACTGAAGAGCTGAGGGACAGCGCCCAGGCCCAGAGCTCAGGCCCCAGGACCAACCAAAAAAAAAGGAAAAATCAGGTTCACCAAAATTTGAGAGGTGGAGGTAGGAGGAGTGTATGAGACTGGCCCTGGCTAAAGCATGAGACCCTATCTGAAAAGCAAACTAAAAGAAAAAAACTGGGTGTGTGGCTCAAGTGGTAGCATGCTTGCTTCCTACATTCAAAGCCCATATCACAAAAAAGAAAGAAAAAATATTGTTTAAAAGTAATAAATACTCCCAGTTTTACCAGTGATAGAGATGGCTTTGCTCAAGGTTACATAAAGACGGGACTAACAACAGTGACAGTTATTTAATGTCCAGAGGTCAACAGTAATTTGGGGAATGGGAGAGTACTTTTTACAAGCACATTGCAAAGATTTCTAAATACTTCAATTTTACAGATACTAATGATTGTAAAACTTGCCATTTACTCAGATCCTGAGATGAGGCAACTTTTTCATGCTTTACATGTTTCTAAGAGTCTTGCAGGGTAGATTGTATCTTCCATTTTGCACTGAGGAATCCGAGAAGCTATAAAAGTCTCACCACAGCCTGCGACAGGGACTGGAGCTGAAGTGTGACTGAGTCAAGTGTCTGCGCTTTTCACTATTTTAGATTTCCTTCTTGGGACTCCTTCCAGACTTATCATCTGTCACTGGACTCATCTTTCTTCAGACACTGCTGTTTCTCTGGAGATACCAGCAAGGGCTATAGAGCCAAGGTGATTACATAAGACTCTGGCCCTCAGGAGAACAAAAGAGAGGTGAAAATGACATCGGGAGATTATCTGAACATTGATTCCGGTTCTGCCTGCTCTCTCCTCTGGGTTTTCAAGTGTTTACTACATGTTGACTGTACTTTTGCTCAAACGTAGCATATTTTGCCCTTGTAGACCATGTTTCTTCAGTCTGTAGCCTGCCCTCTCCAGTAAGCCTCTTTCATGCCATGGAACAATCAAATAACATTTGTGGACCTGCAAATGTGATTCCCAGCGTTGTTTCCAGATGGTACAGACGCTGGCAGAACCCGTTCCCTTGCCTCAGGATGAAAAGACCTCCCATGTCACAGATGCCATCATCAGCTTCTCAGAAGTACTGAGTATGGCCTTTGGGCCCATGTGTGCAGCACACATTGAGCATGGCAAGGGCAGGAGATGAATTTCCTCATTGCTCATGGCCATGCACACAAGGGAGAAGGAAGGCCCAGATCTCTGTCTCCTTTCCTTTCAGACACATAGAGTGAAATCTTCCCTTATGAAACACTGTTTGGGGTGGGAAAGGATTTTGTTGAGAGAGTGATGGCAGATGGATTGCCCCAGATCATACTTATTCTAGTACAACTAGGAATTAAAGCCAGTGAAGGAAATGCCCTTGAAAACCATGAATCATGTCTTAGACAATGGGAAGGTCTCCATTCAGCCACAGATGCTGGTGTGTTGAGAATCCAAGGCCTTTCCCATTGTAAGCAAGTGGTCAGTCACTGAACTGAATCCCCAGCCTGTGTGTGTGTGTGTGTGTGTGTGTGTGTGTGTGTGTGTGTGTGTGTGTGTGTGTGTGTGTGTGAGAGAGAGAGAGAGAGAGAGAGAGAGAGAGACTGAGTTTACTATAGTTTGAATTTAGGGCCTTGTACTCTCCCTTGGCTTTTTTTTTTGTTCAAGATTGGTGCTCTTCCACTTGAGTCACATCTCCATTTCTAGCATTTTGTTGGTTAATTGGATATAAGAGTCTCATGAACTTTTCTGCTTGGGCTGGCTTTGAACCTTGATCAGGATCTCAGCCTCTTGAGTAGCTAGGATTACAGGCATGAGCCACCAGCACTTGGTTCAGCCATTGGTTTTTCTTGAGACAAGGTATTGCTGTGTAGCCCAGGCTGGCCTTAAATTTGAGATACTCTGCCTCTGCCTCCTTAGTGCTAGGATTCTAGGTGTGTGTTACCACCCAGGCTCTCCAGGGATTTTG
This sequence comes from Dipodomys spectabilis, assembly GCF_019054845.1. Classification (NCBI taxonomy): domain Eukaryota; kingdom Metazoa; phylum Chordata; class Mammalia; order Rodentia; family Heteromyidae; genus Dipodomys; species Dipodomys spectabilis. The sequence goes on from NW_024870694.1 coordinate 20,596,588, forward strand.
ACACTTACCAGACTCAGGACTTTTGACCTGCTGAAACTTGGATAACAGGTGTTTGGAAACAGGCTCAAGTTAATTACAGTGCCAACATCCAGTAGGCATCTAGTGTTCCAGAGGTGGCAGCTCATTTGTATCCCCTGCCAATCAGGCCTCTGTTCACAGGCCTAATCCATTTCCATTTGAGGTCAGTATGTTTTGTGCCTTGGTCATGGTGGCAATTGAAACTTGTTCACAATTAGTTCTCAAATTGTGTAACCAGCAAAGACAGCAACAATAACCTCCCAACAGAAGCACAGCACACTAAGGAATTAGGTATTCTGAGAATTTTTCTGGTCAAGGACTTTTAGAAGCCAGGACTCTGTGACTGAACAAGAAATTTCAAGCTGAAGAATATAGACCAAGGAAAAGAGTTTAGTGATGATGGCAATAGAGGTCAGGTGCAATCCATAGGCCACACATACCCCTTGCCAGCTGATGTCAGCCAATCCTGAGCAGTAACAGTGGCAGCCAGCATTTATGAAGTCTTTGTGCCAGGCAAGCAGCTGAGAGTGATAACCACATGCTTATGCATCTGCGCAACAGCCCTATGAGGCAGATTTGGCACTGCCAAATTAAGATTGTGTAAGGAAACTACAGGAAACAAGAATTCCTCCCATTCTATCAATGCACAAGTTAAATGACTTCAACAAACTTATAACTAGGGGAAATCCAGAACTTGAACCTAAATCTCCCAGGTTCTGGCTGGCATTATACCATGCTAGTCCACACAGGGCTCTTAGGGAGCAACCAGCTTTCCATTAGAAATATGAGGATGAGAGCCAAGCATAGTGGTTCACACCTGTAGTATCAGCACTGGGGCAGGAGGATAGAAAGTTCCAGGCCAAGGTGGGCTATCTAGTGAGATTATATCTTCAAAGAGAAAAAGGAAAAAGAAGAATGATGATGGTGGAAAAAGAAGAAAACCTTTGTCACTGCTCGTTTATATTTATAACCTAAAGCATCCAGGCAGGAGGATGGACGATAGAGATGGAAGATAGGAGCACGGGGCTTCTCTGGATACAGAACTCCACCTGGGAGAGAAACTAGTTTTTAAACTTTTTTTTTTAATTTTTGGCAATGCTGAGTTGTGAATTCAGAGCCTCACACGTGGTAGGCAAGTGCTCTACTACTTCAGCCATGCTCCAGCCCTTTGGGACTTTAGTAATTTTTTCAGATTTTGAATTTTTGCCAGTGGCTGGCCTCAGCCCACACTTTATGCCTACTTATGCTTTTCCAGAATATCAGGAATCACTGAAGTGTAACACTATACACAGTTTATTAGTTGAGATGAGTGTCACTATTTCCCCAAGCTGACCTTGAACCATGATCCTCTATGTCTCTGACACCCTAGTAGCTCAGATTATAGAAATGAGCCATGGAATTCAGCTTGAGGAGTCCATTTTTGAGGAATAATCCCTGTTAGATATATCCCAGACCCACTACAGGAGTTTTCTTACTATGTGTTGGAGGAAAAGCATCTGCAGCTTAAGAATCACTCAGGAGGTCACATCGTGACACCACAAAGACAGAAGAGGCCTCCTGAAATGGAGGCCACCTGACTCCTGGAGCAGTCTGATCTACATTCTGACCTCATCTTAACTGCTCCTGTTCTCATCTTTAAAACTTAAAGCACTGTGAAATCTGAAAAAAAGAAGAAAAAAAAAAGACTTACCAAAGCACATACCGTAGTATCCGATACATGGGTACTGTTATAAAATATGGCTGTATGTAATCCTAGCCACTCAGGAGGCTGAAATCTGAGGATCAAGATTCAAGGCCAGCCTGGGCAGGAAAGTCTGTGAGACTTATCTCTGATTAACCACCACGAAGCCAGAAGTGGAGATGTGGCTCAAGTGGTAGAGCACTAGCCTAGAGAAAATGAAACAACTAAGGAACAGCACCCAGATCCTGAGTTCAAGCCCCAGAACCAACACAAAACAACAACAAAAAATGTATTCACTCAGGCTGAAGGGCATGGTTCCAGTGGTAGAGCACCTGCCTAGTAAGCCCAAGGTTCTGAGATCAACTCTAATATTGCCAAAAAGAATGTCTTAGCCAGGTGCCAGTGGCTCACACCTGTAAGCCTAACTACTCAACAGGCTGAGATCTGAGGCTTACCGATTGAAGCCACCATGACAGGAAAGTTTGTGAGACTCTTATCTTTAGTTAACCACCAAAACCTGGAAGTGAAGCCATGGCTTTAAGTGGCTAAAACCACTCAGGGACAGATAGCACTCAGGCCCTGAGTTCAAGATCCAGGACTGGTGTGCATGCATGTCTTCACTCAAATAACATATTGAGCATCTTCTACGCACCAGGCACACATATAGGTGGTACAATTACAATAAAGAACAAAATAGACAAGTCTCTGTGTCCTCACAGAGCTTACCTGCTGGCTAAGGAGAGAGTAAACTAAGAAGTATATAATACACAGTGTGTCAGAAGATGGTGTCTGCTGTAGGGAAATGCAGTGGGAGAGAGCAAGCATCACTAAGTGACATGTGACTCACAGCTTAAGGTGATCAGCAGGGGCAGGAGCCATAGAGGATGGGGAGATTGGGAATGGGAAGGGAGACTCTGGCAGAGGAAACTGCAACTGAAAAGTAGCCCTAAGATGAGGGAGCAGAGGATCAGTAGCAGGAGAAAGGTTCCCCATAGTGGTGGAGCTGGCAGTGTTGTCACCTGTCCCTAAGACAACAAACACTGACCATGCTGAATGCAGGTGCACCTTAGAGGGGTGGCGACTTAGAAAAGACAGGATGTTCTTTACAACTTTGGTTTTTCTAATTGCAAGTGCTTCTAGTAGAAAAATTGAAAAAGTTCATTGAAAAGTTGATAACATCCACCATCAGGAGGCCTAAAACCATTCAAATGTGCAGCATAAACATATCCATATATAGACACATATGTACATATATGCATGTACACACATAGATGTGTGTACATATGTACATACATATATACATAAAGGAGAAAATGAATTCTCTATGGCCGTGGCTTCCAGAGGCAACATGGTCAACAGTAAATGATGGTTTTCTTTTCCTTCCTTCCTTCCTTCCTTCCTTCCTTCCTTCCTTCCTTCCTTCCTTCCTTCCTTCCTTCCTTCCTCCCCTCCTTTCTTCCTTCCTTCCTTCCCTCCTTCCTTCCTTCCTTCCTTCCCTCCTTCCTTCCTTCCTTCCTTCCCTCCTTCCTTCCTTCCTCTTTACCAGAACTGGGGCTTGAATTCAATCAATGCTGGCACTCTATGACTTGAGCCATAGCTCCACTTCCAGCTCCTTGCTGTTTAATTGAAGATAAGAGTCTCTTAGAATTGTCTTCCCAGGGATGTCTTCAAACCTTGATCCTCAGAATTCAGCCTCCTGAGGTTCTAGGAGTATAGGCAGTGCTTGGCTTAAGGATGGTTTTCCGTCTTGGCACATCTTTTCACTTGCCACAGATCTAAGTGATTTGCTGTCTTCCACCCTGTGCAATAGTTCCCTCGATACTTTTGAACACTGCAGTGGGGCATTTCACACAAATGATGTCACAACTCTGCTATGACTGCTCCTTGTGCGGTTCCCCAGCACCCGTGGCTTGTGCCTCCTCTGATGCTTTTGAACATCAGATGCCTTTGGGGTTCCAGAGAGATGTTGGGGGCCTTCACACAAAAGTGGACACAATGTCCTCCTCAGCTCTCTGTCATGTGGGCCCAAAGTGACAGTGCCAGGACCCTGGTAATCCAACTCCCCAAGAAGGCCATGGCCTCTGCTTTCTATTTCTTAGAGCAACTCTCCCAGCTTCAGCTAAGAATGAACTCCATGGGGCCCTGTTCAGCCTCCCTTCCTCTACAGCTCTTTGGAAACTTCAGGAAGGAAAATGGAAAGAAAAGCAATGCCCTCCAGAAGCATGGCTATCTACTGTGCTGAACTAGAACCGTTGACATCTGTGTTCAAGCTGCCAGTGACTAGAAGTGTTAGGCTTCTGTTGATTTTTCCCAAAACAAAGCAAAAGTCTGCCATGGGGGTAAACTACATGTTTTAGTTCTGGCAAAGTGCTAGCAAGCTCTCTCGGCTTCTCCTCGGCTTGTCTTCTAAAGCCACAGGTGACACCTCAGCCTTATCTAAGTCTTAAAGATGGCTACAATTCTGATAAAAGGTTGGAATGGGGGGAAAGGATTCTAGGCAAGGGAAACAATTTCAGGCAGTTAAACTAGAGTGACAGAAGTGTGCACTGTCCTGGGAACAACAAAGGAAGCTGTGAGGCCAAAGAGAGAAAAGGAGAGAAGAGGGCAATGGATGGAGAGAGCTGTTGGGGGAATTGGTAGAGGGCCAGCAAGGGGCACACCATGGTACTTGGGGAAAGTAGACTGGCCACTTATAAAGGGGGAGGCTGGAGGCAAGGAGGTCAAATGGGAGACCTTGACAATAGCCCATATGAGAATGGATGATAGCTAGACCAGGGCCATGGAGGAGCAGGAATGGGGTTAGGGGAATACCTTGAAAGGATCTGATAACTGATTACTTGGGGGAAGTGAAATGGAGGGACATGGGAGACATGACTCCACATTTTCCAGGTGAGGGCCTCTGCAGTCATGAATCAGATTAGCTGGATGCTCTGGGAGAGCTGGTTTGGAGGCAAGAAGGAGGATATGGTTTCAGGCACATTGAGTCTCAGTTGCTCTGTTGCACATGCAGAGGGTACTTAAAATGAGGCAAAGGAGGGACACCAAAGCTGAAGTGAGGTGTTCTGAGTCATCTCAGAAAACATGGTCAAAACCATGAACTTTCTCTTTGGAAGTCTAAAGGGAAGAAAACAGGAACTAGACCCATCTCCCTTCTTGGAGAAGCAAGAGTCTTGGGGAACCCCTAGCATTTCATTCCTGCTGTCTCAGCTGTCTGTTGGGTGCTGTTCATGAGTCACCTACAAAGTATCTAGGGATAAGGAGATGGTCTCAAATGGGAGTAACATGGCTGGGCACTGTAGAATTGGGCAAAGACAAGCTCAAGTTGTTGTAGGTGGTTATCAGCAAGGGGGTGGTTGAGTAAAGCAACATAGTCACACTGCCACTGTTAAGAATCATGACACCCTAAAGCTTTAATGTCACATTTTATAGGAATCAAAACTTAACAGCCTTTCTCTCTCCTCTTTCTTAGAGAGACCCTTTGCTTAGAATGGAACTTTCCAGGCAATACTACTACTTTTAAGCAGACCTGAGGTACTTCCACAGCACAAGATGGTATATGCTTCTCCATGGAGGAGAAGCACATGTTCAGACCCCTTGGAAACATGTGGCAGAAACATACACACTTGGTTTGTGCATGCAGAAAGATCTCATCCAACTTCATGAGAAGCCTAAGGAAAATGGGTCATTTGGCCACCCCTGTATACCAGGTCCTTTTCTTGGAGGATCAAGCATTTTTACATTTAGTCACACTCAGTTGTGAAAGTCAGAGAGACTCCTTTGATTTTATAGAGATCTACAGCTCAGAATGCATTTTGGCCAGGATCAAGAGCTGGAAAAAGACTGGTTTCTTAAACCAGGTCATGCCCTTCTTCATTCTCTGTGTATGTATTAACAATGGATTCACAGCTCTCTCTCTCTCTTTCCAGCCTTAGATATTTCAGTCAGAAGAATCTGCCAGGCACTGGTGGTTCACAGCTATAATCCTAGCTACTTAGGAAGTTGAGATCTGAAGATTGCAGTTAGAAGACAGCCCAAGCAAAAATGTCTGTGAGAGTCTTATCTCCAATTAACCAACAAAACAATGGAAGTGGATTTGTGGCTTCAAGTGTTACAGTTCTTGCATTGAGCACAAATGTTCGGGGATAGTGCCCAGGCCCTGAGTTCACGCTCCACAACCAACAAAAATAAGGAAGGAAGGAAGGAGGAAAGGAGGGAGGAAATAAAGAAAAAGAAAGGAAGGATGAAAGAAGGAAAAAAGGAAATAATCTCTCTAAAAGATTTTTATTAAGAAAGAAGGCAGAGGAAAATAATTCAAGACACTCTAAGTCCTTGCTTGGATGAATTTAGAGAGAGTCGATTCTTTTTTTTTTTTTTGGTCTGGTTGTGGGGCCTGAACTCTGGGCCTGGGCACTGTCCCTCAGCTCTTCAGCTCAAGGCTAGCACTCTACCACTTGAGCCACAGCTCCACTCTGGCTTTTTTTTTTTCTACTTATGTGGTGCTGAAGAATCGAACCCAGGGCCTCCTGCATGCAAGGCAAGCGCTCTACCACTGAGCCACCTTCCCAGCCTGAGAGTCGATTCTTAATCCTAAACTCTCCTCTTGAATCTGGCTGAAATGAGGCCATGGCCTGGGATTTCTTTGGACAGTTTTGATACCCAGCCTGAGGGAACAGGAGTTGGCACCACCGCTCAATCTAGGGGTTCTCGTGTCCTATGGATCCTGCTTCTGCACTGCTTTCAAGGCATAGACCCTTCTGCCATTCTGGCCTTGAGGAAACTGCAATTTTGTCCCCTCTTCACCATCTGCTGTGCCTTAGGCTTGTAATCCAGGCTGGTCCAACCCAGACCTTTTACTCCGACTGTGCCAGGGCCTGTTTAAAATTCTAACAAATCTTCATCCATTCAGAGCCCCAAGGCTGCTCCTGGGGTGGCTCCTGCCTACCTCTTGGCTTCATTCCACCTCATCTCTTCATCAAGCCTCCAGTTCTATTTGCAAACCAGGACTGAAAGATGCCAGAGCCCAGGAAGTGATCCAGTACATCCCAGCCCTGATTACTCATACCCACCACCTTCTTCCCTGCCACTACCAAGCACAAACAGACATACATGCACACACTCATACCTGTCCCTACCAGGGTCCTATCATCTGGACACCTCAGACTCTGGACCAGAGTGTCAACATCATCAAGGCCTCTGGATTAAAATGTAAAATCCACCACTCGTGACTCACACCTCTAATCCCAGCTATTCAGGAGGCTCAAATCTGAGGGTTTGTGGTTCAAAGCCAGCCTGGACAGGAAAGTCTGTGAGACTCATCTCTACTTACCCACTGAAAACCAGATGTGGCACTGTAGTTCAATGTGGTAGAGTGCAGAGCTCAGGAGCAGTGCTCAGGCCCTGAATCCAAGCCCCAGGACTGATAAAAAAAAAAAAAAAAAAAATGTAATATCCAAAGCCTACCCAATACCTGCTGAATGAGAATCTCTGTGGGTAAGTCCCCACACCAGCACTCTCAACAAGCCAAAGAGTGGCTCTCACACTCAAAAGTCCAAGAAGCACCACCCCAAATCTCCTGAATTCCATACATAGCCCTGTGCGCACATAATAACAGCAACAGCTAAAACGCTTGCTGAGCATGTACTATGTGTCAGAGGTATTTTCCTGTAGGAAGACATTTCTTCTTAGAGAGACCTTGTGAGGGTATCATGTCAGAGTTTCCCCTTACAATAATATCCCCAAGTCCACAGCCCGTTGATGGGAAAGTCAAAAATGGAACCCAGGCCATGTAATGTGTGACTGAGCTGTGTGTGTGTGTGTGTGTGTGTGTGTGGGTGGGTGTGTATCACTACTGGAGCTTGAACCTAGGGTTCAGGTCACTCTTACTTGATTTTTTCACTCAAGGCTAGCAATCTACCACTTGGACCATAGCTCCCCTTCTAGTTTTTTGCTGCTTAATACAAAGTAGGAGTCTTACTAACTTTTCTGCTTGGGCTATCTTCAAACCATGCTCCTCATATCTCTGCTTTCTTCATTGCTCAGATTACAGGCATGAGCCCCCAGTGCCCAGCTTACAACTGTCCCACTTTTTCTGGTAGACATGAGCTCATACCCACCCTGACTCCAACACATACCACACACAGCACCACCACCTCTCAGATCTGACCAGAAAAGAGGCTGAAGGCCAAGGTGTTTGGGGAAGTCCCTGGCTTTCTCTCTCACCCCAAGTCTGGGCTACACATCACTGGGCCAAGGCCAGCAGCCACAGCCAACAGGACCAAGATTTTGGCATTCCCTTTGGGCCCCTGAGGCCCCACCCTGGCTGCTATACTAAGCATGCCTACTACAGGCCTCACTGCCAGGAGCCCAGGACACTGCCCACTGGTCTCCATTGCCAAGCATGTCCAGGCCCCCTTACAGGGAGACCCGAGCCCCTTGACAGGGCCCTCTTGAGCACTGCAGGCAGGGAGCAGATGTGCTTGCAGCCCGCTCCAAAAGCTAGCCTTCTTAGGAATCCTGCCACAGGGGAAAGGCAGGGACTGGGGGAGGGATGGAAAAACAACCCAAATACCATAACACAGAAAAGTGATCCAAATAAAAAGCAGCAACTGTGTATCTGGAAGGAATAAACTGAGGAGGAGAGGCGCAGAGTTGTGCAGCGTGGCCATAAGCCTGCCAGCCTTGGCAGCCCAAGGCAGGGGCTGAGCAGCACCAACTGGCCACAGGGCTGCTCCAGCCAGGGCTAGGCTGCAGGAAGAGCAGGCCCTGGGCTGACAAAGCAACACTCTCAACTGGGGCATCCTCTTTCCTGAGCTGCAGGCTGCATACTGCACAGTCCCCAGAAGGCCCCAGAAAGGAAGTGGGGTCTTAATGGGCCCTAGAGTCCCCCTCACTCTCACAATCTTGCTGGAGTGTTCTTCTCACCATACTCCAAGATCTTCTGGAAGCCAGATGCCAGTGGTTCACATCTGTAATCCTAGCTACTCAGGAGGCTGAGATCTGAGGATTCCAGTTTGAAACCAGCCCTGGTAGAAAACTGTGAGACTCTTATCTCCAATTAAGTAGGCAACAAGCTAGAAGTGGAGGTGTGGTTCAAATGGTAGAGCACTAGCCTTGAGTGAAAAAAGCCAAGAGACAGCACTTAAGCCCTGAGTCCAAGCCCTAAAACCAGCAGCAGCAGGAGGAGGAGGAGAGAGAGAGAGAGAGAGAGAGAGAGGTCTTCTGGAGACCATGGAAGGGACCAGAATGATGTCTGTGCCCACCAGCATTATGAGCACTGGGAGAAGGAGTTTTCAGAATAGGCCTAGTAGCTCTGACAATGAAAGGAAAGAGATAGGAAGAATTTTCTTTTTCCTGGACTTGCAGAATCAAAGCAGTTCACTTATTCTGAAAGAGTCTACACGTCCTCTCTGTGTAACAGACACAATTAAGCTGTGTCCGTGTACTTCAGGGTCAAACAGGACTGATAATGCTGAGAAAAGCTTTTGCAGGCAACTCCCACTCTCCCACTTAGGAGCCTTTTCCCACAGGCAGCAGCGAGAGATTTCTCCGACTGGGGTGTATAGGTATTCTTACATAGAAGTGGGGTATTTTTTGCTCACATTTTACACAGGAGGAAAGTAAGGCTCAGAGTTGGTAAGGAACTCTGAGAACTGGCAGATGCAGGAGCTGAACCAGGCTTGTCTGCCTGTGGAGCCTAAGCCTCTCTCCTGTGCTGTGTTGCTCTGCAGTAAAGTAAAATTTGTGTATTGGTACCCAGTGGGCAGGGATGGCACTGTCCCCATTGATAAGCCTGGTGATCTGAAATTCTGGCAAGAAGATTTTCTGGGGAGATTGGGAGCAGGTGGCAGGAACTCCACCTGGGCCCTTGACACAGCATTGGTGGAGTGAGGTGGGACCAGACTGAAGTCCTCAGGGCACTCTGACTGCCCAAAGATCAGCATATGAGCTGAGGTGTCCAGTAAAGTGGCACAGGAGGGTGCCTGAGGATACAAGGCCTCTAACCCACCATGAGGGAGATGTTAGCCAGAGCCTAGACAAAGCAGGAAGCACAGAAAAGTAAGTCAACAGGGTATCACACTGTTGACATGGGGCAGGAGCTGGGTTCTTAACACAGCAGCCAGAGAAAACAAGAGAGACCCAGGCAGATCACCTGGCTGGCCCAGGATTGAAATCTGACCACTATAGCACCCAGCTGCTCCATGAGATAAGGTGCATGGTTCTCAAGGCCTGAGTTCCAGCACAGGAGAGTTAAAGATATATCCATTCTAGATGGGTGTGGTGGCTCACATCTGTAATCCTAACTACTCAGGAGGCTGAGATAAGAGGATCATGGTTCAAAATCAGCCTGGGCAGGAATGCCTGTGAGACTCCTATCTCCAATTAACCACCCCTTCCCCCCAAAAAAAGCTGGAATTCGAGCTGTGGCTCAAGTAGTAGAATGCTAGACTTGAGTAAAAGAGCTCAGGGACAGTGTCCAGACCCTGAGTTCAAACCCCAGGATGGCAAGATTAAAAAATAAAAATAAAGATATACCTCTCATAAGACTTGAATGAACCACTTCTGGCCACAAATCTCCATGTGTTACAACACTCTGAACAACTTCTACTCATTCATTCTACAAACATTTCTTGAGCATATCCTTTGTATCAAGATGGAAAAGCATAAGAAAGAAGACATGGCCTCTTCAGCAAACCTTGTAACTGGGAAGCGGCCAGGGGTGTAGACAAGCACATGGACAGGGATCATTGGTGACCCTCTGAAAGGTTCTATAGAATTCATATAAAGACACCAACTTCATCTGAAAGGGAATAAGACAGGGACAGGGTGGCTGTATGTGACTAGGCAGCGTATGCACTCAGCAAGCCAGGATGTCACCCCATGTATAATACAGGGGCCCAGGTCCTCTAAGCAGCAGCATCTGAAGTCCTGTGGCTGCCTTAATCTCTAGCTTCAGTCCACCTCCTTGGTCCCAGGGGTTTCTTCTTCTTCTGGCTCTTCTCTCTGAGAATTCATTTGTCCAGCCTTCCAGAGAAAGCTCCCCAGGAGTTCTTGCTGTCCCTTTCTGCTGCCAGCTCTATAAAGCAAGCTGACTCCTCTCAGAGATTTACATTTTTGGGAAGTGTGATTCATGGGGAAAGAACTCTTTCCACAGCTTTCTAACCTTTGATGTGACCCCCAAAAACCTGTGGCTAATACAGAATGATCTAAATCTCACAAAGCTCATAAACACAAGAGCCGCACTGAGCCGCACTGCATTGGGCCGTGAAAAAGGCCTCTGGCTAACGCAGCTCCTGCCACCAGCTGCAGGAATGTTCGGTTCCCACCCTGCACCAGTCTCCCCCCAAAATCCTGCACTCTTCTGGCAGCTCCAGCAGGGGCAGTGGTCCAGAGCCCCATGGCTGGCAGGAGACTTGCCAAGGCCTCTGATGGCTTGTCAGTCCATAGCTGCTCCCAGAATCTTTGCCCCTCCATTCCTGGCAAGAAAGACATTAGTTAGTGGTTGAGCAAGAAGGAGAAAAACAGAAAAGCTGAGAAAGAGACATCAAAGAGCCTTCCCTGTGTGTGCGTGCGCGTGTGTGTGTGTGTGTGTGTGTGTGTGTGTGTGTGTGTGTGTGCGAGCTGCTACTGGGGCTTGAACTCAGGGCCACGTGTTCTAGCTTGGCTTTTTTTTTTCCTTCTCTCAAGGCTGGTATGGTGCTCAGGCATTTAAGTCATACCACCACTTGGGGTTAAGAATCTCAGGAATTTTCCTGCCCAGGCTGGCTTTGAACCTCCATCCTCAGATCTCAGCCTCCCGAATAACTAGGATATAGACATGGGCCCCCAGTCCCCAGCTAAGACAGTCTTCTTAATTGGGAAAAAAATGGCTTCTACCAAAAGGACACTTAGGAATTAGAGATGATTCACCTGAAGAGGTTATGCCCATTGTGGACATAAGCAGCAACAGGCCCCCACTTAAGACTGAAGCTTCTGGAAGTTTCCCTGCAAAACAATATAAGTAAAATTAACTTTTTCCCCCATCTATAAAAGTGGTGTTTTTTTTGGAGACCAATTTGATCAGCAACAGATTTGGTGAAATGATACACCCATTCTCTACACAGCCCAGATCCTGCACAAGCCAGGCAAGGAGGGAACTAATGTAGTAATGTCCATGAATCGCCTCACACAGGACCTGGCTTATAGTAGGTGATCCATAAATGTGCTGTTATGATGCTGTTTTATTTTATGACTTGAGCAGTGTGGGGACAGGAACTAAGAGGGAGAAGGCTGTGCAGTTTCCAGGAACTGGGTTGCAGGTCTGCCTGCCCGCACCCGGGGGCCTGGGGGGACCTCAGGGCTAGGGTTTCACATTAAGAAGTTGGCTGCTTGTGCACTTCTTCTGCTTGTGCTGAAAATAGCCCCATCGAACAACTGACCTAGAAGGCAAAGGGACAACAGGGGTAGGCCTGAATAATGATGGCTTTGGGACACTGTCAGAACTTCCTTTCTACCCACGTCCCAAGTCCCTACAGCAATTTGGAAGTCCAAAGCTCTTCAAATATGTTTTTGGCCCTGGGTTTGGGCCCCCTCTGGCAGTGGGGCGTCCTGCGCCAATACACTCTGAAACAGGAAAATGGAGGCTGGGCTTTCCTCCAGCAACTCTCACTGGATCCTCACCAACCTGCCCCCATGCATCCCACTCTAGCAGGCAGATGACATGGACACTTGACCCAGACTAAGACAAGATGAGGAAGGAGTTCCCTCCATACCCCCTTTCTCTCTGGGAAGCCTTTCCACAGATTTCCCTTCCTTTCACAGACCAGGAGTGCACAAAAGAGAGACAGCAGGGAATTTTGTTATCTGCCCCTTGGGTTGAGGCAGGGTTTGGGGTGGACTTGGTCATGTTCCTCTGGGAGGTGGTACCTAATAGCTCAAGTGTGGAGTCAGAGAACTCCATGTTCTTTTTATTTTTATTTTTTGGTTTGTGTGTGCATGTGTGTTAGTATTGGGCTTGAACTCAGGGCCTGGACACTGTCTCTTTGCTTATTTTCTCAAAGCTAGTTCTCTACTACTTGAACCACCACCTTTCTACTTATAGTTCTTTGCTGGTTAATTGAAGAGTTTCATGGACTTTTCTGCCCAGGCTGGCTTTGAACCTGAATCTTCAGATCACAGTCTCCTGAGTAGCTAGGATTACAGGTGTGAGCCACTGGTGCCCAACAAAAAGTCTTGTAACACCTAGATCTCTCCCTACTCAGCTGGATCACTCACACCTAACACCTGATGAGAATTACCTACCCACATTTTCCCACTTCCATTTTCACCAGATGCTTACTTTCTCCACTGAAGAAAGAATAAGCAGAGAGACCCTTGACATGTGCAGGGACTCAGTTCAAAAGGAGAAGTCAGGAAACTTCCAGTCCCCTCAGATTTATTTGTTTTGTTTTGTTTTAGTTTTGGGGATCAAACTCAGGATCCTCATTCATGCTAGTTAAGTGTTGTGCCACTGAGCTATATATCCCCAGTGCTGCTCTCATGTTTGATTCCAGGGTTTGTGGGCAGGTGGCATGATGTCATTATTTACCCTTTTGAGCCTCAGTGGTCTCATTTGGAGAGTTGAGATAATAATGCATCACTCTCAAGGTATTTGTTCACTGGAATAAATAAGATGAAGTATGAGAAAGTGCTTTCCAAAGTGCCAAGTGCCAAATAATAATAATAATTATTATTATTACTATTTTCATGATGATCACCATATGGCTGAGGGCCTATAAAAGAAGCCACTGTCCCCAAGAAATACCCACCCTCCCAAAGCCTATATGTTTTTCAGAGATACCACCAAGCCCATCTAGCCTGGAGTTTGTCTCCTGGCACTGTGACCCTGCAGTGGTGCATGGCCAGCCAGGTGTGGCCAGCAGGAGGTCAGCCTCTCCTTACCTGGCCTGCAACGAAGTGAGTGTTATAATCTCTCCCTTGAGAAAGAAGAGCAAGAGTTCCCCCACCTCAGGAAGGATGTGCTTCTGGGATTACCTCACTCCAGAGCCAAGGAGACACCACACTATGAGTAGCAGGGACAGCTGAGTAGCCAGCCTGAAGTCATATGGCTTCCCCAAAGCCAGCCGCACAAACACTTCCATAAGAGGCTGTCACTAAGAAAGGCAACTCTCTAATGTCAAATCCAAGATCCTCCCCCAACCCCCATAGCCTGGACCAGGAAGACAAAATCTTATTTGCAGGGGCCCATGCAAAGTGCTTTACAGCCATTTTCTCTCATTTGACCCTCATCACAACTCCGCAAGATAGGGGTCATTATGCCATTTTCTATATGAGACTCCACCTATATATAATCTTCCAGAAGATGCTCATTTGGTAAGTGGTAAAACTGGACAAGAGGGTCCAGCATAGTGGTGCATGCCTATAATTCTAGCTACTCAGGAGGCAGAGGTAGGAGACTCACAGATCACAGCTGAGGTCTGGCTTAGACAAAATCATCAGGCCCTGTCTGAGAAACAAAGTAGAAAGACTGAGGGCATGGTCAAGTTCAAGTTCCAGAGTTTAATCCTTAGGAGAGAAAGAGGACACAGAGACAGAGACAGGGACAGAGAGGGGGTGGGGGAGGATTTGAACTTGGTCTGATTGAGTCTGAAACTTGTAACTGCTCTACCCTCTGTCTGCCTAGAGTGCCAGGAAGGGCTGGTAGCTTCTATATAGAGTATTCCATAAGAACTTCAGAGGGAAGGGAAGGTTGTTTACTTGGAACAGCTGCAGTTCTGGGACCCCGCCAGCCCTGCCTGCCCTGAATGAAGACCACAAAATTGCCCTACCCTTATGGCTGGCCTGGGGAAGTGTCAAGGTTGGTGAGCTCCAAAGCTTGGCTCTGAACCCAGGGGATGCACCAGGGTGCTAATTCACATGGTGTCTACTGTGGTTGTCTCCTACTTCCCTTCCTGCTACAGGCAGAGCCACAGGGGTCTGATTATGGAGCTGAAGGGACCCAGTCCCGGGTGAGGAGGACATAGCCTTTCAGTCTCCAGTGCCAGAATGGCTGTGAGGAAAATGCCTGAGTCATCACTGCAGGGCTGGCAGGCTTTCCAACATGTCCCGCTGGGCCTGCCACCTCTGTTCTTGTCACCTCGTAGGCAGTGGCAGGGGTAAGGTGGCCAGGACTATTTCGGAGGATGAAGCCGTGTGGAGGTAAATCTTGTGGAGTTTGTGAGGATAGGGTCACCCCAAAGGAATTTTTCTTTCCATGTACTGCCAAAGTCCTATAGACATAGTATAGAAAATTTGGCAAAAAGAAAATTCTCTGCAGTTTTGTGGCACAAACACAGGCAACATTCTCATGTGTTTCCTCCTCTATTCTGTCACCTCTTATTAAAATTTTGGTTGTTTAAAAAAATTTTTTTTTCTTACTAGCTGGGTGCTGGTGGCTCATATCCTAGCTACTCAGGAGGCTGAGATCTGAGGATCACGGTTCAAAGACAACATGGCGAAGCAAAGTCTGTGAGACTCACCACCACCACCACCACCACCAACAACAACAACAATAAAGCCAGAAATGGAGCTGTGCAGAAATGGAGCTGTGGCTCAAGTAGTAGAGCACTAACCTTAAGCAAAAAAAAAAATTTCAAAGCAGTTCCCAGGCCCTGAGTTCAAGTCTCAGGACTGGTACCTAAAAAAGACTACTAATTGTGGAAAAGAATTATAAAAGGGGTGACACTGATCATGATGCATTGTACATCATTATGTAAAAAAAGAATTATGGAGTGGGGAAATGAGGCAGAACAATGGAAAGAGTAACATTGGCCAAAAAGCATTGTACTCATAACCTGACTTATGGAATTGTAACCCCTTTGTACTACTACTTAATAATAGCAACCAAAAGTTTTTTTAAAAAAAGATCCTTTTACTCATAACTACCACATTAAATTGAAACTTCCCTTTTTGTATAACTACTTAAAGATAACAAAAAATAAAAAATAATAAAAGAGAAAAAAGACTAATTGTAATGTGTTACTTCTAGAATGTGACCCGAGTCATACTACTTACTTGTCATGACATTGTAATGACAATGTCTTTCCATGACACTGTGCAGTTTGCCAGTCCCCTCCCAAGCTACAGGTGAATGACCATGTGAGAGGGAGCCAGGGCCTCTATCTCCAATTTAAGGTTACTTGTGTTCTACTGCTTCTCTTATCCCATTTACTCAAACTTGTCATAAACCACCTTGTTTGTTTGTTTGTGACAGGGTCTCAGTATATAGACCAGGCTGACTTTGAACCCAGGGTCCTCCTACCGTTACTTCTCAAATTCTGGAATTACAAGTGTGCACCACAATGTCCAAGCCTAAACCTCCTATTTTGAAATGAATAAAATTACACAAACTCGGAACTGGTAAATTCTGGCAGCTCTTGGTTGTGAGATCGGGGATGAAAATTGTGGTTGAAGAAGTCATAGCTGGGGTGAGGTTAGAATACCCACCACAAACCCAGGAGCCCCTATGTTCAACCCCCTTGACTTTTTTTTCCCAGTCCTGGGGTCTGAACTCAGGGCCTGGGTACTGTCCCTGGGCTCCTTTTGCTCCAGGCTAGCATTTTACCACTTGAGCCACAGTGCCACTTGTGGCCTTTTCTGTTTATGTGGTACTAAGGAAATGAACCCAGGGACTCATGCATGCTAGGCAAGCACTCTACCACTAAGCCACATTCCTAGTCCTTCTACCTCCACTTGTCTTCTTGATCCTTCAGGACCTACTACAGTGGTCCTGGGCTAGAGAGTTACCAGGAGAAATTGACTTGTGGAGAAGGCTGGGTTAGAAACCAAGGAGCTTCTGTCATCAGCTTTCTTTCCTCTCCAGAGCTTTCTTGCATTCGTTAAAGACTGGTAGGGGAAGCAGTTCTGGAACTTCTCTGGCCTTGGCTGTCCTGCCTGTCAGTTTACTCAGTAACCTCTATAAGATTCTCTGGGGAGTAGACACTCCTCACCAAGGGACCTGCTGCAAACAGGAAGGAAGTGTCCTTCCCTCAGGAGTTTACCATCTGCTTACAGAAGAATTTAAAGCAAGGATCTTCTTGCTGGCAATGAAAAGCTGTCCCTCCAAGCTGGGGCAAGTGTTTCCCCTGGCTGCCTTCCACTTATTTAACAAGGAAGTGGTGTTCACCTTTCTAACCTCAGCTTCTTCACCTGCAGAATGGGGTTAATCTAATTTACCTTGCAGAGTTGTGGTAAGGATTAGAGATAATATATGTAAACTACCAGACATTTGGTCAGCTTTCAGAAATGTTGGCTATTATTAACGTAGCACAAAACACATGTAAAATTCTAAAGGGACCCCACATGAAGCACAGAGGTCAGAGCACTGAGAGCTGAGTTTCTGTCCCTACCTCTGCCTCAGAATCATCTGGAGAACTTTAAATTATGCTGATTCCCAGGCACCCCCCCCCCCCCGACCAATCAGAGCAGAAAGGGCCCAGGGATGATTATAGTTTTAAAACCTGCATGGACTGGAGGCATGACTTAAATTGGTAGAGCACCAACCATGATCAAAAAGCCAAGCAGGAGATCAAGGCCCAAGTTCAAGCCCTGATACTGGCACCAGAAAAACAAAACAAAACAAATTTCCCAGGTGACTGGGTGTACCTAGGCTGAAGAGCCCCTGTGCTAGGAGGTGTTTTGAAATGTGATCTAGAGCGTAGGAAGGAAAACAGTCTGTATTGAATTAACTGCTCTATACTAGTTGCTCTCACAACATTGTCTAGTTTTCCCAAGAATCATCTACAGTTGAAATAAAAGGGAGCGGAGGTGCAGAAAATGATGCATAAAAGGAGGACTGGGGAGATGTGGCTCAAGCAGTAGAGGTCCTAAGTTTAACCTCCAGTAATTAAAAAAAAAAAAAAAAAAAAATATATATATATATATATATATATATATATCCTCTGCAAACAACAAGGAACCATGTGCCTATATAATTTCACATTTTCTGGTAGCTACATTAAAAAGTTAAAAGGAACAGGTGAAATTAATTTTAATAATACCTTTTATTTAATCCAATCTATCCATGATATTACCATTTTGACATGGAACCAATATAAACTTTATTGAGATACTTTATATTACTTTTTTACCCAGAATCTTCCATATCTGGCATAAAATCGAGTGTGTATTTTACACAATACATCTCAGTTGGGACTGGCCCCAGTGTTCAAAAGTGTTGGCTGTTATGTAGGACTATTTAAAGGGACAGTTGACCTGCTGTACAGCTGGTAAAGAGAGGAAGTAGGCCAGCCACGTGTTGGTGGCTCACACCTGTAATACTAGCTACTCAGGAGACTGAGATCTGAGGATCACAGTTTGAAGCCAGTCTAGACTTTTCTCTCAGTCACCAAAAGCCAGAAGTGGAGCTGGGGCCCAGGTGGTATAGCACCAGCCTTGAGTGGAAAAAGCTGAGGGACAGTGCCTAGTCTTTGAATTCAAGCCCCAGTATGGGCACACAAAAAAAGGAGGTAGGAAAGGTCTATGGGTAGGTGTCCAGAGACAGTAGGAAATAACCATGGGTTCTTGAATGAGTGTCCCAGAGAAGTTAGAGAGGGGGTGCCTATGGCTGGGGAGTTTATAGGCTGCCCACAAGGCAGAACAAGACCAAGAACAATGAGAGGAAAACTACAGCCCCGTGGAATTGGGAGACTTGGCCTCTGCCCTTACCTGAGACTGGCAACATCCCAGCCAGGGCAGCAAGTGTGAATTTAACCCCCTGGCAAGGTGGGCAGGTTATCCAGGCTAGCCCCAGTTGGGAGACCCAGGGGCTATTTTAAGTTTCTTTTGCTTTCCATTCACAGAGGCAGACTCACACCAGATCTCCCCCTCCCTCCCTCTCCCCCAGCATCCGCAGCCCATAAAGGGTAATGAAGCTGAAGTTAAAATAGTCACATGAAACCCACTCATTTGAAAGGGCACCTGCTTTAAAGGCCAAATTTCCTGAGCCCAGGTTTATACATTAAGCTACAGAAAGACCTAATTAATTCAGACCCCACTCACTCTGAATTTGGGAGAAATTCTGCCTGAGGCTGGTCTGAAGCCTTTCCTTTTGCACTATCTATGAAGAAACGGTTTGCTAAGCAAATAAATAGTGCAGGCCAGATTACAGAGACAGGTCTGGCTTACTTAACTGTTTTCGAGAACTTTAAAAATCACTTTAGCAGCCCCATTCCCAGAAAGTTAATGAGATCATTACAGCTGGCCCTTATCTATTTATTTCAACATTTCAGTTTTCCAAGCACCTTCTTGCCCTTTAGGTGGGGTGATCTTGAGTGAGGGACCTGTTGTTTTTCTACCATCAATGATGAATGAACTACCTGGCACACAGTAGGTACTTAATGTTTGCAGAATGAATGAATGAATGAATGATGGCAAGCAGCCAGGCAGGCATGGCAAATAATTTAGTCCTACATTGCAGGTGAAAAAAAATTGAGGCTCAGAGGAGTCATCTGTAGGGTATCCTGTCATTGCCACAAGGATTTTGGGCGTATCCTCAGAGCTGGACCAGTCTCCCTTCCAGAAATGGTGAGACCAGGATTTGCAGCCACATTTGGCTTACAGATTCCCTCCACTTGATTATAATTACTCAGCAATGTACATTGGCACACAAAGGAAATAGGAAAGGTCCAGGGGTGGGGGTCCAGAGTCAACAGGGTATAACCATGGGTTCTTGAGGGAGTGTTCAAGAGGAACTAGAGAGGGGTGCCTATGACTGGGGAGTTTGTAGACTGCCCACAAGGCAGAACAAGACCACGAACAATGAGAGGAAAACTACAGCCCCGTGGCACTGGGAGATGGAGACTTGGCCTCTGCCTCTTACCTGAGACTGGTAACATCCCAGCCAAGGCAGCAAGTGTGAATTTAACCCCCTGGTAACACTGTTCACAACATTACACCCTCTGGTTTTTCTTTTATAAATAACCCCCTGCCCCAGGAAAGGATCAGTAATTGGAGAGCATGTGCCTCCCCTCTGTCCAGCCATAGTGCCCTTCTCCGCCGTGGCACCTGACTCTGACCTTGCCTCCAACATGTCAAGGCCAGAAGAGGGTCAGACTCCTCCTGGGAAGAAACCAGGACTGTTCCAGGAGGATCCTGATCCCACTGTTGCAGGATCCACTTCCCCTAGGAAGGATGGTCATTGTTTCCTGGGTCCCCCTACCCCCAGGTCCGGGACCATGGTCCCCTCTGGACCTGATGAGAAGGGGCACACTTCACTGTCCTCCCTGGCCCTTTGTTCTGGGAGGCTCTGCCCACGCTTGGAACGTGGTGCAGAGAAAATTCCCTGACCGTGAGATCTGCAGGCTGTAGGGTCCCCGGGGAGGGCTGGCCTGGGGCTCTTTTGAGCTGCAGCTGGAAAGAGGGGTTGGGTTTCAAGGAGCAGGGCTGGGGGGTAGGCAGGCTGCCTTCCCAGGCGGTGGAGGAGCCAGCCCAGCGAGCCAGTGGTGCCGACAGCTTCCTGTCGAGAACTGGGGGGCCCACGTGACCGCTCCCTACTTGGTGGATTAGGGGGTGAAAGGCCCAAGAGAGAGGAAGGGCAGGAGGTGCACTCAAGCGCTATCTGGCCAGACTAGCACCAAATCAGTTTTGCTAAATGAGTTCTGCGGGCTCCTTGTCACTCGGTCCAGCAGGCCAGGCCGCCTCTGCCTTCTAAAGCAGGGAGGGGAGAGTGTTGGCACTGTCTGGGGCCATGAGCTGTTTATTTAAAGTCCCCTCCCCCAAACCTGGCCACACACATCCCCACAGTGCCTGGCGGGTGGGAGTGCAGTAGCCACAGGCCTGCCTAGTGCACGTGGCAGGTTGAGGCTCTGACCTTCCTGGCTGCTCCTCCACTGGACCCCTGTGGGCTAAGTGCAATCACTGCCAGACAAGTGGGCCTGTCTCCTGTCCCTGAAGCCATCCTGACAAAGACAACAAAAGGGGTACTGGTGGCTCAGGCTTGTAATTCTAGCTACTCAGGAGGATGAGATCTGAGGATCACGGATCCAAAGCCAGCTCGGGTAAAAAAGTCCATGAGACTCTTAGCTCCAATTAACCAACAAAGGCAAAAAGAAAGAAAAAGGGAAAAAGAAAAAGAAAGCTGGAAGTAGAGCTGTAGCTCAAGTGATAGAGCTAGCCCACCAGCGAAAAAGGAATGAGACAGTGCCTAGGTCCTGAGTTCCAGCCTTGGTATGGTCACCAAAAAAAAAAAAAAAAAAAAGCAAAGAGTTCTGTTTAAGAAGCACTTATTGATTTATTGAGAACTTACTGTGTATGGAAGCAGACACAAAAATAAGGTAGACAGAGACTCACCTGCAGAGATAGATCTCATATAAGGTTTAATGGGGTGGGGTCCAGCAGGGTACAGAAGGGCTGGTACCCCAGGGTACAGCCTTGGGGTTCTAAAAGAGCTTCCTGGAGTACATGATACCTCAGAGGAGAGAGAAGACAACAGGAGGTCTCAAAGGACCCAGTTTAGCTGTAGATTTTGAGGGTAAGGTGCAGATGTTACCTGAGAAACTGAGCACCTCTTCTCTGCATCCTGCCCTGGTCCCACCACTTAAAAGGTAGACAGACCATAGTTCTGTGCAGGTTGGATAGGGGTGGGGGTGGGGCCAGTACATGACTCCCAGGACACAACCTCATAGAGCGCTCTCTCTCTCTCTCTCTCTCTCTCTCTCTCACTTTGTGTGTCCCAGTACTTGGGCTTGAACTTAGGGGCTGGGTGCTGTCCCTTAATCTCAAGGCTGGCACTGTACCACTTGAGCCAAAGCTCCACTTACAGCTTTTTGGTGGTCAGTTGGAGACAGTCTCACAGACTTCTGCCCAGGCTGACTTTGAACCTCAGTCTTCAGATCTCAGCCACCTGAGTTTTATAGGGGTTTCTAGGTGAGCTGACCTCACTCCCCTCTCCCTGTTCCACCTTCTTTATGAAGGGTGATGGATGTCAGAGGGGGTTGCCATGCCACTTACCAAGTGTAAGCCTTTACTACTCTCCAAAGGAGGGGGAAGCCCACAACATGAACGTCTGAGTGAGTGTGTCCTTTGTTAAATGCTATCTCAGGTGGCAGTCTGAGTCCTGGCCTCCTCTCCTTAGGGCTTTCTGGTGTGGTTCTCTCTGCCCTGTTGCTCCAAGCCTCATCTCCATTGCTTACATAGTTCAGAATTGCATGGAGTTAGGAAAAAATGCTTTCCTTTCCAGTGAAGGTGCTAGACAAAGCAGACAACTGAGGAGGGAAGGGGGCAGGAGGTGGGCTTCCACATAGTCCGGTCATTCGGACAGGCTCATCCACTCTCTGGAGGCCTGTTGGTCACCGTCTCCCAGGAGCCAGCTCAGCACTGACACCCTGTGAGTCTGCAGGAATACAGGTTCCGGAGCGCTCCTTGGGAGGTCCATCTTTTAGAGTTGTCCCCTGGCTAGAGTTGTATAGGCCTGGGATGCTGTCCCTCCACAATCTAGTCACCAGCTGCCACTTTATCTGAGGCCCCTGAGGAGGGTGAAGAAAGCGGATGCAGCTGCAAGCCAGTGGCTCACGCCTGTCATCTCAGCTAAGGCAGGATGCCTAAAATAGGAGGATCTCAGTCTAGGCCAGCCTAGGGTTGTGTGTGTGTGTGTGTGGGGGGGGGGGGGGGGAAGGGTAGACCTTATCTCAAAAATAACCAGAGCAAAAAGGGCTGGAGGTGTGATTCAAGCGTTTTCTGCCTCTGGGTTTTCTCTCCAGCACCTTTTTTTCCCCCTTCACAGCAAAGATCTCACCTCTCTCTTGCTTAGTTTAAGAACCATGGCACAGGTTTGGCTGAGAATTCTGGTCATTATTTTACAGGTTCTTCACAGAAGTTGGTTCAAAGCTCTCTCTCCAACCAATCTCACTCCTACTTCCTATAATTTTCTCTTTCCGTTCCCCGGTGCTCCTTCCTCTGACCTGAAGCATCTCTTCCCTCCAGCTGTTCTCCCTGTGGGTCTCTGAATGTTTATTCATGGTGTGGGTTGTTCTTATTGGTTAGCCATTAGTCAAAAAAGCAACAAGTCTAGCAACTTGGCATCTCTGGGCCTCTGTTTCCTTTTCTATGAAGTGGGGGAAATTTCAGGTATGCAAGTTCCCTGTTGGTCTTGAGAGCCACTAAAAACCCTTCTACCCCAAGAGTAAATGTGTACACCTAGGTGGACTGGCCAAAAAAAAAAGATTATCCACAATGTACACAATGTACACTGGGGCCTTCAAAGCTCCTTCATGCCCAGCCAGCGTAGAGTTTAGGAGCGATGGATCCCACTTCCCACTTCTCATTGTTGCCAGTCAAAGGAAGGGATGGGGTGCAACAGAGGAGAGGAACCCCTGGCGGAATTGGGGGTGGGTGGGTTGCAGGATGGACTGAAATGAGCCTTTTGCCCTACCCATCTCCCTTGACTAGTTCAAATATTCTTGAGTTCTGAAAAGTTCCCAAATGTTTCTGAGCCAAGAATTTCCCAAAGGAGTGGCTCACTGTCTGGGGTTACAGAGACTTTGTTACTTCAGCAAAGCATACTACAAGCCATTTACTGGTTTAATTTAATTATTTATGATAACACTTCAGAGTAAAAACTACACTTGTCAAAATAAAGGGGACTTTGTGCTGCAATGACCCAGATTTTATTGTTGCATTACCTAATGCACCGAAACCTGGTAATCGGCACCAGATCTCCTGGCAACTTGGGCAAATCAGCACCGAATGAGGAGAACTGAGATGGATTACTGCTTCCTGGGGGAAATATTCTAAACTAGTCAAACAAAAAGGCATTTCGAGTCCATCCTTCCTTTTTTCCCCAAACAAGCTGGCTGCCACACACGTGTGATGACTGTTGGCTATTTCTTGGGTCCCGTCTATATACGATGATTTCATCCATCATTCCCTAGACAAATGGTTCCTTAAGGTGTGTTCAGGAGAGACCTCCCAATGCATTTAAGATGGCATTCTTCGCCAAGCGCTGGTGGCTCATGCCTATAGTCCTAGTTACTCAGGAGGTGAAGCTGAGATCTTAAGATCATGGTTCAAAACCAGTCTAGGCAGAAAAGTCCCTGAGACTCTTATCTCCAATCACCCAGCAAAAAGCTAGAAGTATAGCTGTGGCTCAAGTGGTAGAGTGCCAGCGTTAAGTGAAAAAGCCAAGCAAGGGCAAAGGCCTTAAATTCAAGCCCAGGACCAGGATGGGGCAGGGGTGGGGGTGGGGGGCAGGGAGGCATTCTCATGCCTGGGAAACCTAAGGAGCTCCCACTGGGCTTAAGTATTACCCCCTCTTCTGAGCCCCTCCCCATCTCTACCCTATTGGCACTTCCTCTTCTGGAGTCCCTAGCCCTGGCCTCTCCTTGCCTCCCCCCTCCCATCCCTCTAGCTTCTCCTCCTCTGCGGTGAGATCCTGGAAGGTAGTCTTTACCTTTTACCTCTGTGTGCTCAACTACACTCAGCCTTGACAAGGGACTGCCCAAGTGGGAGTTCAGTAAAGCATGGCTAGTTACATGTTAGGCAGTATTTATAGGAATCAAGAATTTGTTAGAGTTGACCGTGAGCATCTACTCCTATCCTCGCCCAGTACTGAGTCCTGCTCCTCCAACCCAGAGCCTACAGGATCATATCTTTCCTTTGACAGGAAATGGCCTTTTGTTTTTATTTTGTGCTGGTACTGGGGCTTGAATTCAGGGCCTGGGAGTGATCTCTTAGCTTTTCCCTCAAGGCTGATACTTCACCACTTGAGTCATAGTTCTACTTTGGGCTTTTGGCTGATTAATTGGAGATAAGAGTCTCATAGTTCTGCTCAGGCTGGCTTTAAATGACGATCCTCAGATATCAGCTTCCTGAGTAGCCAGGATTACATGTGTGAACCACCAGGTACCAGGCTTCAAAATAGCCTTTTTGGACAGAAGACCTTTGAGAATGAAGCCTTCCCAGCCATCTGCAGGATGGAATGTAGAGAGCTGTGACTGTACAGTAGAGTGGGGCAGGCTTGGGTCTACCCTCCCCTTTCACAGCTAGCTTGGTCAGCACCAGCGTTAGATGTTTTCTCCTTGTTAATAGCCCCCCTTAGAGTTGCAAGGCTAACAGGTTCGACTGCCCCCTTTCCCCTCCACCCTTGCCTCTACCTTCCATTATTTATAGTAATGACAGAGGTGATGACAGTGTGGGTGATCTGAAGTCAAATCTAGTTATTAATACCCTAAAATAAGAGAGAGAAATTCACCCAGTAGAAGGTCCTATATACATCTATCTTTATACATATCTATGCGGTCACTTATGTTAAGTCAGAAGGGTGCCAAAAAGGAAGAAGAAAAAGACCTGGTCTCTGCCTGTAAGGAGCTTAAAAGCTAAGTGGAGAGTCAGAGCACAGTTATGATTCTGGACCCAGCCTTGTTTCCATCCTCAATTATTCCACCTGCAAATAAGAATAATTTCCAGCCAGATGCCAGTGGCTCACGCATGTAGTTCTAGCTACTCAGGGAGCTGGATCTGAGGGTCCTTGTTCAAAGCCAGCCTGGGAAGGAAAGTCTCAGAGACTTTTATCTCCAATTAACAAAAAATTAAAAAAAGCTAGAAGTGGAGCTGTGGCTCAGTTGGTAGAGTGCTAGCCCTGAGCAAAAAAAGCTAAAAGACAGTGCCCAGGCCCTGAGTTCAAGCTTCCATTCAAAACACACACACACACACACACACACACACACACACACACACACACACACACACACACACACACGAATAATTTCCACAGAGCACTTTCCATGTGAGCTAGGCTTCCTCCCAAGGAGAAGAACATTCCCCCCGTTTTGCCATCTCTAAAGCCAAGTTGGCCCCCAGGCACATTCTGTGGGCCCAGGTGGGTCTGTTTAGAAGGAACACCTAGTAGAGGAACTTCTTGGGGCCCGCAGTCTGCAAATTGACAGTTTCCTGGAGGTGTTTGCTAAGGAGGGGAATTTTCAAGCAGGACTTAATGAGCCATAGAGCCAAGGAGACCTTGGGAACCACCCAAGCCAATGGCTCTCAGCCCTGACCGCACATTACAATCACTTGAGGATTTTACTGTTGAAATGGAGGTGTTGGGAACCCAAGTAAATCAATATTTCTTAAAAATTCCTCAGGTGATCTTTTTTTTTTTTGCAGCCATATTGAGAGCCATTGGTATAACAAACTATTCTAGTGCCAGAGGGATCTGAGGCCAGGAGGGGAAACTTGGGCAGAGATACACTGTAGAAAGTGGCAGAGAATAGTTCCCTAAACCTCCCCCCATCCCTCCCTCCCGTTCTGCTTTCCCATGATGCTCACTGTTTTTTATCTCTTTAAGCGGGCTTGGTTCCTCTTAATTCACTTCCAAAGACCTAGGAACTCTGTTCTGTTTCCGTTCAGAGGACGGTGCCTACTAGAGCTGCCTAGGCCCCTGGTATGCTTTTCTCTCTCTCCAGAGGCTCAGGGACAAGCCGGTGGCAGGTGAGGTGGGGTGGGGGTAGGGGTTCAATCAATGGAGGGGCTTTTCCTCAGAGTTGGTTGTGTTTGTCTTAAACAAACAGGGCTTGTTCCAGGAAGACGTTTGTCTGTGCAGGGCAGCAGCACCATTCATCATGGTGGCTCTGGGACTGGGGGTAAGAAGTCAGCCTTTCAGGGTCTGACCCACAGGGAGAAGCATTGGGGCTGATCCCTCATGACCAGCCAGGGAGAAGATGTCAGGAAAGCTAATGAGCAACCAGACAGCTGTAGCTTGTTAAAGAGCGCCTGGGGCCCGCTGTAACTGAGACCTTTAAATATACGTCGTAGGCAAATAAACAGCATCCTCCAGTCCAATGGCTGGTGCCTCCAGGGCCAAGTGGTCCAATGTGGGCTGGCCCAGCTCACCCAGCTTCTCCCTCCCAGTTCCTTCCCCATACCTGAAGGTCTAGCCTCCATTCCTCCCTCAGCTTCCCTTTTTTCTTCCAATGGAAATGATTGGCCATAGCTGGGAAAGGTGAGCGTAGCCAGGTCTCCCATCCCACTTCATGCTTCTAAATAGAAGCAGCTATAGCTCCAATATAGACCCTGTCCCCTGCATCAGTGCCCTTGGGTTTCAGAAAATCAGGATGGCACTGTGGGTCCCTGGAGACTTCTAAAGAATACATCCCCTGCCCTATTAGAACCTCCTAGAACCCCTGGAATGCCCAGTTGCTGGTTCTACACTCCCACTCCTCCTTCAGAACCCTACTGAAAGATCCCACATTTGGCCTGGTGCCAGTGGTTCATGCCTGTAATCCTAGCTACTCAGGAAATGAGATCTGAGGATCACCATTCAAAGCCAAACCAGGCAACAAAGTCTATGAGACTCTGATCTCCAATAAACTACCAAATGATTCAGAAAAAGAGTTGAGAGAAGGAACGTGGGCACTCTGGGAGTGCTCTTAGGCCAGGGAAAACTACGTGTCTCTGTCCTCTGCCACACAGACCTCCTTGATACGAGGCCACAGGACAGAAGAGTGTGATACTCCACCAACCCCTCCTTAATGCGTTCATCCACCAGGGTCCAGGGGAGGCCTGGGACAATACTTGGTGGTGGGCTCTCCATACACTGAGCTGTGACCCACAGGAGGTAGTATTGGAGCCACGACCCCTGGCAGCAAGGCACTTCATCCTTCACGTTGGCAATCTCACACACAGAGTATTTTATGTCCACTTAGTTCTCAATAACCGGTCATTGTGACCAGTAATCAGTCAAAAACTAACTATAAAGTAGAGAGTAGGTTTAGAAAGAGACATAAGTATAAAGCAGAGAACAGGGATGTCTCCCCAAGGCCCTTTGCCTTACTGCAGATGAGCTTCAGTTTACCAGTGTGTTGCACTTTATCACAGTAACCTTATCTCCCAATGCACGCACTTCCCAAGAGGTGTCTCATTTCCCCACAGGGGCTCCACCTCATCCTTCCACTGTTTACCAGTCAGGGACAGGTATTTGACCCCAATTAGGTAGTTAGGGATAGAAGGCAACGGGGACAAAGGCCCATATGGTAGGAAACAAAGAAAGGACTTAGATCACCTTTCTAGTTCCTGCTCAAGGCAGCAGGTTCCAAGTCCTGGCTTTGACCAGATACAGAAGCAGAAGGTAAGCAAGCCCTCCCACTTTCGCCCATTAGGGTTGGGGGCTGACCAGATCAAAACTTAATCCAATGGAAGAGGCCTTCCACAGTGAGTGGCCAGATACATCCCACCCCCCACCCCAAAAGAGGGAAGAGACTAAAAACAGAAAATCTAGAGGAAATAAAGAAGCCTCAGACTTTTCCTCATGACAGGAAATCCTCCTTCCCTACTAGAGGAGTCTGCTAATTTTTCTTACTTTCTTTCAAGGTTCTCTTCTCACCTTCAAATAAACTTACTCTGTTTACCTTAAACACATTCCTGCCTCTTTATTCTTTAAAGGACAGAGAAAAACACCCCTAGATCATATGGTTAAGTGTCATAGAAAGGCAATCTCCCCGTGTTTAGAAGTTCTGTGAGGGCGTGTGTTGGTTGAGAGAATGAATTGCTCTCTAAGACCTCTAGGTATAAGGGAGGACCATGAGGGGAGAAGGCCCAGGGGCAAGCCACAGAATAATGGGTCTTCATGCCAGCCAGTAGCTCGCAGCCAGGAAGCTCGCCTCCTTGTGCATAGTCCCACACTGTAGGCCTGGTGTCAAACCTTACTGGTGTCAATACGTGTGAGAAATGACTTCTACAATGCAGTTTTAGTTTGCACAGCTAGTATGTGTGCTTTTTATACACTAACACATTCATAGTTTATCGACTCCCAGGGGTGGGATAGTATCATTGAACTCATTTAACAGATTAGGAAACAGGAGACTTAGCCAGGGTCACATACCTTGTAATTTGTAGAGCTGGAATTTGAAACTTTGATTCCTCAACCCCCCAAATCCATTACCCCCAGACCACTGATAGGCCAAAGATCACTGTCTTTTGCTGATATTGGGGCAGACAGTGTATACCCAATGCAAGGGCAGGGAGGTGGGGGGGGGGAGGGGGGGCACATCAGCCAGTCTCTGATTAAAACTAGGGTTTAGGTTTTTGGTTTTGTTTTGTTTTGTTTGATCATGGGGCTTGAACTTGGGGCCTGGGCCCTGTTCCTAAACTCTTTTGCTCAAGACTAGCACTCTACCACTTTGAGCCACAGTGCCACTTCCGGTTTTCTGGTGTTTAATTGGAGGTAAGAGTTTCATGGAGGGCTGGGAAGGTGGCTCAGTGCTAGAGTGCTTGCCTTGCATGCATGAGGCCCTGGGTTCAATTCCTCAGCACCACATAAGCAGAAAAAGCTGGAAGAGGCACTGTGGCTCAAGAGGTAGAGTGCTAGCCTTGAGCTGAAGAGCTGAGTGACAGCGCCCAGTCCGAGTTCAGGCCCAACAACTGACAAAAAAAAAAAAAAGTCTCATGGATTTTCCTTCAGATCTCAGCCTCTTGAGTAGCTAAGATTACAAGCATAAACCACCAGCACCTGACTTAAGGGAAATTTTTTTTTAATGTTAACAACACTCAAAAACAATAATGTGGGGGCTGGGAAGGTGGCTCAGTGGTAGAGTGCTTGCCTTGCATACATGAGGCCCTGGGTTCGATTCCTCAGCACCACATAAGCAGAAAAAGCCAGAAGTGGCGCTGTGGCTCAAGTGTTAGGGCGCTAACTTTGAGCTGAAGAGCTGAGGGACAGTGCCCAGGCCCAGAGTTCAGCCTCCACAACCGGCAAAAACAAAACAAACAAACAAAAAACAATAATGTGTAAGGTGATGGGTATGCTTGTTACCCTGATATGATATTACATATCATGTACAAGTACTAAAATCACACCGTACCCCATAAATATGTACCACATAAGTTGTATCAATTAAATTTTGTTACCTTTAAAAACTGGACAATAGGCATCTGCCCCATGGAGAATCCAGAGATAGTCAACATGGGCCATAATTCTCACTGTATCAGGCTTACACAGACATGCTTCTTCTGTCTATAGCACCAGCCCATTACCCCAGCTAAGGAGGCTTTCTGTGCTCCTCACACATGGATGCTGATCTCAGCTTCCTGCCTCCCTAGCCAGACCAAGTTCCCTCCCAAGCCTCGGCCCCAGGTCGGCCACTGTAGTGTGATCCTCTGTGCTAGTCCTGACTCCCTGACCTGCCATTGAGTCAGCACTCTGAGCACCTAAGCTCACCCACCACTCCAGCCATCCTTTTCATTTGTGTTTCCTGATCTCAGTTGGAGCCCTGCAGAAGGGAGGTGGGCAGGGTTGGAGGTCATGCTGTCCAGTGGAATGCCTCTGCTCTCTTTTCTCTGATTCCTCAGCAGCAGAACCATTGGATCCTTCAGGGAAGAGACTAGATTTTCTGTGGCTCAGAAGACCTTAGAGTCCAGCCAGTGCCTGTTGGCAGGGCTGATGGATACATTTGACTAAATTCCTTACAAGATGGAGGCACTAGGCCCGGTAGCCTGGAAGGAGTTGAAGTTTCTGTTCCCACAGAAGTAGTATCCACTAACTAAGCCTTGTACCCCTCAGGTTATAGGTATCCCAAGAGGGTGACAAGCTTGTCCTCTAATCCACACGAAAGTGCTGTGTACACGGGGATGGTCTTGCTAGCGCCGGAGCACCACACCTCCCCACACAACAGAATAATCTAGCCTATGCTCTGGGCCTAGCCATGGCAGAGAGGCAGTCTCTCATTCCACTCACTTCTCTACCACACTTGGGTTTCTATCCTCCCTTCCTGCTTCACTCTGCTCTCAACAGGAAGTGTTCTTTTCATTTGTCCAAAGTTGACCCCAGGAGGAACCCACTTAACGTCCTATCCCCCAGAATCTTTTTTTATTATTATTATTAATACCAGTACTGATATTAAACCCCAGTACTGGGGTTTGAACTCAGAACTTGGGTGTTGTTCTTTAGCTTTTTTCACTCTAGCCTAGCCCTTCATAACTTGAGCACATACCTCCATGTCTGGCTTTTTAGTAGTTAATTGGAGGTAAGAGTTTCACAGAGTTTCTTGCCTGGGCTGGCTTCAAACTGGGATCTTCAGATCTTAATCTCCTAGTAACTAAAATTACAAGTGTGAGCCACCAGCACCAGGCCCCCCAGAAATCTTGCTCTCTCTATTTCCCCTGTTTTTTGGGGAGGAGGACAGGGATTCTATTTATTTATTTTTAGTATATTCAAATGATGGCAAAATAAATGTAATGGAAAGTTTACTATTTTAACGATGTCTAAATGTGTAGTTCAGTAGCATGGAGTCCATTTGCATTGCCTTGCAACCATCACCACCATCCAACTCCAGAACTTTGTTCCTTTGCCAGAATTGAAACTCTGCTCCCACTAAATACTAATTTCCATTTCCCTCCCCTCAGCCCCTGATTACCCTCATTCTCTCTTCTGTGTCTATAAATCTGATTATTCAGGTACCTTATAGAAGGGGAACAAAGCAGTATTTGTCCTTTTTTTTTTTTGGCCAGTCCTGTGGCTTGAATTCAGGGCCTGAGTACTGTCCCTGAGCTTCTTTTGCTTAAGGCTAGCACTCTACCACTTGAGCCACCGCTCTACTTCCAGATTTTTCTGTTTATATGGTACTGAGGAATCGAACCCAGGGTTTTATGCATGCAAGGCAAGCACTCTACCATTAAGCCACATCCCCAACCCAGTATTTGTCCTTTTGCCATTGGCTTGTTTCACTTAGCATAATATCTTCATCCATGTTGTATAGCCTGTGGCTGAATTTCCTCTCTTTTTGTGGCCAAATAAGATTCTATTGCATGTACACACATGTTGTTTACCAGCTATCTTTTGATGGATATGAATTGCCTCTCCCTTTGTTCTATTTGTGAGGAATGCTGCTGTGAACACAAGTGTCTCCTACTTCTTTCTTTCTTAATATCTTTTTCTCTGTCTCTGTCTCTGTCTCTCTCTGTCTCTCTGTCTCTGTCTCTCTCTGTCTCTCTCTGTCTCTCTCTCTCCTCTTATCCTGAGGCTTCAACTCTGGGCTTGGGCATCAGAGCTTCTTTTGCTCAAGGCTAGAGTTCTACCACTTGAGCCTCTGCTGCTCCATTTCCAGCTTTGTGTGTGTGTGTGTGTGTGTGTGTGTGTGCGCGCGCGCGCGCGCACGCACGCGCACACACACACACGTGCGCGAGCGTGCATGAATGCATGCACACACTTAATCAGAGATAAGAGACTCTGACTTTCTTGTCCAAACTAGCTTTGATCTTTGATCCTCGGATCTCAGTCTCCTGAGTAGCAGGAGATACTGGCATCTAGCTTCGTTTTTCTTTTTGAATGGGGCCTTGCTATGTTGTCCAAGTTGGCCTTGAATTTCTGAGCTCAAGCAATCCACCTACCTCAGACTTTTGAATAACTGAGATCACAGGAGTGGGTCACCATGCCTGGCTCCTACTTTTTAGTATCCTCTTCATCTTCTTTTTTTTATATTATTATTATCTTTAAGTAGTTGTACAAAGAAGTTCCCATTCTACAAAACAGTAAAAGAATACAAAGTGTCTGACAACATTGTCACCCATCTCTCTCAATGCATCCCTTCTCTCACTTTTTTCTTTAATTGAAATTAAGTGATTATATAAATTTCACATGTTTCACAGTATTGTGGAATAGTGATACTTAGAGTCACAAACACATTTTAATCTTCACAAGGCAAATTGTCATTATCCTGGTCAATACAGTTTATGGATTCTATGAGCTTTGACAATACAAGTTATTTTTTCCACATCAGGTGATGTTTACATTTCTTTCCTTTTGCTTAGTGTAGGCTGTTCCCTTGTATTTTGTTCCTCCTCCTGGCTTCCCTCCATTGTGTGCATATATCTACCATATATATGGTCAAGAACATAGCCTCTTTATCTTCTTTACTTGCTATGTCCTCTTCAACTAGAAACCCACACAATATTTAACAACCACTAATCCTGGATTTTTCAGGACAATACCAGTTTCATATTTTCCTACCCACAGTCCCCATAAGGTATAGAGAAATCTCTGAAATTCCAATATGTTTTCTCTTTCTGAAAGCATCCCTGTATCTTTCATAAGATCCTGCTGTTGTGGTGTTGTTGTTCAGGAATACCATCACTTTTAAAAGTCACTCCCACGGGGGCTGGGAAGGTGGCTCAGTGGTAGAGTGCTTGCTTTACATGCATGAAGCTGTGGGTTCGATTCCTCAGCACCACATAAGCAGAAAAGGCTGGAAGTGGCGCTGTGGCTCAAGTGGTAGAGCGCTAGCCTTGAGCTGAAGAGCTGAGGGACAGCGCCCAGGCCCAGAGTTCAGGCCCCATGGCCAACAACAACAGCAACAAAATGTCTCTCCCATGTTCAGTGAAGAATGAACACCTTTGCTCAGCCCTGTGGTACCATCTTCGTCCTTCCATTTCCTGCCAGTCCTCTCTGGCTGTTCTACTCCCTTCTCCTGCTTCCTCACCCCCTGCCACGTTCTTAATGCCCTGCAATCTGGCTTGTCAGAGCAACTCGACTGAATCTGCTGCTGCCAAGGTCACCGGTGACTTCCTTTTTAACCAAGCTTTAATCATTCTATTTCCTGATTATCAGACAGATGCTCACCATAGAACCCAGGGCACATACAGAGAAGTGTGCAGGAACTGTTGTCACACCTCCAGCAGCAGCCACGGTTAGCATTTTGGTGTATTTCCTTCCAATCTTTTTTCTTTCAGTTTTTTTTTTGTTGTTGTTGTTCATTTTTAGCTATCCTCCTCTTTCCTGATTCCTGTGGCACCTAAAGCTATTGATTATTTACTTCTTTTTGAAACTTTGGCCTCCTCAGTTTCTGCCTCTCTGGAGCGCATTCCCATCCCACTTTCTTTGTGAGCCTCTCTGCAACTGAGCCTTGCCAGTATTTAGATTGTACCTGAGTTCAGGTTCCATAGGGTTCCAGGATTCCCTGAAAGCCAAGGCATTCTGTGAACAGAAGTCAGGTAAGAAACTAAACAGAGCTTAGGTGAGGAACTCCAGCCCACAAATCTCAAAGTAAGAGGGAGTACTCCAACTCCCATAACCCTTCTCATCTTTTTATTTATTTATTTCATCAGTCGTGGGGCTTGAACTCAGCCTGGGCGCTGTCCCTCAGCTCTTCAGCTCAAGTCTAGCGCTCTACCACTTGAGCCACAGCACCACTTCCGGCTTTTTTCTTTTTGCTTATGTGGTGCTGAGGAATCGAACTCAGGGCCTCAGGCATGCAAGGCAAGCGCTCTACCACTTGAGCCACAGGGTCACTTCCCCTTCTCATCCTTATTCAGACCACTTTGGTGGGTCCTCTCAGACTCTCCAGTAAGGCATGGTCATTCCATCTTCTAATCCACCCTACTTCCTTTTTCTATGCTGTTCATTCTTCAGGTGTACAAATCACCACCTCAGTATACAATGATCCATTGGCTTGGCTGTCTCCCTCTCTAGACTAGAAACTTCTGAAGGACAAGGACCTCTATTATTCATCCTTACCTTCCAGAGCCCTGCAGAAATTCCAGTGGCTAGCCCCAAGGCCAAGAAAGAGGAGCTGATTGCTAAAGGTCGCCTTGTCACTCACATAGAGACCTAGAGGCTATGAAATTCCAGGCCTGAAGGAGTCCTTTCATAGTTCTTTCCACAGCATCATCATGGGACCACAATTAGGCAACATTAAGAGGAAGGGTAAGCTGGGTGCTGCTGACTCATGCTTGTAATCCTAGCTACTTGCGAGGTTGAGACCTGAGGGTCGTGGTTCAAAGCCATCCAGGATAGGAACATCTAAGAGACACTTAGCTCCAATTAACCAGAAAAAAGAAAAAGAAAAAAAGAAATGGAAGTGGAGTTATGGCTCAAGTAGTAGAACAGGAGCCTTGAGGGGGAAAAAAAAGGTAAAGGGCAGCACTCAGGCCCTGAGTTCAAGCCCCAGGAAAAGAAAAAGAAAAAGAAGAAGAGTTAAGGTATAGATACACCAGGAACCTTCTGACCTCCAAACACAAAGAAGCAAAGTGAGACCACAAGGAAGGTTCAGGCTTCCCTCAGGAAAGCAAAAATGTGGCCTGAGCTCATCTGAGCCTGGCTCTGAGAACAGACAGGAAGCCTCTCTACCCCGTCACCAAGTCACCAAGAAAAACTGGTGCCCTGTGTCTCACTCAAGCTGCCCAAATTAGGATTCCATAGTCACTGTTCTGAAACTTCACCTAGGAAGCCCTTCCTTAAACATGACTCAAGCTCTCTCTTCAAGACATTAGAGCCAGGTAATTAGGGGGCCTTGCTCTATGAAGGAGAAAAGAATTGGGAAAGAGTAATGGGAGAAGGGACATCTGAGCTGGGTCCTAAAGGATGGGTAGGATTTAATACTGGAAAAAAAAAGGCAAGAAGGAAACAGCCGGAGGCAATGCTTCTATTACTAGAAAATAACTAATCAGTTTTCTGGAGTAAGTCTTCTGTGTTCTAAGATGCTCTCAGAACCACCCCAGAGTCATTTCCAGAGAATTTCCTCCCATAGCTCAATAGCTCCAGCACCATAGATGGGTGGAGAAAGCAAGGTCCATGGGCTTTAAAGACAGAACAAACCCACTTGGAAGCCCTAATTCTGTCCCTTACTAGTTCAGTGCCTGTGAGCAAGTCAGGTAACAGCTCTGAATCTCAGTTTCCTCATCAATAAAATGGAGATCGGGATACCTATCTTGGGAATTTGTTGTATTAGAATGCCACACATGCTGCTTGGTAAATGATCAATAAATAGCACCAGCCTGGTTGTTAGTACTACTTGAGAAAACTACCATTTAAACTGTCCAGTTAATGGAGAGACATGGTCAGATTTCCCGGTCCTCACTTCCTGACGTAAGCCCTCCTATCAGTGATGAGGTAGAATCTACGGTCCTCTTCTACTTGTCCCTGTGATTTTTGAGCAGAGAATTTCAACTCAGTGTCTCTACCTCTTCAAGGGGGCCAGTAACCACTGCTCCTGTAGGATTGTTGATCAGATCTGTGATGCTTATGCACTAAAGCTCCTGCCAGCACACCCAGGTGCTTGGTCAACCTTCTGCAAATTCTTGCCTCTTCTCCCACTGTCCCAGGCTCCAGTGTGGGGTCCAGGACTGGGCTACAGGTCTGAATTACTGGGTGGTGGGGTGGCACAGAGGCAGGGCCTAGAGATGAATGCATAAATAACTAGCCATCCTGGTCTTGCTTCAAAAGTCCTGGGCTTCAACCCTTTAATCATGGAGTTGCTCTTCCCTGGCCACCTTCCAGGGGCCCCGCCCACCCACTTCCCTTTCAGAGCAAATGCCCGTGGAGGGAGCCCTGGGTCTCTGCAGCCTGCCTGTTTTGCATGGCATGCTTCTAATCGATGCCAGGAACCCAGGGGGCTGCTTCTTTCTCGGCTGACTCACCCCAGACCCAACATCCCCCAACTCAGGCAGTTTCCCCATTTCATAAGCTTAGCTCTAGACTCCCCACTGTCATCCCCATCTTGGACCAGGCCTGCCTTTTAGCCCTGCTGGGCTGGAGAAAGGGTTGAACAAGACAGTGCCTTCCTCTCCATGGTGACCATATTGTACGACCTAAAGCATCAGTCCCCAAGGCCTGATAGTTCCAAGCATTCTCATGGGACAATGGAAACCTAATATTAGAAAGTGAGCCGGTCTCAGAAAATCCAGGACATGTGTTTGCCATGTTGGTTAGCAGCCCCTCTCCCCACCCCACCCCACCCCCCTTGCAGGCGAACCTCTCTTTATGCAAGGCGGAGTATTCCTTGGGGATCAGGAGTGAGAAATATGTTGGGGGTGGGGAGAGGGATTGCATATGAAATCACATTTGGCAACTTGAGTCGTATTTTTAATGCACTAATGGAGTTGGCTTCTTGAAGAAAAGAACCAGTGATTCTTTTTCATATGGGAATGAATTCATATGGGAAAGAGTTCCAATAGAAGGAGCTATTTTTAGATTTGGGTATACTGGATTTGCTTAAACTGAGGCACACCGGTCGGTATTCGTTTGCGGGCCTTTCATTTGAGGTTTCCCTCTCTGAGTTTCTGGGTATTGGAATTCAACAGCCAGATCTGTGTGATTTTTGTTGTTGTTGTTGTTGTTTTCTTTCTGCTGCTGGTACTGGGGCTTGGACTCCAGGCCTGTGTACCATCTCTTAGCTTTTTTACTCAAGGATAGTGCTCTACCATTTGAGCCACAACTCCACCTCTGGTTTTTTTTTTTAAATTGGCAATAACTCTCACAGACTTTTTCCTGCTCTTGGCTGCCTTTGAACCACCATCCTCAGATCTCAGCCTCCTTAATAGCTAGGATTACAGGTGTGAGTCACTGGTGCCTGGCTAGTTCTGTAATTCGTGATCTTCTCGGAGGTGAGGTGGGGTGGCTTAGGATTTCGACTCCCCAACTTCCAATTGGATGGCCTTACTTACACTAGAGAATGAACTTCTGAATGGGGGAGACCTAGCATGGAGGCCCAAGGCCACAATATTCTTCCCCAGTAGATCAGGTGGGAGGATTAAATCAGGTCACAGGAAAGAAGAGTCCATGAGATTCCCTTCCCCCAGGACTCTGCCTTCAGAAGTTCTTAAAAAATAACATCTGCCAGTTTAGGAGCACATCTGTCTGTTTCCAGCATACCATTAGGCCCTGAAAACCTGAGCACATCCTGCTTTTGTAAATCATCTTCAACTAGGGCTCTTCTTATGCCTGCTGAGTTCCCCTCTTGAATTCTGAGTTCTGACAGACAATGAAGCTACAAGATTAGAGTAGATTGAGGCACCTTAGCCACAGCACCCTGGGGGATTGTGCCTCCTAGCACCTAGGCAGGGCTAGCCAGAGCATTGCCAGAAAGCCGGGATCCTAGAGTCCTAGGATTAGCAGGGTCATTAGGAGAACTATCCTCTAGTCCCTGTGATATAAACAGGGAAACCAAGGCTAGGGGAAGTGACATTGATTTATTCAGAGTCACAGGGCTAGTTAGAATCAGCAGAGTGAGGCCCATGATGGGCCTCCTTCCTTCTCTCTGGGTTCCCCTGGAGGGCCGCAGTTCTGGCCGCCTGAAGAGCCTGCATTCCAGCCAGGCAAGGACTGTGTCCCTCATTAGTCCACGCCCCAAACTCTAAGTAAGTGGTGTTGGCTGACAGGCTGACAGCCCTTCTTCACAAAGAAGGAAGATTTTTAAAGAGCCCTGGAAGCTCCAGACTTCCCAGCGGTGTCTTTGGGAGGCAGTGTGGGGCTGAGAAGGAATGCTGACGTGGGGGCCAAGGCTCTCAGGTGCCCATGGAATGCTAAGAGCTCACATATACAAAGACATTACCTTAGTGCCTGGCACATGGCAATTGCTAGACACTGGAGTGCCTTGTCTGGAATGTGAGTTCTGATTCTGCTGCTGTGTGATCTTGAGTTAAAGCCACCAATGTCTCTGGGTCCCAGATCTCTGAAAACAGGAACAGCAATAAGATCCCAGGTCTGTCTCCCAGGGAAGTCGGTTCTTACTGACCCCCCCCCCCCCCACACACACACACACAGAGCTTCAGAGACACTTGAGAGATGAAATTGCTCACTGCAAGTTGAATGGCACTATGGGAATTCCGCAGTGAGGGAATTACTGTTCCAAGACAACAGGAAGGAAGTGTTAGCGTAGAGAAAGAGGGTACCTTGCAGTGGTCAATAAAAAATGGGTGTTTTCAACTCCTGTGTGCTCGCTGATACTCATAACTCTCCCAAGGCTGCCTAGCCATGGCAGGGAAAACACGGAGCCACTATAATTTGTCCAGTAGTCTGTGTGCTGTCTTTAATCCTTCCCCCACAGTCTCCCCTCCCCCCAGATGAAGGTCATTGCTTCTTGGTCATGCAAGAAGAGCGAAGGGGCTGAGGTTAAATCATCATATGTGAGCTCCCCAGTTCATGGCCATCTCCCTATGGGTCACAGGCCTGAATTCTGGTCCTTCTGAGCCTCCTCAACTCCAGAGAGCTATCATTACCCCCAATCTTGCATCCAGTGCAGCACTCTGATTCCCACTCTCCTGGATGGGCTTCTAACAAGTCAGTGTCCTGCTAAGACACAAGAGCAGGACCTGACCTAGCTGCTGGGCACAGGTAACAGGTGTTTGTGAGGCCCCTGAAATAGATGCAAGCTTGGGCGGGGGTTGGGGGGGGGAGGTAATAGGGAGTAGTAGATTTTCAAGGAGGGCTTTATCCCACTTCCAAAAGGTTACAACTTTCAGGCTCCAAAGTCCTCTGCAGGGACAGCTGTTGGGCAGCCCCTTGAAATCTGGGTGAGAAGTAAGTCCTGCTCCCTTGTAGGCTCCAGGCCCTTGCCACAGGGACTTAGGGAAAGAAGACCTGAGAGGTTCTTTAGGGCCTCAGGATGCAACTATTCCATTGTGACAGACTCCAGCCAAAGTTCAAGTTGTTTATTTCTCCTCCATCTCCTGAGGCAGACCTCTAGGCTTGAAGAAGCTGAGACCTGCTTACAGGTTCAGCAGAGCCTAGGGCCAGTTAAGGGACCTCTGGAAGATAGAGTTGGGCATTTGGAGAGATGAGCAGCTGGCTCTGAGCTGTGGGCACTGACAGAGTGCAGAGGATCTGCCCTGCCCCCTTGGGTTTGGCCAAGGAGGAGTGAGTGACAGCAGCAGGTCTGAGCCAAGTGGCCTGGATGAGGCTTTAGGCCTCTTCAGCCACCATGAGGTCCCGGAAATACCAGGACTGGGAGGGACCATGGAGGGATGGAGGCCTCAACTCCTATCTGTTGGGTCTCAGCCAAGCCATCTTTCAGGCCCTGGCCATGCTGGCTGCCTTGGCCAGGCACTAGTACCTACCATCCTGCTTCTGCCTCAGCCGGGCCTTGAGCTTCCTCTCTATCAGGCTCCAACACCATACTCAGAAAACCTTTGTATGTTTTTCAAATTAATGCAATTAAGAGCATTAAAGTTTGCGAACGATAGAGTTTTTCATTTTCCTTTTATTTGATTAGAGAAATTCCCACCGCACAGTTCCTCCAAATGAAACCCAGACCTGAGGCCCATTGTTCCGAGGGCTTCCATGAGAATGTGTTACCTTTCAATCTCACACACTAATGTGTTTAGCGTTACAGTCCCCCCCGGGCGGCTGCAGGAAGGATCTGGAGCCTTGATTAAAGCGGCCTTTGCTGGGCAGGAATGTGGGCTCCTCCGCCTGGGAGTCACAGAGGGGCTGGGTGTTTGCTAGGCAGAGCCTCCACTCAGATGGCCGGCAGGGGACTGGGCTCCATGGCAGTTGTGCCTGGGTGTAATTAGGCCTTTTCCCTTCCTTGTTGCATTTCCTCTGGGCCCCCAGAACCACCACCCTCAAGCCCCAGTACATTCACATGCACACATACACACACACACACACACACACCACACATCACTCCATTTTTTCATTCCTTTCCTCTTTATGGTCCTCCTCCCCTCTATTCCTTTTCTCTCCTCCTCTGTCCATCTTCTGGTACCCAATTACCACTTGGGATTTGGGGCAGTACATTCAGGAACAGGATGTAAGAACATCACGTTACTCCTCCCTCAGCTGGGTCAGGCCCAGAGCGCCAAGGTGAAGAGCAGAATTAGAGCCAAAGTTAAAAATTGATTAGAGGGATATGGGAGGAAGGTCTGGGAAAGGGAGGAGGGAGGGTCATAACCCCTGTTAAAAAATTCGACTAGTGCCAAATTTAAACAGGATGTTAAGTCTACATCTCTCCTGCCCCAAATCACCAAAGGCTCAGCACCAGGAGGCTGGGTTCCTTCCTCTTCTAGCTGGGGCTGGGGGTGGGAGTCCAGGCCCTGGGCAGCCAGTGCCCTGTGGACAGAAAGCTGGTAGGGCTATTCTGTCCTAAAAGCTACCAGCTTATGTCCTGCAGATCTTTAACAGCTCAAGTTGAAGTCCTAGGAGATACCACCAGAACCTGGCCCAAATTAGGCAAACTTGAAAACAATTGGTCTTGCAAGCTTGAATCCAAACTAAAAATAATC
Source organism: Dipodomys spectabilis (assembly GCF_019054845.1). Lineage (NCBI taxonomy): Eukaryota > Metazoa > Chordata > Mammalia > Rodentia > Heteromyidae > Dipodomys > Dipodomys spectabilis. The sequence continues at coordinate 20,637,221 of NW_024870694.1, forward strand.
CTGACAGCTCTCAGAAGCAGCTCTGGCTACTCCCTGGGTCCACAGAATTGGAGAGAGCTGGAGAGAGAAATGTGATCCATCCTCAGCCCTACTCCCAAGCCGCTATAGCGTGCTGTGGTCCTAGATACCTCAGAGTGGTCCACAAACATCCACAGAGTCCTACACCTTCCAGAGCAGAGTGGGCACTGTGGGGGGTTCAGAGTGGAGTCATCTCCTCCCTGGGGGAGGGGGGGCCGATAGAGGGAGCCTAATTTCTTCCAGTTGTCCTTGGTGATAGCATCTTTAAAGGAGGAGACTCCCTCCCTCAAGGCCTCTTTCCCCAAGCCAGGGACTTGACCCCTGAGGATTAAAGAAGGAGCTTAACTCAGCCTGGGCCTTTATACCCCATCTCCTTTGCAAGCTGTTGTAAAGGCCCCATTCCTGGGAGTTCTCAGGTGAATTCTCAAAGTCCACATGCCCAGGATCACCATTTAGAAAGGCTGCCCTGTGGGAAACTTGAAGCACAAGGGTAGAGACTGGGATGCCTCATCTACTTGGGTTAAGGAGGATGAAAACAAAGCCGTGCGTGGCAGGAGAGTAGGGAGAAGCAGGACAGAAGGGATGACTCAGCCAGGCCTGAATCAGGCCCCTCCTCCTACCTGGGGCTCCTGCTCCATTAGTCTACTTAGTCTCAAGGGGAGAAAAGAACCCTGCCATATCGGGCTGGGAACATTGAGGGGCTGGCTTGCAAAGCAAAGTTAAGGGGAGTTCACTGTCCTTTTGTTTGCCAGACACTCACTCAGGCAATACTTGGTCGATGAGATAAATCCACCTACACCTTTAAGCTGCTCCGCCCCACGCAGGGCCCAGAAGGTCTAACCCTTGGATCAGTCCCAGGGTTCTGCCACAAACATCTGCCAGGGCCAACAGCCCCCAGGGAGCAGATACATAATGTGAACTGCATTTGGATGAAGGAGCTGAAGAAGGCAGTGTGAGGGAATCTGAATTGCAATGGAAACTGCTCAGGAATTTGGCTTCAAGTCTCTGTGGACTCTTCCTAGACAATCACCTTAACATGGGTATCTCTCAGTTATCCATGCTCCAGGGAAGGTTGGGGAAGGGGGAGGCAGAAGATCCCAAATGTGAATAATTCAGATACTACGTCTGATTATTCCTGTTGGGCTTTGCCAGTTGGCTCCCTCCCCCCCCCCCCCCCCCCCGAAACACACACACACTGCTGGGAAACTTGCTTCCCTAAGCAGGATTTTCTTTGACTATTTTTCAAATTTTACTCAGGATTTCCAACCACGAGCAATGCTTCTCCAAGATGACCAGGCTTGGCTTGAGCCTGAGTTCTGATCAAACCACACAGATGGAAAGGGGGGGGGGGGGGAGGGAGGTGGAGTGAGCCAGTACTGGGGGAAACAGCCTTACTGAGGGGTCAGAATTAGCTGTGGATAAACCCCCTGGGTCAAGTGTTACCACAGAAGGACCTAGCCTCTGAAACCAGAAACCAGTGGTACCCACCTACCTTATCTTGGTCCATTCCTTTTTTTCTTTTTTTTTAGGGGGGGTGTCCAGTCGTGGGGCCTGAACTCTGGGCCTAGGCGCTGTCCCTCAGCTCTTCAGCTCAAGGCTAGCACTCTACCACTTGAGCCACAGCGCCACTTCCAGCTTTTTTCTTTTTGCTTATGTGGTGCTGAGGAATCGAACCCAGGGCCTCAGGCATGCAAGGCAAGCGCTCTACCACTGAGCCACCTTCCCAGCCTCGGTCCATTTCTGATTATTTGCAAATTCTGCCACTGATACGCGAAGGCTTTAGAGAGCATGCGGTTTAAAAAAATAAAAAAAGATGTATGTAGACTTCGTAAGCTTGAATTATATGGGATCCTGGTAGGAAGTGATGATCTAGGTGAAAGGCCATAAAAAGGTAAGGAGTAAAGACTGATTTCAATTTCCAAGTGGTTCTGGAAACCCCAGCCTCATCCAAGCCAGCAACCAAACTCTCGTAAAACTTCACAGAGACTCTGAACCATACAGGGGTTCCTAGGGTGCCAATGCCCTTTCCTGGGGTCCTGGAGAAGGTGAAGGAGAGGCCAGGGTCTCTGGTCTGTACATATCATTCACACCATGGAGCTCACAGACCAAAAGGCACTGAGGCAGGATTCATCTCTGAGTTTTAATTTTCATGGAAATTAACCATTTTATCTCAGAATACAAAGGTGGGCAGTGGTGAGTGAATTCCCTTTCCTTAATGCAGATGGACAAATCCTCTTCACTTTCTTGCTTTAAGAAATCCAAAGGCTGCTGCCATTTGTTCTGTTGATAACTCTCAAAGCCAAATGAACAATTTTCAAGCCAGGTGCTTTGAAGCAATCATAGTAGCCTTGCTGTGACCATAGACTCCCTTTGGGTTTGCCAGAGGGCTGGAAAGACAGGAGCAGGTCAGGGAACAGCTTGACCTAGAGGAGGTCAGGAATTCTGAGCTCCAGCTTCAGGTTGTTCTCAGGAAGCGTTTCTGGAAATACCATGTCACCCAGACTTGTGGTGCTCTCATCCATGTACCCTGCCTGCTGTTCAACAACCCAACTGACGGACTGCTGCCTGTACCAGGTGTTTCCCTCATTAGCCCCATTTTACAGATTGAGGAACTAAAGTTCTGGGATCAGGTAATTATTTTGTTGTTTTTGTCCTAGTACTGGGGTTTGAACTCAGGGCCTTGAACTTTTGCTTATCTTTTTTGTTCAAGGCTGGTACCCAACCACTTGAGCCACATCTCTGCTTTCAGATTTTTGCTGGTTAATTGGAGATAAGAGTCTCTGGAACTTGTCTTCCTGGGCTAACTTTGTACCTTGATCCTCAGATCTCAGCCTCCTGAGTAGCTAGGGTTATAGGCATTAACTATCAGTACCTGGCAGTAATCTCTTCGATCACACAGCTAATAGGTGGCACAACCTGTATTTGAACTGTTATCTCTGCTTTCTGAGCCTATGTTTTTCATTCCTAAATTAGGTCCTGCTTCATTTGGATTCCAACTCATCTAACCAGTCTTCTCTGCTCAGTTTCTAAGTGGACATTACAGTTCAACCCCATAAATGTGTTCTCTGCTCTCTGATCTCCTAGAACTGCTTCCTCTGCCTGGCACACCCCTCAGCCTCACTTCCAGCTTTGACATTTTACACTGATGCACTGTGCCAAGTGAGACTTCCCTCTTCTGGGCCCCATTGGTCTTTTGTTTGCCTTAGTGGTTTTAAAGTGTGTCCCCAAATCAGCAGCATCAGCATCAGATCCCACCTCAGACCTGATGAATCAGAAACTCTGGGCACAGGCCCAGCACTCTGTTTTAACAAGCCCTCTAGTGATTCTCATGCATGACAAGCTTTGAGAACCACTGAGATACCTCATGCTTCTCCAGATCCCCCAAAATCTCAGTGACAATTAAGGCTAAGATTAGTCCTTGTTGTGGTCTTTGACACCTGAGCCCATTGCTTCAGGCAGACTATAAAGACATCCTTAGAGGCTAAATATCAAGTGAGTGAAGCTGGTTTGGGCTTCTGCCTTGACTTTTCATTTTGCTACCTGGTTCTGGAACAGCTGACAAAAGAAGTCATCACCATGTGAGCGTTATCATCACTCCCTGAAGAGCCAGCCAATGTCTTGCTCATTGCCTCTTACATTAGGCAGGAGTTGAGCTGTAGGCTCTCTATGAAAATCACCTATAACCATCAGCATGGCCTCAAGATCTCTCTGTTATGTCATTTGTCTGAGTGGCTCCCTCCCAGGCTTCCCCAGAGGTATCTTGCCAGCCTACAACTCATAGCCCATACCCTATCCTTGAACCAGGAAATGACCTCCTAAATCCATTTGTCCTGAAGGTGAGAGAAGAAAACTCTACCTTTACTATTGATATCTCAACTCTGTAAAGAATTGTCTAGGGCTGGGAAGATGGCTCAGTGGTAGAACACTTGCCTTGCATGCATGAGGCCCGGGTTTGATTCCTCAGCACCACATAAGCAAAAAAGAAAAAAGCTGGAAGTGGCACTGTGGCTCAAGTGGTAGAGCGCTAGCTCTGAGCTGAAGAGCTGAGGGACAGTGCCCAGGCCCAGAGTTCAGGCCCCACGACTGGACCCAAAAAAAAAAAAAAAAAGAATTGTCTATTTCTCTCCTTAAATGTGTCCATTTTCATTTTGTGTATGTGAAACAATGTTATTAGTTGCATACATAATTATGAGTGGTTTTCCTTTCTGATGATTGGAAACTTTTGCTATTATAAAGTATATCTTTCTCTGGTGATAACCTTTGTCTTAAAGTCTAGTTTATGTGACATTAATATAGCCTCTCCAGCTTTTGAATGTGCCTCTCTTTATACATTTAGTTTCAACTTATTTGTGTCTTTATATTTAAAGTAAATCTCTTGTAGACTGCAAATAATTAGGTCTAAAAAAAAATATCTGACAATCTCTGCCTTTTAATTGGAATGTTTAGTCCATTAATATTTAATGTAATTATTGATATGGTTGAATTTATTTGCTCCCTCTGTTTTTTATTTCTCTGTTCTTCCTTCTCTGCCTTCTTTGGGAGTTTTAGAATTCCATTTAAATTTATCTATTGGATTTGTAGCTATCCCTCCATGCATTACTTCTTTAATGATTGCCCCAGGGATTATAATACATCCTTAACTTTTCACAGTCCACTTAGAGTTACTATTTCAAGTAAAATGTGAAACTTTTCAACCACAGAGGTCCATTACCCCCACCCCCATCTTTATGCTACAGTTATCATATGTATTACATCTACATACATTATAAAACCCACAAGACAATGTTACAATTTTTGCTTTAAACAGCTATGTGAATTTCAGAGCAATTAAGAAGGCTTTTGGCCAAAAGGAACCTCAAAAATAGGGGAGAGCCTTCTCAGGAATCTGATGCAGCTCATGGTTTAGAGAAGGGAACCTGCATCTTTCCATGTTTGTTCATTCTTTTCCAGGTGAAGGTGATTCTGGGGCCAGAGGACAGAACCCCCACTGATTCAGCCTTAATCCTGCCTTTGTTGCTCAGTCATCACCAAGCCTACTAGGACCAAAGTCCTTTCCAGTGTTTCTCACGGACCCTTGGCATTCAGAACAGATCCAGAGAAAAATATGCAGATTTGGCCTTACTTTGTCTTGTCTTCCTCTGGCACTTTCTCTCATGTTTTCACCACTTGTGTTCCTCACCCCACCTCCACCCCTCCCACCCCTTTCAGGTTATAAATCCTGAAGGCAAGGATCTGGTCCTACACAGAGTAGATACTTGGACAACTTTGCTGAATGAGCACATGAACCCCAGATGCATTTCCTGTTCCCTTGGAGGGCAGTGGGGCACAGAAAAGAAAGAGCTCAGAAGAGAAGGAGGTGCGTGCACATGTGTCTGCCTCAGGAGTGGTGGGAAATTGTTTCCAGGGACAGAAGTATAGCCAAAAACATCACTGTGGATTGATGGGGGGGGATCCAGAGAGCCTGGGGTCCACTCGGATGAAATGTAAATGTGGGAGTAGAGCATGGGAGGGCTGCAAAGTGGAGTGGGGGGAAGGGCTGGCAGGCCAGGATGTGTGGGTGGAACCAGGATTTTTTAGCACGTTTGTGCTCACATGTACCTGGAGGTAAGTGTGCAGTAGGCCACCCAGAGCTGCTGACACTGCAGCCTGGAGGGCTGAAGCTTTTTAGAGAAACCATTAGTCTAGTGACAGGGAGATGAATGAAAAAGCCACTAGGGCCGGAGTAAGCGGAGGGCTGGTCCACAGGGCTGCAGGCCTCGCTGTAAGGGAGGCAAAGGGAAGCAATTCATCTGGGTACTTGTACGAGATACCCTAGAGTTGGAGTTTGAGGGAGTAAACTTGGAGCTGATCAGAAAAAGCCCTTTTATCCTGTAGCAAAGAGGCCTAGGAGTGTAGTTTAGCCTGAGCCTTGAGAGAAGGAAGCAGTCTCCCAGGGGTCAGAACAGAGGAGGAGGTCAGGAATAGAAGAAGGTAAAACTAGGAGTGCCTCTGAGTCACGCCCTCCGCTAGTGCCAAGCTGAGTGAACAACACGAGACCTGCAATACCTAGCTTCGTATGAAATGTGCTAATCAAGGAATGGGGCAGATTTTTGCATGTGGCTTGTAGAAAAGCTGAAGAGGAGGAGAGTTGGAGAAGGAACAAGCTCGGCATGTCTGAGCCCATAAGAGACAGTTAACCAGTCTGCCAGAGAATGCCAGCGGAGGTGAATGAACAACCTGTTATTCCAAGGCAGGAGAAAAAAAAATGAATGACCGCTATTTAGAGTGAGGAATTTATATCTAACAAATCTCCAAGAGAGACTTTAGTGTTTGAGGATAACACCAGGAGGAGATAGGGAAAAAGGATGGATCTTACTATGGAATGCCCATACTGCAAGTTGGAATGTGATGGTCAGGCTTGTAGGCATGAAAACTCAGGGGTGTGTGTGTGTGTGTGTGTGTGTGTGTGTGTGTGTGTGTGTTCCTGGGGCTTGAACTTAGTGCCTGGGTGCTGTCCTTTAGCTTTTGTGCTCAAGGCTAGAATTCTACCACTTCAAGTCACAGCTCCACTTTCAGCTTTTAGGTAGTTAATTAGAGATAAAGAGTCTCTTGGGCTTTACTGTCTGGGCTGGCTTCAAACCACAATCCATAGATCTCAGCTTCCCGAGTAGCTAGGATTACAGGTGTAAGCCATCCGCTGAGGGCATTTTTTTAGGTCAATGGAATTTTCTTGTTTTCTAACAGAATAGTTGGCTCTCACATGCATTAAATTTCTTTCAGACACCATGACCAGCATGATTGCAAAAAAAAAATAAAAAAGACAATTATAGGCCTTCATTCCTTTAAGCCAAGAAGAGTGTCAACCCTTCCCCCATTTCCCTTCCTCACAAGAAAGTTCTAGAATGTTGGAAAATGCACTATTCCTTCCAATTCTTACCATCGAAGCCATTAGTATGTCCAGTTGATAAGGGGCCTGGACAGACTGGATCTTTGCAGAAGATGAAGCAGATTCAAAGAACTACTGCAGAGCAGTCTCCTCTGAAAGTCTTTAGATAGAGGAGACCCTAAACCTTTTCTCCTGGGAAGATCTCTCAACTTTTAAACAAATGTGCTGAGTTTTATAACAGAAGATGTGTGTGTGTGTGTGTGTGTGTGTGTGTGTGTGTGTGTGTGTGTGTGCTGATCCTGGGGCTTGAACTCAGGGTCTGGGTGCTGTCCCTAAGCAGCTTTTGCTCAAGGTTAGTGCTCTACCACCAAAGATACAGCTCCACTTGTAGCTTTTTGATGGTTAATTGAACATCAGAGTCTTCTGGACTTTGCTGCCTGGGCTGGCTTTGAACTGTAATCCTCAGATCTCTGCCTCCTGAGTAGCTTGGATTACAGGCATGAGTCAGCTGCCCCAGCCTCAGCAAGACTTTTATCACAAAAGAATTACTGAATTTCTGGTGAATAGCCAAATCACAGGAAGAGTCAACTACAACATCATTAAACAACTAAAGCAAGCATTTTGCCTAATTACAGGTGTGTGGCATGGTTGTCTTTCTGGTTGGAGCAGTCCATCCCTGCTCTCCTGGCCAGAACAGGTATGCCTGCATGCTTCCGTGGCTCTGCAGACCTTTCTGTGTTGTCACATTCTGTTTTCTTCATCTGCTCAAGTTGCCAGGGGCCTGGAGACCCTCTCTCTGCTTTCTCCCTCCCTGGTCACCAGACTGTAAGGCAGGCTGCAGGATTGGCATGGGGCTCATAGGAGCTTTGCTGCCATCCATTCCCAGTCTGATGATCTCCCCCATCTCTCATCCATCACCCTCGGCCAGCCTGTACTCCCCACCCTCAGCACCTGCATCCTGTATCTCCGTGTTATTTCTCCAGGCTCCAGGGAGGACTTAGCCTCCTTCAGGCTGGCTTTGGCCCTCCATTGTGTGGAGCAGGTCATTCATGGCTGCACAAAGCCTCCTTGTGGCAAAGCCCTTCGGGCACATGCGGCAGTGAGGCCTGACAATAGGCATGTTAACACCTGCATACTTACTTTTTCTTTCCCATTACACATCAGTCCTGCATCAGTTAGATACCTCACCTAGTTTCTTATTGGTCTATTGACCAAAAAAAAAAAAAATCCTTTAGCTAACATTGTTAACAATGACCATCACAAGCATCCTGAGTCTAAATTCCTACATGGCACCGTTAGTACTTTAATAGTGAACCTAATATCCATACATTCTGTTTAATAATCAAAGTGATTCATAATGACTCACTGCTAAATTATCATTAGTCTGGGCCTCTACTCAAGTCCCTGAGGGCTTTCCCTGACCCTGGCAAGTGGCACCTATGACAATGGGCCCCACAGTGGAACTCTGACCCCTGGATGGCCTGGGGGACAGAGTGTCTCTTGCTGGGCACTGAATGTTCATATTGTGGCCTAGTGCCCACCACTTCCTGGGCCTCCTCCCCTTCATGTCACAGCACTGGGGCAAGCTCCCACACATGGACGTCACACTGATGCAGGTCAAGGGTGACCCCTGAAGAACAAAGGGAAAAACTCCTCCATGTTCCAGAGGCAGGACAGAGCTGGGTATAGGGTGCATTCTCTTTCCCTTAGACAGTATCCCTTAGACATAGTTTCACTATGTAGCCCAGGCTGCCTTCAAACTTGTGACCTTCCTGCCTCAGTGTCTTGAATGCTGGGATTATAGGTGTGTACCATCATGCTAGGTTTTTCATTCTTCTTTCTCTCTTTCTTCTTTGTCTCTGGGAAGATGGGTGACTTGGGAATGAAAAAGGCAATAATCACACCAGGAAGTGGGTCATAGCTATTGACCAAACAGCTCCCTTTACCTCCCAGAAGATAGTAATGTGGCTGGGATGGGAGAAAAGAAGAGAGAGAGGAATCACTTGCAAAACACTAATAAATCTGCAGGCCCAGCTGTTCCTCATCTGATGATCCTGAAAGGAAAGTGTGAAATAGTAGAGATGTTGATGGCCTGGGAGCCCCTTCAAAGGCAACCCTTTTTACCCAAGGACCCTAAAGCTGTGGTAGGTGGTATCTGGAAACTTCTGGAGAGCATTCATTGGAGTCTAGAGGCCTGGATTTCTCTCTAGAGGACGTATGGAATATATAGTGTCACAGCACTGAAGCCTGGAAGGGTGGGCTAGATTCTCTCCCGGAGTTCAAGGGCAGGGCTGGAATAGGCAGGTCTGAGTTGGCTTGGGGTGCCACCATTTACTGGCTGTGAGATAGTTAACTGAATGTCCTTTTGGTCATCTATAAAGTATAAAGAACCATTCTCCTCTGAGGGTGCTCTGGCACTAGGTAAGTGCCTAGTGCTCTTTCGTGTGTGTGTGTGTGTGTGTGTGTGTGTGTGTGTACTGGGACTTGAACTTGGGGCCTGGACACTTTGCTTTAGCAGCAAAAACGGCTGGTGCTCTACCACTTAAACCATACCTTCATTCCTAGCTTTCTGCACATCAGTTGGAAATGAGTCTCTCCAAGTGGTCTGGCTGGCTTTGAACCTCAATCCTCAGATCTCAATTTCCTGAGTAACCAGTCATGCACCACCAGCACCAGCTTCCTTTTTCTCTTTGCCTTTCCTTTATCTTTATCTTTGTCTCTATCATGTTTTTTTTTCTTTTCCTGTGTGTGTGTGTGTGTGTGTGTGTGCGCGCGCGTGCGCGCGCGAGTGAACTCAGAACCTAGATGCTATCCTTAGCTTTTTCACTCAAGGCTGGTGCTCTACCACTTGAGCCACATCCCTACTTCTGGCTTTTTGCTGTTAATTGGAGATAAGAGTATCCTGCCTGGGCTAGCTTCAAACTGTGACCTTCAGATCTCAGCTAGGATTACAGGCCTGAGTTGCCTCCATCCAGCTTGATTCTAAATCCCTTCTGGGCACTTCCTTCAGTTCCTTGTGCCTTTTCTCTGCTCCTTCCCCCATGCAGCAGAAGTGGGGATGCCAGGTGAAAATGTCCATATCTCAGACAAGGGGGACTCTATACTCAACAGGCCTGGCCAGCACTAAGTTCAGCTCTGGACTTCTAGCTCCTGGGCAGGTCTTGGTACTGACCTCAGCTCCTCTTCCTCTTCCCCTTTCTTCCGGAGCATTTGCCCAGTGCCGATGATAAAGGGGCAGTAGGGTGAGAACAGGCTGAACAGGCCAGCAGAGGTGTTGGTCCTTCTGAATCAAAGCAGTGGAAATTACAGGACATAAACAGACCAATCCCTTAAGTAGCTGAGAAATTGTCCATCTGCTCCCCTCCCCACAGCACCTTTGCCTATGTCTAAGCCCAGAAGGAAGTTCTTCCTTATATCTAACTCACACCCTTCAGGTTGCAACTGTTGCCTGCTTCCTGATGGTAGCTGATACCATCCTCAGCATCCCTCCTCTGGTACTTCAACAGCCCTTCTCCTCAATTCTGCTCTGCTAGAAGCCCCCCAGGGAGTGAAAGTGAACTTTAAGAGGATGTTTAAAGTTTGGCTTCTCATCACCATCTCAGCTGAGTCCATAAAACCGCCTTATAAAGCCCACTGGCCAGCCAGCTGCCCTCAGCCTCGGGGCCTCCCTGTTTTATGATCAGTCCCAATCCAGGCACCAGCTGGATGTAGGAACTCACTGGCTTTTATGAAGAAATGTTAACAAGAAGCATCTCTTCCCTCCTGTCTAGTTCTCGTCCCGCCTTCTCACCTCATTCATAGGCTCCTTCAGCCAATGGCATTTACCAAATTCCTCCTCCTGCCCAGCCTGAGGGTGGGGCTAAGCAGAGCCCACTAGGTGAGAGCTGGTCTGGGCAGAGGCTGAATGCTGAAGGGCTGGGCCCAGCGGGAACTCGCACCCTGCGGCCCAGCGGCTGCGGCTGCAGCAAAGCTCGATCACACCGCACTGTCGGTGTTTATAAACTGCTTGATAATTGAGAAACAGTGTTGGGAAAACAAACAATCACCTTGCTGCCTGACAAAGCTACTGTGAAGTGAGCTGAGAAAATCTGGGAGGAACCTTGGAGGAGGAGGAAACAGCTCTGGGCAGGGCCTAGGGCCCTCCCAGCAGAGAGTCCCTTGCCATCTAGAGGCTCTTCTATAGTTTTCAAGGCGGGGCAGGGGACGGTGGAGTAAAGGGTGTGTGGACTAAGTAGTGAGGATCTTGGCAAAAACAAACTAAAACCAAAGATGTAAGATGGGAACTGGTGGCTCACACCTATAATCCTAGCTACTCAGGATGCTGAGATCTGCGGGTTACAGTTCTAAGCCAGCTCAGGCAAGAAAACCTGTGAGACTCTTATCTCCAATTAATCTCCAGAAAAACGGAAGTTGAGCTGTGGCTCAAAGTGGTAAAGCACTATAGCCTTGAGCAGAAAAATTCAGGGACAGTACTTAGGCCCAGAGTTCAAACCCCATGACCACCACCACCACCAACGACAAAACCCATACAAGTAGCCAGGCACTTGGGAGGCTGAGTCCTGAGGATCATGGTTCAAAGCCAGCCCAGGTAACAAAGTCTATGAGACTCTTATCTCCAACCTGGAAGTGGAAGTGTGGCTCAAGTGGTAGAGCCTTAGTCTTGAGCAGGAAGCCAATGAGAGAGAGGCCCTGAATTTGAGCCCCAGTAGGGCCTGTGCATGCAACTGTGCCTGTACACTTGTGAGCGCACACGTGCATATACACACAAATAAATAAACAAAACAACAACAATTTCTTTTTTTAAAAAATCACATGGAAACAGCAGAGTTATTTCTCTAAAACTTGATCTCTCCATCTGCAGGGCTATCACAGGTTAGTTAAAAGAAAATCCAGAAGTACTAAGAGCTGGTGCGGGTCTACATAGGCCTTCCTTCATCTTTCCAACTTCTTTGATATGCATTGCCTAGCTCCATCCCCAGGATATTGGTCCTAGAGGTAGGCAGGCTGGGTCTTTAATCCTCATTGGACACATGAAGAAACTGTTTCTTGAAGATGTGTGGCTAATGGGGTGGAGCTCTGAAGCTCCAGCTCTTTCCACTGGGGCGCTCAGAGCCCTTCGGAGGTCCTGGGGCTAGAGGGCTGGGGCTGGGGGGGGGGGGGGAAGGACACAAGTTCCTGTTTCGCTCTGTCTGTGCAACAGCACCCCATTCTCCTCCATGTGCCATCTAACCCCAGGAAGAGGCTCCAGGCACTGATGGGACACAAGCAGACTTGTATTTCTCTGTGGGGGGTGGGGGCAGGAGTAGGGAAGAAGGGGAGCCCTGAAGGTCCACTTGCCTGAAGAAGAGGGTCCTAAATAGAATCACACATTCATGGGGCTCTTGGCAAAAAAAAAAAAAAAAGAGGGGCTTCAGACTTGGAAGGAGGAAAAGGAGTGAGGATCAACCATGAGCACTGAGGACGATGGTTGTCCCAACCGACAATACTGGAGGATTGAACACCCAGTCCTTGCTTGTCCCAGGGTGGGGAAAATACTGTTGCCCTCTCCTACTTCCCCTCCACACCTCATTTCTAAGTGAAGCTGCAGGAACTATGAAGAAAACACACACACACACACACACACACACACACACACACAGTGTGCACCTCTATAGTCAGGTGCTCAGGATAGAGAGGCAGAGGAAACAAGCACACTGCCCCAACATCACAATGCCTCAACGATGTCCACACAGATCTAGGTAAGCAACAGACATTGCTCCCCCCAGCTCCTCTGGGTACCCTGCTCCCTCCCCATACACACGTGTGTGTGTGTGTGTGTGTGTGTGTGTGTGTGTGTGCGTGTGTGTATACACCAGAGACCATCTAATGTGCACACACTCACAACATCATACTCTTCCACACGGTGAACCATGCACAGTTAACAAGCACTCTCTACCGGATCTATAGTCCAATGCAAAGTGCCCTCCACTCCACACCAGGCATAGGAACATGTGGAGCAGTGCCTGCATTCCACCCAGGGATCAGAGTAAGGGACCAGAGAGAGCAGAGCAGCAGATGCTGAGGAGCACCACAAGAACAGCCCACAAGCTCCCCAGAATCTGTCATACTCCTCTTGGACCCTCACCTCCGTTGATAAGCACTGACCAGCTTGGGACTGGAATCCAGCCCTATCTCCAACACCCTGTCCCCCCATCCCCCATAGGGTCTCAAGAACCCAGCTTCTCTCTACCAGGCAACCATCCTGAGGAGCCAGAAAGTATAGGGTTCAGAGAGGCTGTCTGGTGCCCCTAGGTTAGGCTGGGGGGGTGTCAAATAAAGCAGGAAGCATTCCTCCACAGCCTCTGTAAAACAGGGTGTGGGGGAGACCCCACCCCTAGCAGGGAAGAGGAAGCATCTCCTGGCCAACAGCCCCTTAATGTGTCTCTTGGCGTGCAAGCTGCTGCACGGGGACACACACACACACACACACACACACACACACACACTTCCCCCACTGTAATTAGAATGTGGCTCCAGCACCCGGGAATGGGCTGTGATTTATGAATGGGAGTTGGTGAGCAGAGATTCCAGCACCATCTGCTTGGGAGCAAACAGGAAGTGCTCCAATGTGTGTGCGGTAGACCTGGGGGAGGGAGCAGGGCCTTGTAACAGGCTCATAAAAGCCTTCCTCATGGCCACAGGTGCTCCCCGACAATCCCCCAGGGGAGAGCGATCTCCTTGAGCACCATCCCAGCCTCTGCCCAGGGTCCCCGTGCACATGCTTCCTGGCCAAGGCCAGCTGCCCAGAGGTAAATGATGGAGAAAGTGACAGGCCCCAGCACCAATACCTGTGGTGGTTGGTTGACAGACACAATGCTTGGGTTTCTTCAGCTAGCCAATGGGCGTGATGACATTAAAAGGCTAAGTATTGAAATTCCTCTATTTACGGCTTTTTGATGGTTAGAGATAAGCATCTCACAGACTTTTCTGCCTGGGCTGGCTTTAAATTTCAAACATCAGATCTTAGCCTCCTGGGTAGCTAGGATTACAGATGTAAACCACTGGCACCAGACTTATCTGACATTTTTATTTTGTCTATTGTGGGTCTTGAACTCAGGGCCTGGGCACTATCCCTGAGCTCTTTTGTTTAAAGTTAGCAGTCTACCACTTTGACCCACATCACCATTTCTGGTTTTTGAGTGGTTCATTGGAGATTAGAGTCTCACAGGGACTTTTCTGCTGTGATCCTCAGATTTCAGCCTCCTGAGTAGGATGCCAGGCATGAGCCACCTGTGCCTGGCTGACACCTTTTTAACAAAGTGCCCAATTAGTACTGTACCTCACAGTGAGCAGTGGGGGTCACCGATGGGACTTCACTAGACAGGCCTAGTGAAGCTTTTCTCATGACTGTGTGAGTCCCACAATGAACTCCATGTGTTTCCCCCAAACCTAGTTCTCAGTCAGAAGTAAGATTCAGAACCCCTTGAGAGCTGGAAAAATTCAGAGGTCCTGACCGTCCCTCTCCCCACCACTTACCCTCCCAGAATACCTGGATTCAGCCTCTGTGACATGCTTTCACCAGGTGGTGTCAGAGCATTTTCACTCCCCACTTGCACTCTGGCCTGGGTTGATGGGGTTTCAATGTGCTGAAGGTGCACACATCCTAGCTACCCACGAGGCTGAGATCTGAGGATAGTGGTTCAAAGCCAGCCTGTACAAGAAAGCCCATGAGACTTTCATCTCCGATTAATCCCCCCAAAATCTGGAAATGGAGCTATGACTCAAGTGGTAGAATACTAGCCTTGAGTGAAAAGCTAATGGATGGTTTAGGCCCTGAGTTCAAACCCTAGAATCTGCACATCCATCAGGATTCATTGATACTGAGTTCTTCCACACTAGATCTTTGTCTTATTTGTCTCATGGCCACTTCAGAGACATTGCCTCCAATAACAAAACACTATAGAAAGCATAGACATTCTACGGCACTTGTGCCTCACACATGTAATCCTAGCTACTCAGGAGGCTGAAATCTGAGGATCCCAGTCTGAAGCCAGCCTGGGTAGGAAAGTTCATGAGTCTCTTAGCAACAATAAACTACTAAAAAAAAGCCAGAAGTGGAGATGTGGCTTAAGTGACAGAGTGCTAACCTTGAGCCAAAGAAGCTCAGGGACAGCACCCAGGCCTTGATTTCAAGCCCCAGAACTAGCACAGAAAAGCAAAAATAAAGGAAATGCAGACATAAACAATCACCCTTAAGACAGGTGGAAACAAATATGGAAACAAATGCCAAATGAAAAGACGAAGAACCTTGCCAAGAAGTAATTGATTTGGAGAAGGGGAGATCAGGAAGGAGTTGATCCCCTTCAAGGCGAGGCCTTGAAGGCCAAGCAAGTGAAGCAGGTGTTCCAAACAGAGGGTGCTGCCACATGGTATGACACCATGACACTCCAGCTCCTGTCTTCATATCCAACACCTCTTAGTATTGGCTTAATTTTCTATGTGCAAACTGAAGGGTCGACAAGCTCTCCATGCACCAGGGATGTGAGGAAGGGGCAGAGCAAGCCCAGAAGGGCCCCACATGAGCAACCCAAGCCACAGCCAAGGCCTCTTCTTTGTCTTGGATCCATGGCCCATTTCTCAGAATGTCCTTAGGGCCACAGTGTATAGGAGCCACAATCCACCCATAAGGTCAAGTCCTGCTTCTGATTGAGAGAAATGAGTAGCCAGGCAGCAAATGCTCCGAGGGTGAGCTGTATCTTGCAGGCTCAACAAACAGTAGAAACAAGGAAAGCGTGCTCAGAAGAGGTGGTATCTGGCTGGGCTGGAGACTGAGCGTTTTTCTGCCTCTCTCTGCCCCCTCAGTCCATTGCACTTCCTCTCCCACTCAGAGTCATACCTCCAGTTCCCAGCCAACCTGGACAAACACAACTGTCTACCCAGAGATCCCTCAATATCTTTTGAGGTCTGGGCACCGTGGTCTTCCTCTACCTTTCAACTGGTGCCACCATCCTGGGTAACTTGAATAGACTACCAGGACAGCCCAACACCCTCAGGCTTGGACTTTTCTATTCACCAACTCCAGTGACTATCTCTCACTGTCAGCTACCCATAGGTCACTCATTAAACCCCATTTCACACACACACACACACACACACACACCCCAGTAATTCTTACTTAGGCCACAATTTCTTTTGCTTCATTTCAAAAAAACCTGATCTCTACTCAGCAGAGATTTCACCCATTCTCCCATTCTGTCCCTTCCATTCAAACTAGGGAACTAGAGGGTTGGCTTTGGATGAGGCAAGGCGCTCTGCCAGGCTGTCAGCCCTACTTCCTCCCCTATCGACCTGCCGGTGATTGGCCAAATCATTCATTCTCCCTGGCACCCTCCATTCCCACACCCCTCACTCTGCCTTTCCCAGCCCTGAAGGCATTCAGTCATCTGCTCTCCCCATCAAGATTCCCAGGCTACTGGAAGGCACAGGAAAATCACCCAACTGTGCAAACTGATGCCAGTCCAGATTTATGGGCCCTGACTTCAGCCCAGCCTCCAGGCTGCTGGGCTCCTGGTGGTCAGCTCCTGTTTGAAACTTTTACGTCTCTTTCAGGATTCTGTCTTCCCATCTTCCCCCTCCCTTGCTTATAATTGGCAGAGAAAATAGAGATCCTCTGGCTGGAACTCTGCTTCCTTCTACATCTCCCTCTTATTTCCAATCTCTTATTTTCTCTGGACCACCCAGCCCTGGAAGCTCTTGTTCCTCCCTTCACCACTGTGGTCTTCCTCTCTCTTCAAGTTCTGCTCCGATCATCAAGCCTGTCTCTTCTTCTTTGCCCACCACCTCTAAATTAGGGTTCCTCTGGGTTTGGGGAGGGGGTGCCAGATTGGGGCTTGAACTCTGGGCCTGGTCCTTTAGTTTTTTTCAATCAAAGCTGGCACTCTGAATGTGAGTCACAGCTCACTTCTGGATTTTTGTAGTTGACTGGCAATGAGAGTCTCACATGTTTTTTTCTGCCTGGGCTGGCTTTGAATCAAAATCCTCAGATCTCAGGCTCCTGCATAGCTAAGATTACATGCATGAACCATTAGTGCCCAGTAGATTTCTATTTTGACTTCTGATTTTGCCCTGCCTGTGGTATCTCAAATATACTCATCTATACTCACAGGTTCTTACCCCAGCATCGCTGATTATCTGGACACCATGTTCAAGTACAACCCTTTGGTGTCCTGGATATTGATGTGTCCCTCTGTAGGTACTGCCAGAGCTGCATGTCCTTAATGAACATATATGTCCTTAGCTGCTTCCTCTCTCCTCATCCTCCCCTCACAATCTCTGGACATTCTGTTAGAGCATCTCCATTCACCCAGGCCCTAAACCAGAGACATGGGAGTTGCCCCGATTTCTTGCCATCCTCCTCCTCACCCCCAAATATCACATCACATCTTAGAGATGGTTCCCGAGGCCCCCATCCTTCCCATCATGTAGTACCTAGTCTTTTGTCTAGTCTTTACCACCTTTTGCAATAGCCTCTACTGGTCCCCCTCCCTACTGAGCCTTCTTCCAATCTCCCATTTTGGCATCTGAGCCAATTTTCTACAATGGCCTGAGTGGAGCTCACATTCAGTACCCAGCCTCTCTGTTCTCCTGTTCACCCCTCCCTTCAGCCTCTACCCACCTGATCCCTAGCATGTGCAACCCTTGGGGTACACTTGCTGAGCCCTTTGTCTGGTGGCCTCCCTTTCTCCCCATCCACTAGGAAACTGTCATTCCTTCAAGATCCAATGAAGAAGTCATCTCAGAGACCCCAGCCGCTCAGCCCAAATGAACATACTCAAGTTCCCCAAACTAAATCTGCTAAGTAGTTACCAGTGTTAGTTTGGGGATCTCCATAAACAATGCTTACCATGAACACTTACTTGAATTCACCTCTGGGATACACATATCTATGCTGAGTACTGACTGGTTGATTCCAAAAACATTTGGGTCTCTCCTATATTTTCAGCAACACTTGGCTTTATCCAACTTTTACAATTTTGTTGATCTAGTATGCAACAGAATCCCATTGGGATTTTAGTTGACATTTTCTTGATTCCTAATAAAGTTACATACCTCATATATCTGTTGGCCATTTGCTTCGCTGTATATTCTATTATTTGATCTAGTCTTTGCACTCATTGAACTGTCAATCTCCTTCACATTTCTTTGGAGGAGTTCTATAACATTCCAGAAACAGGACCTTTGTTGATTGTACATCTGAAAAAACTCTTTTCCTACCCTGTAACTTTCCTTTTTATTCTGTGTGTGTGTGTGTGTGTGTGTGTGTGTGTGTGCGTGTGTGCGTGTGTGCGTGTGAAGGTCCTGGGGCTTGAACTCAGGGCCTGGGCATCGTTCCTGAGCTTTTTAAAATCAAGGCTACCACTTGAACCACACCTCCACTTTTTTGGGGGTAGTTTTTAGTGGATAAGTCTCACCAACCTTCCTGTCCAGACTGGCTTTGACAGCAATCTTCAGATCTCAGCTTTCTGAGCAGCTAGGATTATAGGCATGAGCCGCCAGCACCTGGTTCCTTTTTACTCTATGTCTTTTAAAGGATATAACCTCTTGACTTTAATATACTCAATTAGATCAATTGTTTTTTGTATTTTGGGGGTTTTGATTTTTTTGTCAGTTGTGGGGCTTGAACTCTGGGCCTGGATGCTGTCCCTAAGCTCTTCAGCTCAAGGCTAGTGCTCTATCACTTGAGCCACAGCACCACTTCTGGTTTTCTGATGGTTTATTGGAGATAGAGTCTCATGGACTTTCCTACCCAGGCTGCTTTGAATTGAGATCCTCAGATCTCAGCCTTCTGAGTAGCTAGGATTGTAGGTGTGAGCCACCAGTGCCTGGCTCAATTATTTTCATTATGGTTAGTGTTTTCTTGTATTGTTTAAGAAGTCTTCCCCTACCCTGCAGTCAGAGAGATATCCTTTTTAAATTTACTTTCTCTTATAAAAGCTTTATTGTTTTGCTTTTCACATTTGGCCCATGCCAAATGTGAAATCCTGAAGCCTATGGTTCTTATATCTATTTAATTGTCTGCCTTTTCAATCTAACAAAGACCTCCTTTAGGACAAAACCCAAATATGAATTTGAAATCACTTCATTCAGAGGTCATCACACGGTGCCTGGCACACAGGAGGCACTCAAATGCCCGGAGTGTCTGGTTTGCAGAATCCTGGTACAGCTGCTTCCAAATAGAGAGGTTGTCTCTTTTCAAGCCCCTTGTCTATCTTGCAGATGCTTTCTGCTCATCAAAAAGCCAGCCATCAAGCTGAGTGCCAGTGACTCATGCCTTAACCATTGCTACTCAGGAGGCTGAGTCTGAGGACTATGGTTCAAAGCCAGCCTGGACAGAATAAAGCATGTGAGACTCTTATCTCCAATTAACCAGCAAAAAGCCAGAAGTGGAGTTGTGACTCAAGTGGTAGCTTGCCAGCTTTGATCGAAAATGCTAAGGCACAAGGCACAACACCTAGGCCCTTTATTGAAGCCCCAGGACTGGCACACATACACACACACACACACACACACACACACACACACACACACACACAAACACTAACTTAGATAGTGGAAAAAGCATATATTAAACATCTATTGTGTACAGCTTTGAGCACAGCTCTAGTGATGTAGAGTTCCTGGTTCTTTAACATGGGGGCAGAGGTCCACATGCTCATTTAGGAAGCCCGGCTGATCTGGGTGTTTTGTTTTGTTGAGACAGGGTCCTGCTATATTATCCATGCTGGTCTCAAACTCCTGGGCTCTAGTGATCATCCCATGTCAGCCTCCCCAAATAACTGAGACCACAAGTGTGAGCCACTATGATCAGCTCAGACTTGGGTTCAATCCTAGCTTTTATCATCCGTGTGACATTCGGCATGTTATAGAATGGTTTTCACTTTCTCCTTTGTTAGAAAGACAATAATAGATATGTTACTAGGCCATCAGGAGGACAGAAAGCCAGAGTAAATAGAAAACTGGCAAACAGGTGCTGGACACATGGCAGGTGTCCACAGCTTGTGGAGTTGAGCAAAGGACAGAATGGATGAGTGACTGAGTGAGTGAATGAGCTGGTGGGAGGGGGTGGGAAGCAAGGTGAGCGGAAGGGGAGGAGCAGTGAAGGGAGCAGGGGCTCCAGGGGCTGAGGCAGGCCTTCCCTGTCATAGTAACTGCTGTCAGCAAATGCTACCCAGACAGGAATCCCCTTCGGGGCTCCCTTCCTCAACCCGCTGCATTTGTTGACTCAAAACCTTGCCACTGCCAATTCAGCCTGCAGTAAGGAAGGGGGTGGGAGAGAGGTGTAGGAGGGGGTAGAACTCTATAGAAAGAGGCCTTTGTCTTGAGCAGTGTGTGGCATTTCAGATTCAGCAGAGCTGGTTTTGTGTGTGTGTGTGTGTGTGTGTGTGTGTGTGTGTGTGTGTGTGTGTGTATGTGTGTGTGTGTGTGTGTGTGTGAGAGAGTGCGTAAGTATGCGTGCTTGTGTGCACACTCCTAAAGAGTTGCATGGGCTGCTCTTGCTTATTATAAGAGGAATTTAAGCTAGACAAGAGAAAAGACTTCCTGTGGGCTCTCTGTTGGGTGGTAGAACAATAGAATGAATTGGGAAGGTTCTGAGGAGTCCATCTGAGACTTGGGCTAGATGTAGGGCCACTGTCCCTGAGTGGGCAGACGTAGCCCTGTGGCTTCTGTGGCTCCTCTTCTCCCTGTGCAGGGGAGAGGCTGTTAACTGGTTCTTCTGAAGCCAGTAGCCACTGGGCTTTAAGGCTTCGCTTGGGCCTCTTGGTGAGTGCTACTCTCTGGTTTCAGCCCCCTCCTCTGTGGCTCTTTTGGGTCACACTGGTCTGCAGAGGTCCATGCTGGACCCAGTCTCTTCTTTTTTTTTCTTTTCTTTTTGTCAGTCATGGGGCTTGAACTCTGGGCCTGGGCACTATCCCTGAGCTCTTTAGCTAGCGCTCTACCACTTGAGCCACAGTGCGACTTCTGGTTTTCTGGTGGTTAATTGGAGATAAGGGTCTCAAGGACTTTCCTGCCGAGGCTGGCTTTGAATTGCTATCATTAGATCTCAGCCTCCTGAGTAGCTAGGATTACAGGCGTGAGCCACCAGTGCCCGGTCCCCAGCCTCTTCTATGACCCCACACAACCCTTCTCCCAGCTGCAGCTCACAGCAGGGAGAAAAGCCTTGTGCTGCTGTCCTGCCACACTCTTCCTGTCTGAGAAGCCCCCTTCCGACCCCCAGGTGGCATCCTGGCTTCCTGTACACATGCATACACATGTGCAGTCCTCTCTCACACTCTCCCATGCCTGAATGTCTGGCCAGACCCATTTTCTCCCTTTTTTCTGTCTGTTCTCCTGACCTCTGCATCATTCATCTGGCTACCTGCCTTTGCCTCCCCTGTTCCACTTGTCCCTGACCCCCTCTTCTTCCCTAGGCTACATCATGGCCTACATGTGCCTATAGGTCTCTTTCTCAGCCTGGCTCTCCATCTCAATCTCTTTTGGAGTTGTAGGGAAGGGAAATGTCTTCCTCTACTCTGGGGGGACTCTATCACTGTGTCTAGTAAACAGAGGGCAGTGGAGAGGTTAGCAGGAGGCATGGCACATTGTATCTTACTGTACAGGGCATGAAAGTGTGGGTACAGGGATTGGTAATGATGCTTGAGGAAGATGGCCCGGCCCTCAAAGAGGACAAAGCCTGTGACAAAGTCTGCCTGGGCATGGTATTGGCTCAGCTCCTCTCCTGTGCTGAGAAGTGGGTCACACATATAGCTCCTTCAGAGGACCTACCATTAGGCAGGTTAAGAGGGGCTTGGACCAGGGGTCAGTGGCTCATGCCTATAACCCTAGCTACTCAATAGGCTGAGATCTAAGAATCACGGTTAAAAGCTAGCCTGGATAGGAAAGTATATGAGATTCCTATCTCCAATTGACTACCAATAAACACCAGAAGTGGAGTTATAGCTCAAGTGGTACAGCACTAGACTTGAATGAAAAATCTCCAGGACAGTGCCCAAGCCCTGAGTTCAAGCTCCAGGACCAACACCAAAAAAAAAAGAGAGGGGAGCCTGGAAGAATTCCCCCTGTACTTGCTGCCTGGCCACAGTTTCTCTGTTTTAAGCTGTGAGTACACTACATGGCCCATTTGGAGTGGCATGTCAGCTCCTTCTGTGTCTCTAATCTATGTCATTTTCCCCCCTGTCCCTCTTTCTGCCACTAGACAGGGACATTGAGGCCTAGACAGGACCAGGTGACACAGAGTGGCCTGGTTGTCCAGCTGGGCCTAAGCCATGGGCCTGACCTACCTCTGTGTTCCAGCTCCAGAGCAAGAAAGAGAGAAGAAATGGCTTAGGTAAGAGGGAGCCTCTATCTGCAGTCCTCTCTGCATCTTGCTTTCTCAGTGTCTCCTTGTCACATGCGTGTGAACACACATGTACACATGCACACAGACATGAATGGTGATGGCAGCAAACGCGTCAGACCAACTAACAAGGATTTTCAAATGCAAATTCCCTCCTTCCCACCCCTATTCTGTCTCTGCACAACTGATCTTGGAGCAGCTGGAGGCAGAGTCCAATGTGGGGGGGGGGAGCAAAAATAAATCCCATTTTCTGCTCCTTTTCAGTGTGAGCTGCAGTCTCCTGCCCCCCCCCAATACCCTCCCCCCACCCAGCTCCACAGATGGGGGATTAGATGGCCTCAGGTTCAGGGCTGTCTCATGGGGAGGGTGATGGGCAGGGCAGGGACTGAGCTGAGGAGGGGTAGAAGTGTTTGGTGACAGGGCTAAGAATAACTGCTTCCATCAGGCCTCACCCTCTCCCACTTGCCATGGCTCAAGTTGTTCCGTGTGTGCAGAAGACAGACAGATACAGGGTGTCTGCATGGGGGCTGTCTCTGTGAGAGCCACTGACAAAGCTGGGGGTGATGGGAAGGGAAGAGCTGACAGGAAAGTGGCCTGGACATGACCAGGAGAGGCTGGAGATGGAGCAGCCCAGTGCCATAGGAGATGGCAAGGGAGAGAGGGTGGGCTTGGGTGCTTGAGTGTGTGTGCATGTGTTTTTGAATATGTGTCAGAACCTAGGGAAGTTGGAGGGGCCAAACATGCTCTGGTTGGGACATTTGTGATACAAATGGTGACCTGTAATCCTAGCTGCTCAGGAAGCTGAGATCTGAGGATCATGGTTTGCAGTCAGCCCAGGCAGGCAAGTCTGTGAAATTTTTAATCTCCAAATAACCACCAAAAAGCCAGAAGTGGAGCTGTGGCTCAAGTGGTAGAGCATCACCCTTGGGCAAAAAAGCTAAAGACAGCATCCAGGTCCTAAATTCAAGCCCCAATACTGGCACGTACTCATGCTCGCGCGCGCGCGCACACACACACACACACACACACACACACACACACACACATTATGAGTCATCAAGGTGGAGGTGGCCGGGAAGGCCTGACTCTGATTAGGATGAGAGTCCTCTCTCTGCATGGGGCAATTCAGATGGAGGAAGAGATGGTGCTGGTGCTACCTTCCTTTCTGTAGGACCACTGAGGACAGTGGGTATATGCGCACATGGATGTATCTAAGGGCCTGAGAACTAAGTCTGTTGCACATAAGAATGTATTAGTGTCTGTGTAGTTAAACGTTTGTATGAGTGTGTTTATTGTATACATGTGTCTATTTTCCTTTCCTTCCTTCCTTCCTTTGTTCCTTCCTTTCTTTTTTTGTGTGCCAGCACTGGGGCTCACACTGAGGGCCTGGGCACTGTCCCTTACTTAGCCTTTTCATTCAAGGCTGATATTCTACCACTTGAGCCTCAGTTCTACTTCCAGCTGTTTAGTGGTTATTTGGAGATAAGAGTCTCACAGGCTTTCCTGACTGGGCTGGCTTTAAACCTCGATCCTTAGATCTCAGCCTCCTGAGTAATCAGGATTCCAGGCCACTGTTTCCCTATGTCACAAATGCTCCAACCAGGCCATGTTTGGGTTACAGGTAGGAGCCATCAGTGTCTGGGTATGTGATTATTTCTGAACATCTATGTGAGTCTCAGCCTGTTTCTGAGTATTCGTAAGTGTTGTGTATGTGAATGTGCTGTATATATACATGCATACATCTGTGATAGTATGTGTGTATGAATGGATGTTGTATGAATGTATGTACACATATGTGCATCTGTGTGTGTATTATAAAGTTGTGTCTATGGCTTTGTGTAGACTTACGGTGGGTTCCATGGCCCATCCCTCCATTTGCCTCTGGGTGAAGCATTGTGCCTTTGCTCTGGCAGTCCATCTCCATGCTGCTGTATAGAGGGAGATAAAGATAGCATCACACAATCAAGATGCTTTATTGCTCATAAACCGACATGGTGAATGGAAACACCTTTGTTCAACTACTTAAAGATAATAATGTTTTAAATTAAAAAAAAAAAAACATTTAAAAACATGGCACAGGGATCAGGAGGCTGCCGTCTCGCTGGTCCTTGCAGGAGCCAGCAGGAAGAACTGGGACCAGTGTTTGCCTGATGACAGGGCCTCTGCCTCTGGTGGTCTCCTGGCAGCACAGCCAGGCCTGGGGCTGCTGAAAGTATGCCTGGGGGGAGGGGTACGCCATCTGAATTTCTCTGTATGGCTCACTAGTGATGTGTGGAGGCTGGGCCCTGTCACAGCAGCTGTCTGGGGGTGGGGGTGGGAGACAGCTCTTCCCTGGGATTTATCCCATCTGGACCTTCAAGCCATGACACCCCCAGTCTGCTGGTGAGGGCTACCTAGCTCAGGTCGCCGTCATGAATTGCCTCACCTACAGGGCTCTTCAACTCAGAACTTTATGAAAGCCAACTAAATGGTTCATTGAGAATGACTAAACTCAACCTTGGAAAGAAAAATCATAAACATTTTACTACCTAGTTAAGCCAAGCATGATTACATATGGAAACTATGGATGCAACTCAGTGGGATTTTGATATTAATTTCTCATTTCCTCTTCGCTGAGGAACTGATGAGAAGCCAGTCTCTTGGTGCTGTCCGGGCTGGAACCAACATCCTCCATCGCAGCCAAACTGCAGCTTCTCACCCCTGGTGCCCCCTCCCCTTTCCCAATGTCTGTTGTCAGCTCGGCCTGGGCCCACCACTGCCAAGGGTGCACTTGCACCCTAAGTGACAACCCCTGTCACTTAGACTACAGGGTGCTGCTGCTACTGCAGTTCTTTCTACAAAAGCTGGCCAGTCACCTGCTGTCACAGAGGAGTGTGCCCCTCTGCGGGCTGAGCCTCTGTTCATCATCCTGGTCTCTGCACTTAGGGCATAGCATGTGCATTTCTAGCCTGTTCTTCCTGCTGTGAGTAGGGTGCCCAGTAAAATAATGGGAGTGGTGCATGGTTTCTAGCTTGGAGCGGGAAGTTGACAACAGCTTGTCCCCCTGGGCAAGAAGATACCCCTCCCTCTTCCCTGTGACAGAGGAAGCTGCTGCTCCAGGTGCAATATCACCCAGATCCCACTTACCAATGCATGGAACCCTGGCTTTGTGTGGGTCAGAACTCTGGGGAAGGGTCCAGAACAGCATTTGGAGACAGGTTTGACATGACTTTTATTCTTACCATACCTTTTCTAGAAGAGTATAGCTATCTTCAACTCTATCCCAAAGGCATATTTGTAAAACTTAATATGATACCTAACACCTTATACCCAGTACATAATCAGTAAATGGTACATATCTGTATACATGTAGATATGTGTGATGCATGCATGTACGTGTCTTTGCATGTGTGTGTTTATGCACGCATGTGCATATGTGTATATATATGCACATATATACATGTTGGGGGCCTTATCCCTTAGCTTTTTTTTGGGGGGGGGGTCTGGTCGTGGGGCCTGAACTCTGGGCCTGGGCACTGTCCCTCAGCTCTTCAGCTCAAGGCTAGCGCTCTACCACTTGAGCCACAGTGCCACCTCCGGCTTTTTTCTTTTTGCTTATGTGGTGCTGAGGAATCGAACCCAGGGCCTCATGCATGCAAGGCAAGCGCTCTACCACAAGCCACCTTCCCAGCCCCTCCCTTAGGTTTTTTACTCAAAGCTAGTGCCCTACTACTTGAGTCACAGCTCCACTTCTTGAGTTTTTGATGCTTAATTGAAGGTAAGAGTCTCACAGACTCTCCTGCCTTGGCTGGCATTGAACCTCTATCCTCAGATCTCAGCTTGCTAAGTAGCTAGGATTAACCACTGCTGTCTAGCTAATGGTACCACTATTAGCCTTCTTAGAGGGCTCTGAACTCTCCCGGTGTCCCACACTTTGGATGGACCTCAGTTCCCTAGGAAGCTGCTTAAAATGCAGACCCCTGGGCTAACCAGGCCATTTGTAGAATAGGCTGGCCAGCCTCTACCCCTTCCTCTTACGTGTCAGAGCGCCCAGCCTCCATGTGCACCTGGCTCAGGGGAAGCCATTCCAGGTGAGGGTGCGATTGAATTTGACATCAGCTTCACTCTAGAGCACCCCGGCCACTGCTTTGGTTTTGATTACAAGGCGGCCTGGCACCGGGTAGCCATGGCCTGTTCACCTGAACTGCCGGCACGAGGCACAGATGCTAATTACACGGCTAAGTACTTGCAGATTTCCCAGGAACAACAAAGATAATTTGTTTGCTCCATGGCTTGTTAGGAGGGAACCAGGTCTGGTGACTGGGTAGCTTGTAGATTAGGCCCGTGGCCTTTCACCTCTTCCTGCCCTTGTCGGCTGGTTCTCCCAGCTGGGCTGATTAGAAGCGGGAGAAATTAAGCCCCCACCTCATCGCCCATACTCAGTAGGCTGGAGGAGGGGTGGGAGGAGAGAGGAGATCTGTGGAGAGGCGAGGCCAGACTGAGGATGTCTAGTAGGAATCCGGCCTGCTTGGCCAGGGCCGACAGTCAGTAGAGCCAGGGGCAAGAATGTCTCTGCATACAGCAAGACTGTCAGCACGGAAGGACAATACCAGAGGATTGGCAATCTTAGGGTCACAGGGCTCTAGCCCAACAGGACAGGAGGAGGGAGACAAGAAGGAGGCATTCACAGGGCTATCTGGGGGACGAGGACACCTGGGAGAAGCTGGCCATGGCAGCCACAGGAGGTGGCCCTGTGGGCAAGGTGGGCTCCCTGTCCAAGTGAGAATAGAACCAAGCCTGTCTTCTTGATCTGAGCAGTGCTATGTAAGAGAAATTAGCCCGGGATTTGGCCAAGAGCACCAAGAACGGGCTTACACCAGAAGTCAGGCCCTGGAGCAGGAGGGATGTAATAGTTGTCTCTCTGACTTCCTTCTACCCAGGGAAGGAGAGCCAGATAATTGCTACAATTATCGTTAATGCCTTGTCCCTTCTACTTTTATACGTCTTAATTTTCTTTTCTTTTTTTTTTTGTACTCTAGTAATCACTATTTATCAATGGCCTACTGTGTGTTAAAGGATTAGGCCTATGAGGTAGGAAGCTTTGGATCCACTTTCCTGGTGACAGAATCAATGTCCAGGGACACAGAGTAGCTGGACTCTGAGCACAGAGGAAGATGTAGCCTCCAAGTCCTTTGTATTCCCCTGGCTTCAGGTGACAGTTTGCCTTCCCACCCCCCCCCCCCCTACACACACACATAGGGGAGCCATTACAGCTTTCTGGGCTACACTGGGAACACTTTCATCCCTGCCTCCACCCATCCCCTCCTATGCCCTTAGGCACAGGTGCCTGGGGAAGCTTAGGGTGGAACCTGGTTTCTCAGTTTACAGTCCAGGCTGTAAATGCTTGTGGAAATCTAGGGTGGGAGAGGGCCAGGGCCTGCACTGTGGCTAAATTGGGCAAGGGGTGGGGGAAGACACAGAGGGTTTAAGAATGAAATAATGAAATAGCCACGCCATATTTTGACAATCTGCATTAGGTAGCCCTGATTTTATTTTCATACTGATGTGTTTCCAGTCTCACTAACCAACACGCCTCTATACTGCATTTTTTAAATGGTTGAAAAGTCACAAGCTTGGGAGAATTTGTTAAAAACAACAACAACAACAAACAAACTTCTGCCAACCTTCTCACATCCACCTCTGCCACTGGGCCCAAGACTTTGGTCACCCACAACTGTTGACAAAGAAACCTTGCCATCATCAGCCGTTGTGTCCTGGACAGCCCCTTGCCATATTTGTGATCCTTCTGATCATGGAGCTGCTTCAGATCTCTGGCAGATTTTATCTTGTTGGTTAGTGACATGGTCTTGTTATTCAGCCAGAGAATAAGTCCTTTGACAGAGGCATGTCCAGGGAGATGTGGTCTTCAAATTGTCAACTGAGAACATGCAAGCTGAGCTGAGCCCCTTGGGGCTGTAGAATTGGTGGGCAGACTGTGCCCTTGGCTCGGGCCCTGTGGAAGGCTGTGGGCTATCTTCAGCACTTCCAGCTTCCACCCTCTCAACAAACCATCCTGTCCTATAGCCAAAAATAGAGGTGCCTTCTTTGCCCTGGGACCTTGTTGAGAAAGTCTGAGCGATCAGGAGCCAGAAGTCTAGTGCTGTGCATGGTGGCTTCTGGCTCCTTGCTAGTCTCCCAGATCTGCAAGCAGAGGGCACTGAGCACCACTTAACCATTTGACCAGAGCTGCAATTCTGAGTCCTACCAGCAATCATACTTTCCCTACTTTGTGGAAAAGAAGGATACCTGTGCTCAGAGAGATTGATTGGCCCAAGATCAACCCCTGAAAAAGGGAAGAGCCAGAAATAAATCTGGACCCTTTGGCACAGATTCTCTGAAGAGTTCAAAAGGAAGCTGATCATGAGTTTCCCCAGAGTGCTGGTGGCTGGTCTAACCAGGGGTGTGGCTCTCAGACTTTGCTTCCTGCTTCGAGCATGCAGGGCCAAGAGAAGATTCCACCAAAACTGAGTGTGGGGAGGCAGTGAAGTGCTATACTGCAGAGTTCCAAGTCACCAGGTCCTAGAGACAGTTGACTGAATTCATGTCTAGCAGGACAGAGTCTGAGTGACAGCGATAGAACCCATATCTGACAGGAGGCTGCTGATGTATGAGTAACAGATATGACTAACAATGGCTTTTTTTAAATGAAATTAGAGTTTATTTCTCCACACAAAAGTTAGAGGTTACGTGGTATGCATGTACATGTGCATGCACACATGCATATGTGTGTGTGTGTGTGTGTGTGTGTGTCTTTGAACTTAGGGCCTTGGGCTCTCAGTTGGCTTTTTGCTTACAGCTGGTGTTCTACTAGTTGAACCATGCCCTCAGTCAAACTTTTGTGCTGGTTAATTGGAGATAGAATCTCAAAGACTTCTGTGTGGGCTGGCTTTGAGCTAGAATCCTTAGATCTCAGCCTTCTGAGTAGCTAGGATTAAAGGCATGTGCTACTAGTGCTCAGATAACAACATTCTGCCTTCCCTCTTGCCACCTCACTGGTGGCTATTTGTCCCCATGATGGTTCAACTTCATAGTTAGTGTGGCTGCTGTAGCTCCAAGCATTACATCTGCATTTTATAGAACAGGAAGAAGAAAAGAGAGATAGTACCAATGATATTTTCCCCTTTAATAAGGAAATAAAAATCTTTCAAATTTCCAATTGAAAGATCTAATAAACTACTTAAATATGAAGGAAGAAAATAAAGGAGGGAAGGAAGGAAGAAAGGAAGGAGAGAAGGAAAGAAGGAAGGAAGGAAGGAAGTCATTCCAAATCTCATAATGGGATGATTGGGTCACTTTTGGTGACCCCAAAAAACTGGGAAGAGCCGGTATATCACACTTATAATCATAGCTACTCAGTAGGCTGAGATCTGAGGACCACAGTTCAAAGCCAGCTCTGATCTCCAATTAACCACCAAAAAGAAGTAGAGCTGTAGTTCAAATGGTAGAGTGCTAGCCTTGAGTTAAAAAAACTTAAGGAAGGGGGCACTGGGAAGGTGGTTCAGTGGTAGAATGCTTGCCTTGCATGCCTGAGGCCCTGGGTTCGATTCCTCAGTACCACATAAGCAAAAGGAAAAAAGCTGGAAGTGGTGCTGTGGCTCAAGTGGTAGAGCGTTAGCCTTGAGCTGAAGAGCTGAGGGACAGCGCCCAGGCCCAGAGTTCAGGCCCCACGACTTGACCCCCCCCCCCCCAAAAAAAAAAACTTAAGGAAGAGTGCTGGGAATGTGGCTTAATGATAGAGTGCTTGCCTAGCATGCATGAAGCCCTGGGTACAAATCCTCAGCACCACATAAACAGAAAAAGCTGGAAGTGGCACTGAGGCTCAAGTGGTAGAGCACTATCCTTGAGCAAAAGAAGCTCAGAGACAGTGCCCAGGCCCTGAGTTCAAGCTCCACAACTGGCAGAAACAAAAAAAACACGAAACAAACAAACAAAAAAAAACAACAAAAACCAAAACAAAAAAACCCAACAACTAAGGAACAATACCCAAGCCCTGAATTTAAGCTCCAATAACCAGTCAAAATAACAATAGCAACAACAGCAGCAGCAATAGTAATAATAGTAATCGAAGAAGCTGGGAAGGGCTATCTGACTTTGACCTCCTTTGTCCTTTTATGACAATGGACATTAAGATTGGCTTCTTAGTTTGCCAAAAACAAAATGCCACACACTTCTACCTCTTGGCCTCAAAAGGATCAGCTGCTGAAATCTGTCCTGTTAGCATGTCTTCCTCCTGTGGTGTCTTGTAATGAGACCCTCATCCAGTTCTGTAGTACTTACATTTGCGTAACAAAGCCCTCAGTGTATTCTAGAACTACACTTTTCCAAGCAATTTGGCAATGTGTTTCAAGGGCCATAAAAGTGTTAATAAATTTTGACCCAGTATTTCCACTTCTGAGAATTTATTTGTTCCAAGAAAATAACTCAAAAAAAAAAAAAACCCACTACATGCTCAAGGTTCATTCCAATAATAAGAAACAACCTATACATCTAACAATAGGGAATGGCTAATTAAATCGTAATGTACTCACTGGATGGCAGATTGCATAGCTATTAAAAGTTGACTATTATAAATGTCAAATTGTAATATCTAAAGGGACCTATGGCTGAGCCCTGGTAGCTCATGCCTGTAATCCTACCTACTCAGGAGGCTGAGATCTGAGGATCTTGGTTCTAAGCCAGCCTGGACAGGAAATTCCCGGAGACTCTTATCTCCAATAAATCACCAGAAATCCAGAAGTGGCACTGTGGCTCAAGTGAGTGCTAGCCTTGAGGTGAAGAGCTCAGGGATAGGGCCAGGCCTTGAGTTCAAGCCCCATTACCAACACACAGACACACAGACACAAATACACACACACAGGACCTATGGTATAATACTAATTTTAAAAAGCAAGCTAGGCATGGTGGTATATACCTGTAACACTAGCATTTGATTATGAATTCAAGGCTAGCCTGGGCCATCTATCAAGACTTTATATCAAAACAAGAAAATAGTGATTTGTACTGTATTCTTAAATTATATGTTATATGTGGGTAAGGCATTGAAGAAAGTTAATAAAACGTTGTTGGTTTAGGCTAATAAGATTATGAGTGATGGTTTCTTTTATTCAAAATGTATGTGATGATGTTATGTAGTTGTGTGTGTGTATGTGTGTGTGTGTGTGTTGCCAGCCATGGGGTTTGAACAAGGCCTGGGCACTGTCCCTGAGCTTCTTTTGCTCAAGCTAGCACTTTACCACTTGAGCCATAGCACCACGTTTGGCCTTTTTTTTTTTTTCTGTTTAAATGGTACTAAGGAATTGAACCCAGGGTTTCAAGCTTGCTAGGCAAACGCTTTAGCACCAAGCTACCTCCCCACCCCTGTTTTGTTTTTAACACTAAATGGAAAGGGAGGAGTGGGATAAAAATTATTAATCTTTGAAGCCCAGCTCAAGTGCCACCTCCTCTAGGAAGCTCTCCTGGTCTTTTCTGCAGGTCTTAATTCACTGTGTCTTGTAGTGTCCTGGGACCCTCTATTTCTGGGGACACCAGGATTCAAGAACCCAGACTAAGAGCCTAATGTGTCACGGAGGTGGTGAGGGTCAGGGACATGGGCAGTCAGAACCAGGCACACATCAATGGTAGGTCCAGGGCATGGCAGTGAACAGAGCTTAAAACATAAGGGCACAGAGCACTAGACAGTGAGTCCTAGCTGGTTTTTCTAGTTATTTTAATTCTATTCCTATTATTATTACTCAAGTAATAATATATGCTCACTGCAGGAAAAAAAAAAGTTAAACAGTTCAGTTAAAGCCTTGTTTGGCTCCTCCACAACCTGTCACTGCCCCCCTTGGCACTATCTGCTTAGTAGACGAGTATTTTTGGAGTGTGCATCTCTGTTTACATAAACAGAGCCCCACTGTTCTCTTGTAATGAGATTTTTTTTAATTTCAGGATGGAGAGGTTTACCTCTTCTGTTGAGACCCCAGAAAACCATTTCCAGGGGTTGTGTTTGTTTTGCTCCATTTGCCCCATTTTCTACCAACGAGCATCTTCTAATCATTCCCATTTCAGCCAGCCAGCCAGCCAGCACCAGGCCTGCAGTGGGGAATGTGGGCCATGGTGCTGGTGGGGTGTTTCTCCAGTGGAGACCTGGAGTGGCTCCCTGCCAGGCTTGGGCATTCTGTACTTTAGTAAGCACTGCAAGGCCACCCTCCACCATGCCACGACCATGTCCAGTGTCACCATAGTGACAAGCGGGTTCAGTGCCTTAGAGTCTTCCCAGGTGGCCATAGTAAATCCTTTTAAACTTTTACAAATATGACCTGTGAAAGTGGATGTTATTTCTCCTTGGTTTTTTTTTTTGGTTGTTTTGTTTTTTGTTACCTGTGAAGCTGGTCAAGTTTTCATCCATTTATTAGTAATTTCTCCTAGGTGACTTTTACCTTCTTTAAAAAAAAAAAGTATCTGTGTGCACTTTCACGCACACACACACACACACACTAATACTGAGGCTTGAACTCAGGACTTTGCGCTCCTGCTTGGCATTTTCACTCAAGGCTAGCGCTATACCTCTACTTTGAGCTTTTTGCTGGTTAACTGGAGATAAAAGTCTCATGGACTTTTCTACCCTAGTTGGCTTCCAACCATGATCCTCAGTCTCAGTCTCATGAGTAGCTAGGATTACAGGTGTGAGTCACCTCACCAATATTTAGTCTGTTTTTATCTTTTGAGGAAAAGGTAAAAAGCTACTTATTATATTTAAGGATTCACTATCGATCCTGAATACGAATCTGTGTCAGCTGCATAGGCTGTGGGTTCTGTCTTCAAGCCTGTCTTTTCTCTCTCAATGCCATTGATGATGTCTTTTGTCATATAGCAATAGCAATATTAAATTTGGACATAATCAAAGTTAGCAATCTTTTCCTTTATGGTTTCTGTGTTTTATGTCTTGCTAAAAAAAAAAAAAGCCTTTCCTACCCCCAAGGTTACAAACAAATTCTTCTATATTTTCTTTTAATAGTTTTATAGCTTTTTTTTTTACATTTTGCTCTCTAATCCATCTGGAATTAATTTTGGTGAATGGTGCAAGGCAAGAATCTAACTTTATGTTTTTTTCCACAAAGATAGCCAGTGGTCTCCATGGTACTTACTGAAAAGTTTGTCTTTTCCCTAATGCTCACCACCCTCCAGCTTTATTGAGGTACAATGGACAAATAGAAACTGTATTTAAGGCACACAATATGATGGTTTGATATACATCATACTGTAAAATGATGCATACATTCAAGTTAATTAGCATGTCCATCACCTATTTGTGTGTGTGTGTGTGAACACATCGTAAATATGCTATGCTTTAGGTCCCAGAACTTATGCAATTTAATACTGAAACCTGGTCCTGTTGCTTTTTTAATTTTTTAATTTTTATTTGTATTTATTTTTGTAGTGGCTGTGGCAGTCCTGGGTTTCATCTCGGGGCCATGTGCTTGCAAGCCTCTAACCCTTTTAGCTTTTAGTCTATTTTTTCTGCTCACAAATTTGCAGGAGCCAGCCTAGATCTTGATCTTCCTGCCTACTGACTCTGGTATAGCTGAAACTACAGGCATATGTGTACTACCATGCCTACATTATTGGTTGAGAGGAGGGGTCTTAATAACTTCTGCCCTGGGCTGACCCTGAACTGTGATCCTCTGATCTCTGCCTCTTAATTTAACATCAGCTACCTTGTCTACCTGCACTGCTTTTTTTTTTTTTTTTTTTTGTCGGTTGCGGGGTTTGAACTCTGGGCCTGAGCGCTGTCCCTCAGCTCTTCAGCTCAAGGCTAGTGCTCTACCACTTGAGCTACAGCACCACTTTCGG
Source organism: Dipodomys spectabilis (assembly GCF_019054845.1). Taxonomy (NCBI): domain Eukaryota; kingdom Metazoa; phylum Chordata; class Mammalia; order Rodentia; family Heteromyidae; genus Dipodomys; species Dipodomys spectabilis. Next base: position 20,671,351 of record NW_024870694.1, read on the forward strand.
TTTTCTGGTGGTTTATTGGAGATAAGAGTTTCACAGACTTTCTTGCCCAGGCTGGCTTTGAACTGTGATCCTCAGATCTCAGCCTCCTGAGTAGCTAGGATTACAGGAGTGAGCCACTGGTGCCCGGCTTGTGCACTGCTTATTTTAAGTGATACTGTATTGTATACTGAATTTATCTTTATGCATTACATCCTTTGGGGCTCTCTGTTCTGTAACCCATATCCAACTGATCTGTTCCCTGCCTACACGTCATCATTTCCACCAGCACTGCCTGAAGTGGCCAAGTCTTGCCCTTGTCCTACTGCTTTATCAAGTCCCCCTTGGCCATTCTTCAGTCATTCTTCCAGATTCCTTTCTGGGGACTTCCATTCACTCTGTGGCTGTTAGCTCTGGGACCTGGTTAGACCTCGGTTGCTCTGAGCCATCATTGGGTGAGGTGAAAGTGGCAGAAAGTACCAGCTGCCAGCTTCTAGAAGGCAAGTCTCTGCCTCCATTAAGTGCCACCCAGGACAGTCCGGGCTCTGAAGGGTCTACAGGGTGCAGGGTCTTTACACTAGGGGAGGAGGTGCTGCCATGGAGACGGGCAGAGAGCTGCCACATCTATTGCTGTGACAGATACTTCGCAGCTGTCACCTCCACATGTCCCTTGTCCCCCAAACAATCCTGGGAGGGAGATACTGTACCCTTGTTTTGTAGGTGAGGAAAACAAGAGCTGGCAGAGACCTGCCTGGACTCTGAGAAGCTGCTGCTCACATCTGGTCCCATGTGTGGTTTAGAAACCCTGGAAGCCTTTTCTGGTCACAGTCACACAGTCTCAGCTCCTCCGGGCCCACTGGCTCCCCTGCCTGAAAGCTAAGGAGCCCAGAGACACTTCACCCCAAGATGCCCATGGGGGTACTTGGCTGTTGGTACAGTGTGGAACCTGGGAACTGGGTAGGGGCAAAGTCAAACACCAGAACATGAATGGCAAAGCTGTGCTCAAGTGATAAAAATGGGTTGGGAGAAAAACAGGGCGGGAGGGAGCTCTGGGATGTGGAGAAATCAAGAAGGGCTTCCAGGAAGTGGCGCTGTGGCTCAAGTGGTAGAGCGTTTTGCCTTGAGCTGAAGAGCGCTGGGACAGCGCCCAAGCCCAGAGTTCAAGCCCCACGACCGACTGAAAAAAAAAAAAAAGAAGGGTTTCCAGGAGGAGGCAACACTGGAGTTTACCACTCTCCTCCTACAAGATGGCACAAATGGAGACAACCAGGAGGAAGAGAAGAGAACATTACAGAATCGGAGTTAATGCAGCTGAGGGTGAGCACACCCCGCTACAGAGGCAGCCAGACTGAGCAGAGCCAGGCATTTCCGGGTGGCCATGAACTTGCCTGGGCTGGCCAGCATCCCCAGGCTGGAGCGAGGCTGGGAGGTCACCACTGGATCTTCTAGGCTTGCCTAACTGCCCAGTGTCCTCAGGTTAAACTGCACATTCCACATGCAGCCCTCAAAGCTGGTTGCCATGACTCCAAAACACACAGGGCAGCTGTGGGAAGCAGCTGGGAGGGGTGGGAAGGGCCGCTTTCCTCACGTGCCCTGCCTGCCCCCACAGTCTCCTGACCTCATCCCTCCCCTGCCTCTGGCTCTTCAGTCTATGCATCCTTGTGTGGACATTGGTGGGCACATGGGCATGAGCTATGTGCCCCAAGGGCACCCCTCTGCCCTCTGAACTTCAGAGGAAGTAGATCTGCAGGCAGGTGCTTCTTCTAACCATAGGGTTGCCTGCCTGGGCAGATTGACTCCCCTTAGGGACAAGAATGGTTTCCCAGTATGGCAACTGTCACCCTACACTCAGAGGAAAAGAGGAGAGAAGCAACACAGTACCTGTCAGATGCATTATACATTCCTGGGTCAGCTTTGGGGGCTTTAAAACCAGAGTACAGCCGGGTAATAGTGGCTCATGCATGTTAATCCCAGCAACTCAAGAGGCTGAGATCTGAGGATCAAGGTTTGAAGCCAGCCTCAAAGTGGTAGAGTGCTAGCCTTGAGCAAAAAGTGCTCAGGGACAGCATCCAAGGCCTGAGTTCAAGTCCCACTACCAACAGAAAAGAAAAAAAAAAACAACAAAATAAAACAGAGTACATTAGTTCAGGTCCTATAAAGAGCTAGATCCCAACAGGATTAGATTTGCAAGAGATTTATTAGGGAAACTATCTGAAAACAGGAAACGGAAAGGAGCCAGAGGAGCGGGACTGTAGGCTCCCAGGTCCCGGTGTGAGCCTGACCCAGTGAGGAGAGGAAGGGAGGGAAGTTGGGCAGGCATAGTCTCTCACCATGCATGGTTCTAAGAAGGCTCAGCCAGGCCAACAGGAGTCTTGGAGCTACAGCTGCCTGCACAGGTGTCCTGAATCTTACCTGAGAGGCCAGATGTTGAGGCAGACATGTGTGAGCTAAAGCATTCTACCTACTGAGCCATGTCTCCAACCACCAGATGTGAGTGTAGGAAGAGCTGGTTATGGCTGCCTCTGTTCCTAACTTGTTCTTATGTAACTTTTTGTGTGTGTATGATGGTACTGGTGATTGAATTCAGGGCCTCAGGTATTCTACCACTTTAGCCACATTCCATGACCTTTGGTTTGTTTTTTAGTGTCTTCAGATTTTTGCTTGGGCTAGCCTCAGCTCATGATCCTCCTACTTCTGCATCCCAAAGATTGGGATGATAGCCATGTACCTTGACTTTCTGTTTTTCTACAGTATCTTTTTCATGGGCTAGGGAGAAGATAAGGTAGAATTTCACCTTTCCGCTCTAGCTGGTAGAACTACATGGAACACAGAATGAAGGCCTGAGTTTAAGGCCAGAGGAGGAGCCCTTTCCCCTTTGCGAAGGAAAAGCCAAGGAGCCAGCAGACTGAGAAACAAGGTTTAGAGAGAAGCCCCTTAAGGCTACACAAGATGGCCGTGGTGTGGTCAGATGAGGTGAAATTAAATGGGTTTGCATGATCATCTGAATACAGGGCAACTTGCAATCTCACAAAGTAGAAAGGTTCTATAATTATCTCAAAATTAGAAGTTTACACACCAAAATTTATCAGTTAAAAATGGCTTCAGCTGCAGGTGCCAGAAAACCTAATAGATTTGTGTCTGAAGCTATAACATCACTTAAGTATACCCTATAACAAGAAGTTGGAAGGTGGTGGTGGTGATTTGTTTAGACCTCACAGGTATTAGAATACTGGATTAATGCCTGTACTTTGCTTGACCTTTGCCTCCTGGTCACAAGATGGCTGTCAGAAATTCAAACATGGTCTGCGAATTTGGCTTAGGGGTAGAGTACTTGCCTAGGATGTGTGAAGCCCTGGGTTCGATTCCTCAATACCATATACACAGAAAAAGCCGGGAGTGGCACTGTGGCTCAAGTGGTAGAGTGCTAGCCTTGAACAAAAGAAGGTCAGGGACAGTGCCTAGGCCTTGGGTTCAAGTCCCAGGACTGGCAAAACAACAACAGAAAAAAAAACCTTCCAAACATTGCACAATAGTGTCCTAAACAAGAGAAGAAAGGAAGACATAAAAGGGAGCATTCGCTACTTGTTTCTTCACTTCAGTGAGAAAACTCTTTCTTAGAAACCCCATTCACATAGTCTCCTCTCCTCTTGGTTGGCAATGAGACTCCCCCTCAGTCACTTTCTGGCAAAGATGTGTCTGCACACATGGCTGCTTGAACAAAATCAGACTGTTAGCAAAGAAGAGTACAGGGAGGCCCTTGAGTAAGTAACAAGGGTGTCTTCCACAAGAAGAATTTCTAGAAGCAGAATGAATCCTTCTGTCCGGCCGCATAGCTAAGGCATTACACAAGTGCGTAAACACACACCGTGTGGTGATAAATAATAGCCAAGACACAGGAGTCACACTGCGAAAGAAAGGCAGGGTAGGAGTTCTGGCGTGACTGGAGTAGTGGACACTGTCCTTCATGGTAGAGCTGACAGACTTTGTCCTGGGGCTGGGAGCAGGGTAGAGGCAATCTCACAGAGTCTCTTTCTGAACAGAGAGCTTCCTAGTGAGTGGGAGTTGGACAGGCACAATGTGTTGCCGGTGAGGGTTCCAGCCATGGGACTCAGCCTTTGAGCAGCTCCGTTGGCACAGGTGGACAATGGCTCAGTATGCTTGAAGGTTAACAAGGCTAGATCGTTCACAGATCTGGAATTTGGACAATGAGAGAAGGTGATTAAACATTTTCACTCAAAATTGGCTTCAATAAATACTTGTAAATGATTATGGAGAAAACACGAAGGAATCTCAAAGACATGTTGCTGAGTGAAGAATGTAAACTATGATTTCATTTATGAGACGTTCTAGGGGACAGACAAAAGAAAGGTATAGCCAAGCACTGGTAGCCTGTACACCTTGCTACTCTGGAGGCTGAGATCCAAGGAGCGTGGTTTAAAGCCATCTGGGCAGAAAAGTCCATGAGACTCTTATCTCCAATGACCAAAAACCTGGAAGTAGAGGTGTGGCTTAAATAGTAGTGTATCAGCATTGAGAAAAAAAGCTAAGTGACAGTGCCCAGGCCCTAAGGTCAATCCCTAGTACCTATGCCAAAAAAGAAAGGAAGGAAGGAAGGAAGGAAGAAAGGAAGGGAGGGAGGGAGGGAGGGAAAGAGAGAAAAGAAAAAAAAACAAATACTTAAATTATGCAAGAAACTGAATGAAAGGTTGTTCACAGAAAAGGGAAGTGACTGAAAAGTGTCACTAGGAATCTTAGAGGGGATGGAAATTTCCTATATCTTATTGGTGGCTGCTGTGTAATGTATTTATTACAATTCATCAAGTTGTATGCTAAATATATGGTAAGTAATATATGCAAATTATGCTGAATGTTTTTAAAGTATTGTAGCAAGTAATCTGTAAAAGAGTCTGAAGCAAGGACCCATGAGAAAGCTATAGGCAGAAGCCAGGGAGCAGAGCCCCTGTCCTGATAGAAACAGAAGCAGAGGGCAAGGGGGGAGGGGAGGGTGGCGGGAGGTACTGTGCAACCAGGAATAAGGACTCTGAGGGACTAGATTTGGGGAGGGACATGAGAGGGACAGAGAAGACCCATGATGACTCCTGGCCGCTGGCATGGATGGCAGTAGTCACGGAGACAAAGACCTGGAGAAGGCTCATTTAGGGGTAGGAAAATGAGCTCAGATGTGGAAACTCTGAGTTTCTGATGGCGATATTCTTTGGACTGTTGAGTATATGAATGTAGATTTCAGGAAAGAGAGACGAGCCAGAGTCTGGCCTTCAAATGGATGAAAGTAGACAAATCGTCCAAATGGAGTCAACTGAGCATGACGAGGTGGAAAGAGGCAGGAAAGGAGGGAGCCAAGAGCAAAGCCCTGTGGAATACCAACCTCCAAGTGCTGGTCAGAAGAAAGCTTCCGTCTTAGAAACACTAGACTGGAAGGTGTGGTCAGCAAGGTGGAAGAGGCCAGGATGGGGGGATCATTCCATTGAATGAAAGGACTCAAAAAATGTTAGACCCAGGCACTGGTATCTCCATCTATAATCCTAGCTACTCAGGAGCCTGAGATTGGAGGTTCATGGTGTGAATCTAGCCTGGGGAAGGAAAGTCAGTCCATGATACTCTTTTCTCCCAATTAACTGCTAAAGTAAGTCAGAAGTGGAGCCATGTCTCAAGTAGTAGAATGCTAGCCTTGAGCAAAAAGCTCAGAAACAGTGCCCAGGTCTCTCTCTCGCACGCGTGCATGCACACACACACACACAGAAATGTTAGAGAAGGAGCTGAGAGCAGAGGCACGTGCCTATAATCGCAGCTACTCAGGAGGTGGAGACAGGAGAATCATGGTTTGAGGCCAACTCTGGCAAAAGTTAATGTGACCTTATCTTAAAAAACAAAGCCAGAAGCCAGGCTCTGGTGGCTCACGCCTGTAATCCTAGCTACTCAGGAGGCTGAGATCTGAGGATCGAAGTTCAAAGCCAGCCTGAGCAGGAAAGTCCGTGAGACTCTTATCTCCAATAAACCACTAGAAAACTGGAAGTGGCGCTGTGACTCAAGAGGTAGAGCACTCGCCTTGAGCTGAAGAGCACAGGGACAGTGCCCAGGCCCAGAGTTCAAGCCCCAGAACGACAAAAACAAAAAACAAAAACAAAGCCAGGTGTTGGTGGCTCATGCCTGTAATCCTAGCTACTCAGGAGGCTGAGATCTGAGGATAGCCGTTCAAACCCAGCCCAGGCAGGAAAGTCAGTCAGACTGTTATCTCCAGTTAACCACCAGAAAACTGAAAGTGGCACTGTGGCTCAAGAGGTAGAGCACTTTCTTTGAGCAAGGGACAGTGCCTGGACCCAAAGTTCAAGCCCCATGACCAGGAAACAAACCAACAACAACAACAACAAAAAAAACCACAGGCCAGATGCAATGGTTCACAAACTAATTTCCCAACTACTCAGGAAGAAGAGGTAGGAGGATCATGTTCAAAGGCCAACCTGGGCCTTTGATCCTCCCTATAAAGCAAAGTAAAAACAAAAGGACTGGAGATGCAGATCAAGTATAAGGTCCTGACTTCAAACCCCATCGTAGCCAAAAGAAAAAAAAAAGTCCAATAGGATAAAGCTCAGGAAGATGTACAGATGTATTGCAATGCAAACCTGTGATGAAAGGTTACATTCAAACTCAGAAATCTCCCAATTCTGGGGCCAGTATATTTTCCACAGCCTTCAAAATACTGTTTCAATAGAACACGGGAGAAACTAAAGGCAAATCTACAAAGGCTCTTCCTCATTTTTGATCAGTCAGTCCATACTTTCTCAAGCTCCCTGGTTTGTATAAATAGTGAAGGTCCAATTGCATAGTGAAAGAGTGTGAGCTTTTATAGCAGTGGGGGAGACTTCCATGTACTTCAAAAAGCCGCCATGTTCTATTAATGGAGATTACATAGCTGGGGGGCTCCATGGTTCACATCTGTAATCCTAGCTACTCAGGGGGCTGAGATCTGAGGATCACAGTTGAAACCAGTCAGAATAGAGAAATCTAAGAGGAGTTTTGTTTTGCTTTGTTTTGTTTTCCAGTCATGGGGCTTGAACTCAGAGCCTGGGTGCTGTCCTTGAGCTTTTTTTGCTCGAAGCTAGCACTCTACCACTTTGACCCCCAGGTCTTCTTCCAATGTTCTGGTGGTAAATTGGAGACAAGAGTCTCATGGACTTTCCTCCTGGGCTGGCTTCAGTGATTGTTAGATCTCAGCCTCCTGAGTAGCTAGGATTACAGGCGTGAGCCACTAGAATATGGCTATGAGGCTCTTATCTCCAATTAACCACCCCCCAAAAGCCTGAAATGGTATGGCTCAAATGGTAGAGTACCAGCTTGGAACAGAAAAAAACAAAACAAAAACACAACAACAACAAAAACAAACCTCAAAAACCTAAAAAACAGTGCCCAGGCCAAGTTCTTAATTAGCTAATTAAATTAATTAAAGGAGATTATACACATCAGGAAGAAACACATGAAAATGTCCACAAAGTATGCTGAGTAATGTGACTGCATGCCTTTTAAAACATTTTTGCTAATCTATATTCTCTAGTATTTCTAGTCATAAGAATTTGAGTCTACAATGTCGAAGATGCTTAGCTAGAATCCAGGGGAGAAAAGAATAACCACCCCACCTGGGACAGAGGAGCACAGGATAGATTTGTGGGTTGTTCCTATTGTCCTGACCATTAGAAAAGGGGCAGAGTCCAGGTCCTGAGCCTCCTCTCAGCATTGATCAGGTTGATAGAGAACTTGCTGAAGAGACAGATTTAAGAATGTTAGCAAATGCCGGGCGCTGGTGGCTCATGCCTGTAATCCTAGCTACTCAGGAGGCTGAGATCTGAGGATCGCGGTTCAAAGCCAGCCCGGGCAGGAGAGACCGTGAGACTCCTATCTCCAATAAACCACCAGAAAACCGGAAGTGGCGCTGTAGCTCAAGTGGTAGAGCGCTCGCCTTGAGCTGAAGAGCTGAGGGACAGCCTTCCAGGCCCAGAGTTCAAGCCCCACGACCTACAAAAAAAAAGAATGTTAGCAAATGACACAGGGAGCCTTGGGACCACAGGGGAGAATTGAAAAGGGACTTGGCTTTCATGAGATATGGCAGCTCTATTTGCTCCCATGAGGTTGCTATTATTTATTTATTTATTTGTGTGTGTGTGTGTGTGTGTGTGTGTGTGTGTGTGTGTGTGTGTGTGTATGAACATACACGTGTGTATGCAGGCATGGGGGCTTGAACTCAGGGTCTCATGTTCTTAGTTTTTTTCACTCAAGACTAATGTTCTATCACTTGAGCCACACTTTCACTTGCTGGTTAGACAGAGATACAAGTCCCATAGACTTTCCTACCCAGCCTAGCTTCAACCTATGATCCTCAGCTTCCTCAATAGCTAGGTGCCAAGGCACTCTGGCTGGCTCTGTCAGCCTTGGTATGTGCTATACTGCCTGAAATGCCCTTCTTGCCAAACATCTACCTAACCTATAGCCCCCACTCCAGTACCTGTTATGGATAGCCTCATCCAGCCCAGAGGCGGTGCACGAGGCCCACATCTGTCTCCAGCTGGATTCACCTGAGTTCAGGTCCGTATGCTTGCAAGTTGACAATGCCTCTGGGCCATGATGAAACTTTCAGTGGCCCTAGACAAAAATTGGGGTTCTAGAGGGCTTGAGGGATCTGAGAATGGACAAATGGGCCGTGAATGGGGAGAACCTCCTAGTATAGCCACCACTCCTGAGAACTGGGGCCCTCCTGCTGCACTGTGAGCACCAGGCACCAGACGCAGGTCCTGGCTCCCTCCCCACTGTGGTTACTGAGCCTAGGTCTGGGAGCTGACTAGGTATGTAACACCTATAGCAAAGGCACTGGAGAATGGAAGAGGGTACTGAGAAGAGCTGCTACTGCCTTAGGGAAAGAAAAACAGGAATGCAAACATTCCGATATTGGCTCTTGCAAAAAAAGAAAAAAAAAAGCCTTCTGCACCAGGCTCTGGGACTCTAGATATAAAGTCGAAAGTCTGAACTTAAGCACCACAGGCATTCTCAAAGGAGAATGGAGCCTTTCCACATAAGGAAAAAAAATAGAAGGAACCAAAACTCTCCTAATGAATACAACAGCTGAAAGCAACCCAGAGGTTGCTTGTTAGCTATGCAGAAAGCTTCCCAGAGAACTGACCGATAGTGGGCATGCCAGAGAAAGGGGAAATGAGGCCAGGTTACGAAGAAGGGGGTATATACACAGAGAAATAACAAAAGGCTGTGCAGATAAAATCAGAAGAGTTGTTGAGAAGAAGAAATGAGATATAACTTGCACAGGCAGCAAAGGAATGAGAAAAACTTTTTTTTTTTTTTACTGCAACAGCCCTAAGAAAGGGGATAAAGACATCGTTGGCTTACTTCTAGCTGGGGAGAAAGTCTATAAGCAACGACACTAAAAAGTAGAGGCTTTTATTTTTTCTGAGCCTAAAAAGGTCAGCTGTGATCTGAAAACTGAAAGAAGCACTGCGTGGAATCATGAGAGGGCAAGAAGCCAAGAGGATAAGAGGAGAACTTGTGTGCACACATCTACAGGCCCTGATGACTTACATGCTTAGGTACTTAAGGAATTGGCCCACATTGGAGTCAAATCACTAGCTCTCACTCAGAGGGGATTTATGGAGAACTGGTGAGGGGCCTGGAGACAAGAGAGAGACCCAGGCAGCCTGTCTCTGCCTCTCTTTAAGCTTGGAAAAAAGCAGATGCCTCTGGAAGGGCTGGCCCTATCAACTGAGCTGCTATAATAGAAAACTACTGGGACACGTCGTCAAAAAATCAATCTGCAAACACTAGGTCATAAGGAATTAGGTAATAACCAGCACTGCCTTCCAAAGAACACATTTTGTCAGAGTAATCCAATTTCCTTCTAGGACAGAATGATGGGCCTGGTAAATCAGGAACGGCAAGAGACACATAATCTTCCTTTACTTAAAGAGCAAGGCATTTCATTTCATCTTCCATGAGAAGACCCAAAGGAAAAACTGGGGAAATGGAGGTCTATAGTTGGTCTTCCTGAGGTTGGGAAATGAAAAGCAGTTGAAGGATTGACTCCCAATAGCCGTTCATGTTCTAGATAGGAAGGGTAAGTTGATTAGAGTGGGAAGAGGTAGTGGACCCATTGTTGGGGTGACTGGAATGTCAAGGAGGTAGGAGGGATGATAGTCATGGAGATGGTAATGCTGTTGACCATGAGGCCATGATAGAAGTGGTAGTGATAGAGATGGTGATGGAGGGGGCGATGGTGATGGAGATGATGGAGGTGGTAATGTAAATGGTGATGGAGATGGAGGTGGTAATGTAAATGGTAGTGATGGTGATAGAGATGATAAGGAAGTGATGATGGCAATGGAGGTAGTGATGGTGATGGTGGTAATAATGGAAATGGAGGTAGTGACAGAAATGGCGAAGTAATGGAGATTGTGATGGTAATGGAGATGATGACAGAGGTGATGATGGAGATGGAGACGGTGAAGGACATGATGGTGATAGCAGTATGATGGAGGTTGTGAAGGTAATGGAGATGTGGTAGTGATGGAGGTGGTGAGAGTTGGAGGCAGTGAGGCGATAGAGAGGGTTGATGGTAATGGAGGTGATATCATGGTGGTGACAGTGATGGAGATGGTAATAGTGGTGATGATGGAGGTGGTAGTGGAGATTTGGTAATGTGATAGGAGGGGTAATGTGACGGAGGTAGTTATATTAATCAAAGTAAAAATGGTGATGGAGGTGATATGGTGATGATAGAGACGGTGAGCTTATAAAGGTGTTTATGTTCATCAAAGTGATGATGATAATGGAGGTAGTCATATTGGAGGTCAGAGTGACAATTGTGGTGAATGTAGTGATGGTAATGGAAGTTACAGTGATGATGAAGGTAGTGATGGGCATGATAGCTGAGATGGAATTGAGGGTGATGGTGGAGGTAGTAATGAGGGTGATGAAGATGCTGGTGATACACAGTGAAGATAGAAGAGTTGATAGTGGTGGAAATGTTTGTGGCTGTTGTGTTAAAGAGGGAAGCAAGAACAGTGGTTGAAATGGAAATGTCACAGCAGTCAGTGGTGGTTCTGGTGGTCATGGCTACAGTGGATGAAGCTAAAGTAGCCAAGTATTGCTGGCTCATGCCTGTAAATCCTAGCTACCCAAGAGCTGAGAACTATGGATCACAATTCAAAGTCAGCCCAGGCAAGAAAGACCATGAGACTCATATCCAATTTTTTTTCAAATTTTTTATTGTAATGAAATGGTTACATAATTTCCCAAATTTCACAGTATTGTGAGATAGTGGTGTTCAGTTAAAGTCACAAACACATTCTAACTTTCCTGGAGCAAATTGTCTATCATGGTCTATAACATTTATGAGTTCTATGAGCTTTGTGATACAGTTATTTCTTCCACATTGGGTGGTATGTACATTTCTTTTGTTTTGCAAAGCGTCAGCTGTTCCCTCTTTCCCACTTGTTCCCTCCCTCCCATCGCTTGCCATTAAGCAGCGATTTTGGTCAATGTCCAGTGTAGCTGCTGGGTCCCACTGTTATATGTTTTCCCCTGATTCCCTCTAGTTCTGTGTCGTCTTCCTGGTTCCCCTCCGGTGTACACATATATAGCATACATGTGATCAGCAGCATGGGGTTATTTAGTAGTGATTCGACCAGATGAGTGGATCATATCCAATTAATTACCGAAAAGCCAGACATGGTACTGTGGCTCAAAGTGATAGAGCACTAGCCTTGGGCACAAAAGCTCAGGGACAGGGCCCAGGCCCAGATTTCAATCTCCAGTACACACACACACACACACACACACACACACACACACATAAGATACAGTCTTTTAATCTGTTTCTGTTACTATAATAAAATACCACAAAGCAAGTAATTGTAAAGACTAGAGAATATTTATTTAGCTCATGGTTCTGGAGGCTGGGAAGTCTAAGCTGCATGCCATTTAGACTCTGATGAGGGCCTTCCTGTTGCATTACTACATGGTGGAGGGCATCTTGCTGGCACAGAACAAGAACTCAGGTCTCTGTTTTCATATAAATCCATCAATGCATCATGGGCACCTCACACTCTTGATATAATCTTACTGACCTTTCAAGGTCCTGGTCTTCCTCCTCCTCCTCCTCCTTCTTTTTGTGCCAGTCCTGGGGCTTGAACTCAGGACCTGGGCACTGTCCCTGAGCTTCTTTTGCTCAAGGATAGCACTCCACTATTTGAGCCACAGCACCACTTCTGACCTTTTCTGTGTATGTGGTACTGAGAAATGGAACCCAGGGCTTCATGCATGCTAGGCAAGCACTCTACCACTAAGTCACATTCCCAGCCCCCAAAGATCCGACTTCTAAATGCCATCAACATGTGAATTTATTGTTTTGATTTCACATTTATAAGGGGTGACACATTCACACCACAGCAGCTGGCAAATCCGGGTTTCACAGCCAGCCCTTTCAGGCACCTACAATGGACACTTGCACTAGTCATTCTTTCCATATCTCTGCTGTGTAAAGTAGGCACAAGACTCCAGCACTTTGACCTAACCTTATCCTGGTGATCACAGTCTTGCCAGGGTAATGAGCCTCTTCTTGGCCTTCAGAGGATAGATCAGAAGGGTAGGTAGCTGGGTGCTGGTGACTCACACCTGTAATCCTAGCTACTCAGGAGGCTGAAATCTGAGGATCATGGGTCAAAGCTAGCCTGGGCAGGAAGTCTGTGAGACTTTTATCTCCAATTAACACCAGAAAACAAGACATAGGTCTGTGGCTCAAAGTGGTAGAGCACTAGCCTTTAGCAAAAAGAGCTCAGGGACAGTGTCCTGGCCCTGAGTTCAAGCCCCAAACAAAACAACAAAAACAAAGGGGAGGAGGGGGTAAGGGTAGGCAGAGCTTGAGAGTCCCTGCAGCCAAAGCGACGATGTAAGTGTTGAATGGCAAGCTATCTGTATGTAAGGCTGTATCCTAGAGTTCCTGCTATCCAAAAGCTAGTGGTGCCATACTCTGACCCCATCCCAGAGGCTGTGCAAATGAGGATCAATAGAAGCCTTTGCAGGCCTGGCATTCACCCTTTTTCCCAGCCTCAGTTCTGACATGTTTTGTTTTTTGGTCAGTTGTGGGGCTTGTACTTGGGGCCTAGGCACTGTTTCTGAGCTCTTTTCATTCAAGGCTAGTGCTCTATCACTTTGAGCCACAGTACCACTTCCTGTTTTCTGGTGGCTAATTGGAGATAAGAGTCTTTTTCCTGCTCAGGCTGGCTTTGAACCATGATCCTCAGATCTCAGACTCCTAAGTAGCTAGTATTACAGGCAGGAGCCATCAGCACCTGGCAGTCTGATCTTTTTATTTTATTTTATTTTCAGTCTTGGGGCCTGAACTCTGGGCCTGGGCACTGTCCCATAGCTCTTCAGCTCAAGGCTAGCACTCTACCACTTAAGCCACAGCGCCACTTCCCACTTTTTCTGCTTACGTGGTGCTGAGGAATTGAACCCAGTGTCTCATGCATGCAAGGCAAGCATTCTACCACTGAGCCACCTTCCCAGCCCAAAGCCATGCAATGCTTTTTCTTCTTCTTCTTCTTCTTTTTTTTTTTTTTTTTGTCAGACGTGGGGCTTGAACTCTGGGCCTGGGCACTGTCCCTGAGCTTTTTCTCTCAAGCAAGCACTCTACCACTTGAGCCACAGTGCCACTTCCCAAGTTCTTATCTTTTACTGCAGCCTGAGGACTACAGGCTGGGAAGGGTGTGCTAAAGACCTCCTCCACCTTGGTTTCTGCCAGGACGCTGTTTTGTTGAGTGGAAATAAAGTTAAAAAGCCTCCCAGGCCTGAAGGCCAAGTGCATCAGAGCACTGGGAGCTGAAGAGATGTGGTTTCGTGGTGTGTGTGTGTGTGTGTGTGTGTGAAAGTAGTCTAATTTAGGCTAGACCCTCCCCCTCCCAAAAAATGTAAGTTATTTTATCTTTTTCTATGTTGTATATATGTGTGTATGCATGCATGTGTGCATGCATGTGCCAGTACTAGGGCTTGAACTCAGGTCTTCAAGCTTTCCTTTGGTGCTGGCTCAAGGCTAGTGCTCTGCCACTTTGAACCACAATGGCAATTCCCAGTTTTCTTGTGATTAATTGGAGATAAGAGTCTCCAGGACTTTTCTGCTAGTGGCTCAGCTTTTGAAAAACATTCTTGAGACTAAAAAAAAAACTTCCTTTCTACCTCCTGCATGCCCCCATGGCTGTGTGAACTTAAAGAGACCCTTATAACCATTGGGTTAAAATCCATAATGGACCCCTGTCCCTTTAAGGATGGGCTTGGATGGTTCTGTGGTTGCTCAGTTCTAGGTCTATTGCCTCAAAGGGTCTTCATATCCAGGCTCTCTGTCCAAGCTACCCTATCTAATATATTCCATTCTCCCCTCTGCCTGGAGTGCCAGACCCTCACCCTCTGGGCCCCTGGCTCAAGGCCCAGCTCAAAGCCAGGGCAGCTGCAAAGCCTAACAAAGTCCAGCAGGCAGAAGAGCTGGCTTCCTCCACTATTCCCTGTCACCTTTATCTCTCCTCTGCTGCGGAAGTGCTTCTGCCCTTGCATGTCAGCTGGAAAAGTGTCCCACTCAACGCCTTCACAGCTCAGCTGGGTCTCATGGGCTGAACTTGGAGTCATTCATCTTGACCTGTCTCTGTAGCCTTGTGTTGGTCTGCTGGAGAAGTACTGCGAAATGGGAGAGTGAGGAAAAACTTTACACTTGAAGAAACCAAGGTTCCCCCAGTAGTCATGTGGTTAACACTAGGACTCAGGTCTCTGGGCCCCCAACACATCTGTTACCATGGCACCAGGCTGGAAAAGCCACATACCTGCCTGGTAGCTTCTAAACCTGAGTAATAAAACACATTTTGAGGGCTGGGAAGGTGGCTCAGTGGTAGAGCGCTTGCCTTGCATGCATGAGGTCCTGGGTTCAATTCCTCAGAGCCACATAAGCAGAAAGAGGAAAGAGCCGGAAGTGGTGCTGTGGCTCAAGTGGTAGAGCGCTAGCCTTGAGCTGAAAAGCTGAGGGACAGTGCCCAGGCCCAGAGTTCAGGCCCACAACCAGACCAAAAATAAATTAATTAATTTAATTAAATTAAACACATTTTGAAAGAAGACACACATCTCCATCCCATCTACAACCTTCTGGAAGTTCAGAGATGGGAGGTTGAGCAATACCAAGGGAAAGAGCTGAAGTTCTAATCTGTGAAAATACTTAACTGCAGAGCCTGTGTTTACAACTGCTTTTTTTTGTTTTATAAAAAGAATACCATTGATATTTCAATCCAGATTTGAAACATTTTGAGAACTTAGAAAGCAGGTAGCCATGTGTTTGTGGCTTTAAGTATCACTATCCCACAATACTGTGAAATGTGTGAAATTTATGTAATCACTTAATCTCAATTAAAAAATTATTTAAAAAAAAAGAAAAAGAAACATTAGCTCAAGTTGGAGACACTTAGCTGATAAACCACTTGGCAGGAAGATGGAATGACTCTGATTTTCCTTTTGGCTGTGTTGCAGGTCTTGGGAGGATAGCAGGCTTTTTCAGACTTACACAGGGATAGGAGATGGCTGGTTTAAGAGGTGAAATGACAGTTCTCTTTAGGTCACCCAGGATGGTACCCTGGGGCCCATCCTAAGAGGCTCTATTTGGAATACCAATTCCTGCTTTATTGGTACTAGAGATGGGTAGTAAGGGATAGAGTGTGGGAAAAAGAGGGGTGTGCAGCCAGGCACCGGTGGCTCATGCCTATAATCCTAGCTACTCAGAAGGCTGAGATCTGAGGATCACAGTTCAAAACCAACCTGGGCAGGCAAGTCCATGAGACTCTTATCTACAATAAACCACTCAGAAAACCAGAAGTGGCGCTGTGGCTCAAGTGGCAGAGGCTAGCCTTGAGCTGAAAAGCTGAGAGACAGTGCCTAGACCCAGAGTTCAAGCCCCACAACCGACAAAGAAGAGGGGTATGCAGCAAGTTTCCAGGTTCTATTCCAGGCAAGTATGTCTTCTTCCCCAGAGCTCCCCCCTAAACTGCACTGAGCCCCCTCCTAAACTGCACTTTGGTTCCCAGTCAGCCTTGACTGATGGGTAGTTCTCTCCAACCCCTAACACACACACACACACACACACACACACACACACACACACACACACACACACACACACACACACACACACAGATGCTCCTTCCAGACTTCAGTGACACATCCTCATCTTTCCAGAGATGAAGCAATTTTTTTTTTTGGGGGGGGGTCATTCTTTGGTTATGTGACTGCTCTTCTCCCTAGGCTGTGAAAGACCCCATGTGGAAGGAAGGGCCAGAGGCTTCTGATTTGCGCTGATCTGAGTTCAAAGCCCAGCCCAACCACTTTCAGTCTGGGTGATCTTAGTCAAGAAGGCTGATTTTCCTCATCTCTAAATTTCAAGGAATACCTCCCAGTTGATAGATGCATTGTAAGCACAAGTGAAAAAATAAATAATAATACTCATGTGCTTGGTCTGTTCTCAGATAATGCTATTTTTTATATGGGGTAGGAAGCCCATAAAAGCCAGGTACTGGTGGCTCTTGCTTATAATCCTAGATACTCAGGAGACTGAGATCTGAAGATCACACTTTGAAGCCGTCCAGACAGATAAATCCAAGAGACTCTTATCTTCAAGTAATCAGCAAAAAGCTGAAAGTGAAGGTGTGACTGAAGTAGTAGAGTGCCAAATTTGAGTGAAAAAGCTAAGTGAGAGCTTAAGGCCCTGAGTTCAAGCCCCAGGAATGGCTGGCGCGCACATACACACACACACACACACACAAAGGCTGTGAAAAGCCCTGTGTGGTAGAAGTACAGACCCTGAAGCCTCCCAACCTGAATGAGATCCCAGCCTGGCCATTTCCTAGCTGTGTGACCTCAGGTAACCCCCTCAGCCTGTGCTTCCCCACTCCCATCTATTAAATGGGGATAGTCATTACACTTAGCTCATGGAGTTGTTGCAAGGATAAAATTGCTTAATAAATTGAAACTCTTGGAGCAATACTGTATGCAGAAAGAACTCAAAACCATCAGCTATGTTATTATCACCTATGGGCTGGGATGGATGTGTGTATGGGGTGGGGTGAACACGGCCACAGTTTGAAATCTCCTCCTCTCCCCCACTGCACCCTTCCTCAGACCACAGATGGGCTTCCCAGTTTTCACTAGAGGTGACCCTCGTCTTCACTGGCTCTTTCGGGAAGTTGAACCCATTGCTGTTCCCTCCCTCACACCTAGCACCCTGTGTTCCAAGTAGCTTAAGTAGCCTGTCTTTGAAGATTGTGTGAAGTCAAGTTTCCTGGGTGTGAGACCCCACGTAGCCAGTGTCACCCCGCACTCCTACGATCCACCCAGGAATACAAGAATGTGCTCAGAGAAAGGAAGTTCAGTGCCTACCTTATCTAGGTACTTACAGATAGTTCTTCTTCAGAGCTGTCCTAAATCCCTGCTATTCACTTCACAGCTCTTCCATTCTTCACAAACAATGCTGTCTTTTCAATGTAATGGGTCTAATGGGTCTTGGCTGGGGCTCAAGGGAATCCAAATGAAAACAAAAGTGAAAAACTCACCAGACTGACAGCACACACACACACACACACACACCTTTCACATATACACACACACACACAAATCTTTCATACACACACACCACAACAACAATACACATACAGTAACCAGTGGCAAGGATCTGAGAGTGGGCACACTCATAGTTTAGTGGAGTGTTACAAGTTGGTATAGCATTCTTGAAGGGAGACCTAGCACTATTTCTAAGACATTAAAACAAACAAGTGTGACTCATTGGCATTTTTGTCTTCTAGAAGGTGCTTGTGTCTGTACAAAGATGGTCTTACAAGGATGCTCACCGAAGCACTGTAATTGCAAACTTTAGAGACAACATACCATGTCTGGTGGTAGAGGAGCACATAAATAATAAATGACTCTGCAAAGAATACTATATAACTGGGCTGGGAAGGTGGCTCAGTGGTAGAGCGCTTGCCTTGCATGCCTGAGGCCCTGGGTTTGATTCCTCAGCACCACATAAGCAAAAAGAAAAAAGCTGGGAGTGGCGCTGTGGCTCAAGTGGTAGAGCGCTAGCCTTGAGCTGAAGAGCTGAGGGACAGCGCCCAGGCCCAGAGTTCAGGCCCCACGACTGGACCCCCCCCCAAAAAAAATAAAGAATACTATACAACTTTAGACAAAGATATATGCATATCTACATAGGCATGGAAATAGTCTATATAACATGTTACTGATGAAATACATGGTTTGTTTCTTTTGTAGAAAAAAAGCACACCAGTTTCTTCTTTCCTACTATATAGAGAAGCTTCCTGCTTTTAACTTAATCCAGCTAAATGGATCAATGCCCCAGGGTGGACACACCTGGAGAAGATCTGTGGCAGCAGGGTCAGGATTGGTGCAGCACAATAGGGAGCCCTAATAGAAAGTCTCAGTTTCTCCATCTATAAAATGGGCTTGATAACACCACACTTCATGGTGGGAATCATCAGTAAGTCAGTGTATAGAAAAGCACAAATCAATCTCTGTGAATGCAGCCCTTTCCAACCCCTTCAAAGGTTCCTCCTTCTCTTCTTCCTCCTTCTTGGGCAGTACTAGAGAGTGAACTCAGGGCCTTGAGACCCTTAAGGCTGGCTCACTAGACATACTTCCACTTGTCTTTGTTTTCCAGTATTTGTGATCCATCCTCAGCCGCATGGCTGCCCTCCATCCTCCCCGCCTAACTCGGGATTCTCTCTCAACAGCGCGTTCTCCCCAAGTCCCCTCCCCACTCTGTGAGTGATAGATACTAAGACATCCTCCAACGAGCCACGGAGGTCAGTAGGGCCAACCAGGAATCCCTGCAATCCCCCTTAGCTCCTCTTCCACCCCCATCTCAACTTGCCTCTCACGCCTCCCGCCGGCCCCCATCCCCTGTGTCAGGACCTGATCCCCATGGCGCCATCACCTAACCCAGGGTCCCAACCTAGAATGAAGCAAAGGCGGGTCCCCGCTACAAGCATCCACTCCTCTACTCTGCCCCCACACCGTCTCCCATCGGCTTTAACAGCCAGATCAGCTCCTCCGACCATCCACCGTCAGTCTGGAGGCTGCGTTGGGCCTCCCTGGCTCTGCGCCCCTCGGGGGCGCCGACCTCTCGGCCCACGTCTCCCGGAGTGTCCTCGTCCCGGAGGCCCAGACTTCCATCTCTGTTTTTTTTTTTTTTTTTTTTTTTTTTGCTGACTGAGTGCCTGAGCTTGGGAAGAAATCGGACCCGTATTCTCTCTCTCACACTTTTTTTCCAGAGGAGGAAATTGAAGCTCCCCCAAGTAACTTCCCCAAGGCCACCCAGCCCGCCAGCCACGGCGCCCAGGTTGTCTTTTTATCGTGGAATCAAGTGTTTCCGGAAGTTTCCGCCTCTCCCGAACTTCTTCCCTCCCGCTCGACACCCTTTCTCAGCCTCAGGAAAGTGCAGCCAGGTGCATATTACCATAAAACAGCCCTAATTGGTATCCCTTTCCGCCCGGGCGGGTCATTCCCCGCCTCCTGAGCCCAGTCCCCACCCACCCTCCTGCGGGGCCGGGGAATCTCGAACACCTGCGGCGGGGGTGGGAGGTGGGGGCGGCTTCCCCTCCCCCGCCCGCCCCGGGACCCCCAGCCCGAGGCCTCGGCGGGGCCGCGGAGCGCGCACCGGGCGCCTCCCCAGCGTGGGACGCTTTGATTGACCTTGGCAAGAGGCAGCAAAGCTCGCGGAGGCCTCGGCCCCTCGCGGCCGCCCCGGCGCCGGGGTCTAGTTTCTCCTGCCACCATCTCGATTTCTCGCCCAGCCGGGGCTTGGGGGGAGGGCTGCTGGGAGGAGCCCGGCGCGACCCCCGGCCGCAGCGCCCCGCGGTCTTGCTGCAAATTAAGCCTTCTCGGGAGTCGCCAGCCGGGGGAGCGCAGCGCCAGCCCCGGGGCCCCTTGCCCCTTCCCCCGCCCCCTCCCCCCTGCAGCCATCGGGGTCAGAGGGGGTGACAGCTGTGCTTTCCGCTGCCCAGGTCCGGCCAGCTACCGGAGGTTTCCGAGCAACCGACCTCCTCTACCCCTCACCCGCAGGAGAAACCTCCCCGGCTCTCGAGGAGGGACGGTGGCCTCCAGTTCCGTTTCAGTCCCATGGTAGCTGTGGCCTTTGAATGCCCGTGTCTCCGATTTCCCGTTCAAAAAGTGGCTACGCCGCCGCTTTGCTTTGATTCTGGAGAGGATGCCGGAAGAATGCGCCCCAACGCATCGAGGGGCCCACCCCTCGCCACGAGGCCTTGGGGACCACCGCTTCCCGGGAACACCGCTCACGCACGCCGGCTACGCACGCCGGCTATGCCCGTGTTTTTCCGGGACCAGGGTCTGAAGCTTCAGCCTGAAGTAGAAGAGTCTGCAGTGAGGCCAGAACTTCAACGTATCTGAGAGAGTAAGATGTAGTAGACCTCTATGCTGGGAGAGAGAAAAAAAATCATAAACTTCTAAGATTTTTCTCCAGGAAACAGAAAAGCAAATGTCCTAATGAAAGATCATTTCCACTAACTGCTCTTTTACAAGCAATGTGTTTCATTATTGTTTAATAGCTATTATTATGCCCATTTTATAGAACCTAGGTCCAAGCGACTCCCCTCAAATTACAGACTTGTGTAAACAATGGAGTGAGAACTGCTCCTTCTTACTGCTTCCCTTTTCCTTGCTGCTCAGCACTGTCTTTGGACTTGACTGAAACGATTAGTAGTTTCTGCACTTAGCACTTTTCCCCTTATTACTGGAGAATTTTTAAAATGTCTTTATTGAGATTAAGTGATTACATAAATTTCACAGCATTATGGGATAGTGATACTTAGCTAAAGTCACAAACACATTTTAACCTTCACAGGGCGGCGAATTGTCATTATCATGGTCTATAAAGCTTGTGAAGTCTACAAATTTTGATAATACAGCTATTTCTTCCAAATCGGGTGATAACATACATGTCTTTCCTTTGCTTAGTGTAAGCTGTTCCCTCTTTCTCTCGCATTCCCTCCCTCCCATCGCTGCCCTTGAATTGCTTAGTTCACTTTCATCAATGTACTGGTGAATTTTTTAAAGACCAGCTTAAAAAAAAAACTGCTTAAGGAGGCAGAAGAAAGTGTGTCTGTACATGTGCCTAGGTTCAAAACAGGGGTGGGGGGGTAGAGTGCGGATGGGTGGGGTAAGGGAACAGCCCTCCAGGGAAGATGAGATTCTGGGTGTCCTGGGGAAAGCCCCGGAGATCCCCTCCAGCGTGAACTCTGCAGAGCCTTGACGACCCTTCACCCCAGCCCCCAACGAAACACCACTCCCCAAGTATCCCACACTTGAGACGTGGGATCCGCCCCCAGGTGCCCAGCCACAGGTCAGCCCAGCTAGGGGTGAGCGGGATGCTTGACCCTCAGGTGGCCCCAGCACCGAGCCTGCTCCCCCTGGGGTGTCTGCCTGGCAGCTAGGGCAGGACGCACCTCGGGGAGGACAGAGAGGCTTTCAGAGGGCGAGGCAGGGAGACAAAGGTGGAGAGGAAGCCCTAGGAGAGGCCGAGACAGGAACCCAGAAGGGGAACAAGGGAGCTATTCAGCGAGCCCAAGCGCGCGCGGAGGCCGCTGGGGAGAGGGAGAGACAGAAAGAGAGGCGAAAAGAGACAGACAGGCTGGGAGGGGGCTCCCAGGAGGAGCTGGGAAGGGCAGAGGGACAGACGCTGGAGGGGCCAGAAAGATAGGGGAGAAGATCGAGGAAGGCCAGGGGCAGTGAAGGAGAGGAAGCGGCGACGGACGGAGAGCGGGATGGGGGGAGAGGAAGAGGGGCGACAAAGGCCGAGGTCCCCAGAAGATCCGCGGGAGGGAGGGAGGGAGGGAACGGCAGCCCGGAGGGCCTGTGGGTGGGTGGGACCGTGTGCTAAGCCTTTTCTCTCTCCTTTCTGGGGGTGGGCGCGGATCTCCGCCGAGATAACCCAGCCAAGCCCCCTGCCCCCCGTCCCAGCGAGGGGCCGCAGCTGTATAAATACCGGGGGTGGGGGAGCCGGGCTGCTGCCCAGGGGTCAGCGACACCGGAGAAGGCTTTGCTGTCATTAGCTAATTGAGCCCCAGATGTTAAGAAAAGGTTACGTCCTCCTCCGGAGAGTTTTTCTTTTTAAACACTTTACACAGATTCCCCAGCCAAAATGTCCGGGAGGCGCCCGCCCCAGCCTCCGCTCCCTCTCCTCTGCCCACCCACCTCCCCTTCTCCTCGGCCCCAATCCTGGGGCTCCCCCGAGCCGCCAAGCCGTGGCTGCAGCCCCTGTAATCCAAGTGGCCTGCCCGGAGGCGCGGCGGCTGGGCGGCGAGGGACCACCGGCGGCGGAGCCAGCCCGGAGCCCGGGCCGCCGACTGGGAGGTCAGCCCGAGGGAGGGCGGCGGGGAGCGGGGCGGGGGGGACCCCGGAGAGCGGGGGGACCCCGGGGAGCGGGGCTTGCAGGCTCTTAATCCTCCCGAAGGTTGCAGATCAAAGGCGCTTGTACCAGGCAAAGGCGGTGCGGTGGGGGCGGAGCGGGCCGGGCTGCGCCTTCCCCGGCTCGGTGGGCTGGGGCTCCTAGGCCAAGGCCCCCAGACTGCTCGCCCAGGGGGAGCTGGCCGCTCTGGGGTTGAGGCTCGCCGGCTTCCCTCTCTGGGATTCTAGAAAGTCGTCAAAGCGCCCCCATGGAGCCTAGGTAGAAGTTGCCCCTCCCCGGAGGGAGAGGGGGCTATGCTCCTACCTCCCCCAGAAAACAGAGCACCATAGACATAATCCTCCCAGCAATCTGAGAGAGCCTTTTAAATAATCGTTATTATTATTATTAGTTCATAAAGAAAGAAACAAGCTCCTAAAAGGTTAATGCTTTTGTCCAAGGACTCAGGGTTTGGAAGGGCTGAAATTCGATGCCCCCCCCCTCCCCAACCCTTCTACATTTTCCCATTCTCTTCCTTTCCTTCCCAGCCTCTCCAGCACCAGAACGGGGAGCCACCCACCTGTGGCCCTGGCACGTGGGGTGGGGTGGGGGGAACAGCCTGGTGCCAAGGGTGCGGCCCATATGGCAACAGCTACAGGCTAAATGTGAAGGATGGGGCTGGGCAAGCATGTGCCTGGGTTGAATCTGAGCTGAAAGAATGTTCACGTTCCCCCTTCTCAGAGGTGGGGCTCTCTGCTCAGAATAGAACCAAGCAAGTCAGAGCTGGAAGGGGCCTTCAAGATTATGGGAGCCACCCTCTTGTTTGACAGACCTGGAAGCTGAGACCCAAATCTCAGAGCTAGTGGGTGGAAGTGAGGAATGAGGGCCTGGGGCCTATCACCATCTAGTGATCGTGTTTCACCCTTCAGCTACTCTACAAGGTAGAATTTACCATCTCCATCCATCCTGGCAATAAGGAAATGGAGTCTTAAAGAAGCCAAATAGAAAGTGGTAGAGCTGGTTCCAAGCCCAGATCTCTTTTTCTTTCTTTCCTTTTCTTCTTCTATTGTTTTCTTTTCTTTTTGTATTTTTTTTGGGGGGCAGGGCTTGAACTCAGGGCCTGGGTGCTGTTTCTTATCTTTTTTGCTCAAGGATGTTTCTCTACCACTTGAGCCACACCTCTACTTCTGTCTTTTGTTGGTTAATTGGGGATAAGAGTCTTGTGGACTTTCTGGCCTGGTCTGGCTTTGAACCACACTCCTCAGATTTCAACCTCTTGAGTAGCTAGGATTATAGAGAGGCATGAGCAACTGGCATCCAGTTTACCAGATCTTCTTGATCCAAGAAAATTCCCCTTCCACCCTCAAAATAGGAGGCTAAGGAGTGGCAATTGAGGGTGGACTGTGTTGTGTCCTATGTCAGGGGAGAGGGAAAGATACTTGGAAAAATCCATCTGGCAGCTTGAGGAATCAGATCCTCTCTCCATGATTTCCTTTCCGGTTATAAAAGAGTAAGAGATAAAAGATAGTGCTGAATCTTCCCTCAGATTTCCTACCTTCAGGCATCTACATTTCAGCTCCAGGCAGGGAAAGGAGCCATACTGCCTAGTTGCTCCATTCCAAGCCACAGGCACACAAGGATGCAGACTAACATACACACACACACAACTGGGCATGATCTTCCAGTTCAGCTCTATACATAGACTCAGCATCATCCAATTCTTCACACCTTCCCAGTTGTCCTGTCAATCGTCTTCCCTCCCCCTCCTCCTCCTCCCCCTCCCCTCCTCCTTCACCCTCCTCTTCCTCCTCATCTTCTTCCCTATTCCCTCCTCTTCCTCTTCCTCCTATTCCTCCTCCTTCATCACCTTCTTTTTGAGCGCACGCGCGTGCGCGCACACACACACACACACACACACACACACACACACATGCACACTGGTCCTGGGGCTTGAATTTAGGGCATAGGCACTGTCCCTGAGCTTTTGTGCTCAAGGCTATCACTCTAGTCATTCATCCAAACTTCACTTATGGCTTTTTGGTGGTTAATTGGAGATAAGAGTATCTTAGACTTTCTTGCCAGGGCTGGCTTTTAACTGCGTGATCCTCAGATCTCCATCTCCTGAGTAGATAGGATTACAGGTCTAAGCCACTGGTACCCAGCTTTTCCCAGCACTTCTTCCAGTGACTTTCATCCACTTTCATCCACTCATCCACAGATGCATTAGCAATATATTTACAAGACCTACTATTATGCATCAAGGGCAGCAGACTTCCCTTTTGGAACTTGCAGTCTGGGAGAAGGCAGAATTAACCAAAGAGATAACGTAAGTACATTTATAATTTTATACTGGTAAGTACCAGGTGATTTGAGACATTTTAACATCAGGAATGCTACATGCAATGAGTGACTCTTGAAACTACAGAGGCTAAAAATCATTACTGCTAATAATTTCCCAAATCATAGGGCTAAAATAACCCTTCATTTACCATCACACCCATACAGCACCTGTAACATCATGGTGGGTCCCCAGGCCTCCCCCAGAGAAGAACTGCCCGCTCTGTTGTGGGGGAGTGAGGGGGCAGCAAATCAGCGTGGAGAGCAGATGACCTTGAACTCAAACAGCTCAAGTCCCATTTCAGCCCCATCCTAACTGCATGACCTCTGGCAAGACTCTTGCTATCCTTGGGTCTCTTGTCCTCTTTTCTTGGAGATCATGCAATATAATGGCAGCAACGAAGGATTTGATGAGTTTCTAGATGGGAAGTACCAAATGTGGTACCTCACTGGTAGCTTGCCATTAAAAAGCAAGGCTGTCACTCTGATTATATAATGTGATAATTATTATATAATGGTCATAAAAGAAACTTCATTTGTGCCCTCTGGGCTCCCACCTGGTGCTTGGTGCCTGTCTGGGAGGTTACTGCCGTGACTGACCTCCCACAAGAGGGAATTTAACAGGTCTATGAAAATTATCTAGGAAGGGATGCCTGGATTGGTAGTCCTTCCGGTTGTAAGGATATCCCTGCGTATGCTGCCAAGGGTGAACCTGACATATCCTGGCTTTGAACCCTTGGTCCTCTAAACATGCTAATATATGTCTCCCATTCTAAAAAGGACTTGATCTGTCTACAATTTGCACAGGCTGGAAGCCAGGGTAGAGGGCTCCGGCTTCACAGAGCCTTCCCAGGCACCATGGCAAAGTCACAGCCACCATCAAATTGGCCGACTTTGCTGCTGCTGCTGCTGTTGCTGCTGCTGCTGCTGCTGGGCACCGAGCACACCTGGAACCCATTAGGCCTGGCCAGGGGCTTGTTCCCTCTTGGCATAAATAGAGCGAGTATAGGGTTTGTTTTGACTACTTTAAACTGTGCAGATTTTAGGGCCTGAGAATTGGAAGCCCCCAATGCCCTGATAGACAAACAGCCAAGAGACAGAGGGCTGTGGCAGGAGGAGCCCAAGCTGCAGACATGATTCTGTCTTGGAATTTAACTCCCACAGCCACAGAAGATAGACATTAGAGTCACTGACCTCCAGATCAGGAGAACCAGTGACTTGCCTAAGGTCACTAGATTTCTAAGTGGTACGTCTGACTGACGCCAAGGCCAAGAGGTCTTTCAAGGGACCACCAAAACTGCAGCGGGGAGGGCTGTGGAGGAAGCTCTGCATTGCTATTGGGAACACCAGACACAGAGAGCGGCTGTAGCTCAGCCCCTGACCTGAGCCCATAGTCCAAGAGTCAGAATGTCTGCTCTGCAACTCTTCTCTGGTCGCCAGCTCCTGACCTCAACTGCCCCAGGCAGTTATGCCCCTCAGGTCAGGGTTGGGTTGACCTTGGCAGGAGGGAAAGCCTGTAGGCCTGAGGCTGCTGCCAAAACCTCACGGAATGAAAGGGAACCTTGTGCCTTCCCACACAGGGCTCATTCTCTGAGCACTTCCAAGCCAGCCCATCCCCAGCAGACCAAGAGGCTGACCCCTGTGTGCCAGCTATTCATAGACTCACGGAAGAGCATCCGTCACCAAGAGCATGGCCCCTGCCCAGCCTCTAAAGTTTACACTTGTGGAAACTGAGGCCCAAGGAGGTGAGGGGCTCCCTAAGGCCACACAGTGAGTTAATGGCAGAGCAGAGAACCTAACTATACCCCTTGCTTTCTAGGCCTGAGCCTTTCCCCCAGCAGCCTGGGCTTCACCCTCTATAGGGAGCCCTGCCCACCACCCTCCCTGATGGACACTTGTGCAGCTGTGCACCCTGACCCCTCTTCACTCCCACAGTGGAGAAATGCTTGCTGGCCCATTTTGAACTTTTCAGTCATATCAGCTGCCAACCTAGTAAGGACTTCCTTGGCAAGGAACAAATTCCCTGTTCCTGGGAGTGATCAGGACCGTCTAAAGGCCTGTTGTGGAGGTTACATAGGAGGGAAGCGGGAGTCCTGCTATCTAAGAAACAATCTCTAGAAATTCCAAGTTGACATGGCTGGATGCCTCAGAGTCCTGGGGAAATCCAAGTAAAGGAGACATAGCAAATTGGAGGGTCCCTAAGGCCATACACTAACTTAAGGGCAGAGCTGAACCTCCTACATGGGTCCTTTGCTTCCTAGCCCCAGGATTCTAGGCTTCATCCTATATAGTGACCCCTTTTCACTCACGGTGGGACCAGCAAGAAATGCTTGTTGGCTATTCTCCATTTTGAACTATTTGGCCATGTCAAACCATATCAAACAGGATAGAATTGGATCAAGCCAGATCAAACTGTTTCAAAGTGCTTTAAACTAGATAGAACCAGCCCAAACTAAGTCAAACTGGATAGAGTCAATTCAAACCAAGTTAAACTGGTTCAAATCAGATAGAACCAGCTGCAGCTGGTTGAAACTAGAAAAAACTTCAGATAGAGCTGGCTGGACTGGGTTAGATGATTTACCAGCTATGATGAAGTAGAATCAGATGATAGATACAGACAAAATTTCAGCTAGAACAATGAAACCAGATAGAACTGGTTAGAACTGGTAACACTAGAGAATCAGTGGCCTTGGGTTAGATAGAACAAGAGAACTGGACATGTTACCAGATGCAATCAAGTAGAATCACATAGTAGAACCAGGTAGAATTCCAGCTAGAGTGATGAAACTGGTTAGAACCACATGGAGCCAGATCAAGCCAGTTCAAACCAGAAAGAATCAAATGGGACAGGTCAAACAGGGTAGAGCCAATCAGAACAGTTGGAACTAGTCTGAACCGGATGAAGGTGGAACAGGTTAGAATCAGAGGGAACTGGATGAAACCACATCTCATTCCTTGGAAAGTGCCTGTCTAGGTCTCCATTGGTAACCATACAGAGGACCAAGTCCACAGGTAGGTCAGGGGAGGACTGAGAGAACCCTAAAGCTCACTGAGATACGGTAAGGGTATGAGAATGGCTACCAATACTCTGAGGGACAGGACAGAGAAGCATGTAGGAATGCATATGAAGGGAAATGTAGAGAGTATTCTGGACAGGGCTAAGGGCCTCTGAGACTCCCAACTGGAGGTAGTAAGGAGAAAGATTTCTGGTCTCAATGAAGAATGGTAAAGTGGTCCCACACAGTCTCTGGTTCCTCCATAGGGGAGGTCAGAGGAGGAAGTGCCTGTCATAGGGTAGTGTTTGAGAAATGGGATGTCCTAGGTATTGGACCAGCAAGGCCCTCAGGGCTGGGCAGTGTGAATATATCATGACTGGGTCTGAGTCCTGCTCCAGCCTAGCTCTGAGGCTTGGTTTTGGCTTTAAGTCTAGAAACAGAGGAGTGGAGGTAGGGTGGCATGGAACTCCTAGAGGGGGCCTAGACACCCAGACTCAGTATGGGAAGACAGACAGCACTTTTTCCTAGAAAGAGCTCCCTGGAGCTCTGCTGTCGGCTGCCAGCCAGCTAGACAGGAAGCTAGCCCTGAATAGGGAGCCTGATGTCCTGCACCTTGTCTTCCCTTCTCGGCTTGGTCCCTAGCTACTCCAGTGTCCCTTATCACATTAGGCCTACATGCTTTTCCAGGCCATATGACCCCAGATGACCCCTCCAAGGTCACCTCTCACACAACAGCTCCTTTGATGGGTCTGGTTTTCCTCCATGCCTGCTCCTGCCTGGCCCTACTGTGAACCTCTCTATTGTCCATCCTTCCCCTACTTTTTACCTGACAGGGGAAGAAGCACTTTGCAAATGTTTGCTCTGTGAGAGGTCGGCCAGATGCCTCCTACTTAGAACAAGGAGTGAGAGTTCATTTTTTTTTTTCTTTTTCTCAGTCATAGGGCTTGAACTCTGGGCCTGGGCACTGTCCCTCAACTCTTCAGCTCAAGGCTAGCACTATACCACTTAAGCCATAGTACCACTTCTGGCTTTTTCTGTTTATGTGGTGCTAAGGAATCGAACCCAGGGCCTCATGCATGCAAGGTAAGCATTCTACCACTGAGCCATCTTCACAGCCCCCAGAGTTCACTTTTATGGTATAAGCGGGCCTTAAATAGTGACTCCCGCCTCCCCCTCCCCACCCCCCCCCCACCCCCCTCCCACCCCTGCCTCTAGTCCCCTGTTACCTGTCTGTGCCCTGGTACATAGCCCTGGCTTAGCGTAGTGCATTGAAATGTAAAAACAAATGTTTGAGTTCTTGGTAAGATAGAGAACTTCAGGGGTGGCCATAGAACATAGCACAATAAAGGGGCTGCATCAGAGATGTAACAGGGTCATAGCAGCCTTAAAGCAGGGTCAGTGATAGACTCGATACCTCCCTCTAGGTCAAGCTGGATGAGTGGCTGGGATAACTGGCCTCTCCCCACTCTGCCATGTCAGGCAATCCACAGGATGGCAAGAAGGAGAAAAGAGAGGATTGCCCTTTTCACCCATCACACCCCAACTCTAAAATCCTCTTGGGGACATCTACCAGAATCCTGTCCAACCCTACATGCCTCAGACAGGGCCCAACCTCCTCCATTCCCCTTGTACCCAGGCCCCAGGCCAAATCTGGCCAATTTGTTGTGAGACAGGGTTCTGGTTTCATAGCCTCATTTGAATGATTTCCAGATTTCCAGAGGCAGAATTCCTGCCTCTTCCTCTGCAAAGTTCTGCTCTCCCCTCCCCCAGCCTCCCTTCTGCTCTGCCAAGGCTAGTGTGGTAGAAGGGGTGACCCACACACACACTGGAAATGATACCTCTGTGCCCCTCTTTGGTCCTCCACACTGACTTCTTAGGCAGCCTGAAAGAGAAGCCCCCCTGGGACTGGGGGCTAGGACCTCGCAGTTGCAGGAAAATACCAGAGCTTGGGCTCTGCTGGTTTTCCTGGCTGTACCTCAGTCACTCACCTGGGCCAGGAGTGGATGATGTAGAACTGAGCCTGGCACTCAGCACTGGCTATAGTGGAGCTTAGTTGGCATTATAATACCGATCAGAATCCCCCCTTCCCTCCCCCCACCCCCTATTCTCCTGTCCTCTAGACTTGGGGGATGGGAAAGGCTATGTTTCTGATACCTTGGGAAAAAAATTACAGTCAGCCCTTTGGGTGCTGTTTAATGCTTCCTAACACTTCTCACCGGCAAATACGTATTTCCCTTTCCTACCCTCACAGGACCCCCAGAGGTAAGAGGACAACTTTCTTTAGGCCCTTTGCCCAGAAGATAGGCAGGAGAGGGGGAAAAAAAGTATTTTTGTTTACAGAAGAGCAGTCAGAGGCCCAGAAATATGGAGTAAATTGTTTAAGATCACACAGCAGGACCAGAGTGCAGGCGCTGGCCCTGACAGTCTGGGTGCTCACGGCCTAGCACTGCAGGCTTCAGGCCTTTGGGAAGGGCCTTCCGCAGGCTGGGAGGCCAGCCCTCCCCCTTCCCAGACTGCTGAGCTACCATCTGCAAGTCCCTCCCCTGGGAGGTGATCCTGGAGCCAGGTCCAGCAATCTGTTCCATGGTTCAGGTGTGTCATTTCCTGAGCCCTCAGGTGGGGGCTGGAGCTGGGTATGGCCCTGTTGGCATCGGTTCAGCATCTTCATTTCGCACATGCAGAGCTGGGGCTCCTGGCACAGAGTTGCATGTGGAGCAGGAACCCTGGCACTGAGTCAAACAGAACAGTACCCCAGTCCTCCTTGTTCTGCAACAGCTTTCCATCTCCTCCTTCAGACTCCTGAGGCGGGGGCGGAAGGGGGGGGGGTCCCTGTCTTCAAGACTCCCTTCATAAGGGTACCACTGTGGTCCAAGCTGGGCTGTAATACTTACCAGTGAATTCTGTACCTTCATTTGCCTTGTCTGTAAAATGGAGTAGGAAAGTCATTGTTGCAGGCTTGCTATGGGGAGGAATCTATATAAAAAGTCTAGTCCAGACAGGTGCTGGTGGTTCACATCTGTAATCCTAGCTACTTAGAAGGATGAGATCTGAGAACTGTGGTTCAAAGTCAGCCCAGGCAGGAAAGTCTGTGAGACTCATCTCTAAGTAACCACCAGAAACCCGGAAGTGGAGCTGTGGCTCAAAGTGGTAGAGCACTAGCCTTAAGCAAAAAAGCTCAGGGACAGTGTACAGGCCCTGAGTTCAAGCCCCATGACCTGAAAAGAAAGAGAAAGAAAAATGTCTAGTCCAAAGCTGGGCAGGGAAGTACATGCTTATAATCCCAGCTACTTGAGAAGCTGAGGATTTTAAGTTCCAGAACAGCTTGGAACTTAACCAGACCCTGTCTCAACATTTTTAAAGGATATTTTTAAGGGGTTGGAAATGTTAGGTCTTAGAAGAGCATTTGCCTATTATGCAGGGTTCGGTCCCCAGTATGGGGAACAATGTCTAGTACAAGGTATAGCCATTGCCTTTTTCTGGGCCAGTAGAGGTCTAGTTGAGGGGGCAAAACGTCCCCAATTAAGTCAAAAAGTCCAGCTGTTCAATAATGTAAATAGCTGCAAGACCCAAGGCAAGCATTCTGGCCTCTGTTGCTCTTTCTGAAAACACAGGTACATGGTGGGAATAAGATGGGGCGAGGGAGGTGAGAGCAAGCAGTGAGGCAGAAAAGGCACAAACTCATTTACCATCCTTAAGTCAGGCTGCCTGTAATCCAGCTGTGTGGGAAGCCTGGGCCTCTCTTCTTTCCTCCCAAGAACACTGGGGGGGGGGGGGGGGGGCGGCGATCCAGGACACATCCTCTTATAGGTTTTTTTGTTGTTGGTTGGTTGGTTGGTTTTGTTCTTTAGCTTAGAGCTCAGTGCCTTGCCCTATGGCACCTGACACCTGGCATGGAGAAGGAGGATGAGCTGGGGGAGGGGCTCCCAGGCTAGGCCCTGCCCACCTACATCCTGCTACAGCTTCTTCCAGCTCAGGCTGTAGGGGGTCTCCAAGGATCTAAACCTATAGGGCTGAGGGAGCAGGAGTCTTCTCAAGGACAATCCCATGAGGGGACCTATGTCCATGACATCGTCATACCTCCAAAGCCATACTTGTGTCTGTACAGACACAGAGCATAAACTCCTTACTTAGTTTATCACCCCTCATGAAATCTATGCATTTTATTCTCTCATTTCTTTTTCTTTTATTTTCGTGCTAGTACTGGGGCTTGAACTCAGGGCCTAGGTACTGTCCCTGAGCTTTTCTACTCAAGGCTGGAGCTCTACCTACCACTTAAGCCACAGCTCTAACTTCCAGCCTTTTTGTTGGTGGTGGTGGTGGTCATGGGGCTTGAACTCTGGGGCCTGGGTGTTGGCCCTGAGCTCTCCAGCTCAAGGCTAGTGCTCTACCACTTGAGCCAAGCACCACTTCCAGTGTTCTAGTGGTTTATTGGAGATAAGAGTCTCACGGACTTTCTTGCCCTGACTGGCTTTGAACCATGATCTTCAGATCTCAGCCTCCTGAGTAGCTAGGATTACAGGCGTGAGCCACCAGTGCCTGGCTACACTTCCAGCTTTTTGCTAGTTAATTGGAAGTAAGAGTCTCACAGATCTTCCTGTACTAGCTTGTTTCAAACCATAATCCTTAAATTTCAGCCTCCTGCATACTTAGGATTACAGATATGAGCCACCATCACTCACCATCAGCCATTTCTTTAAAACATTTATGCTTTCTTTGCATCATCTTGTTTTACCCTCAGCCACCATGAATAGTTGATACTAATTCATTTTACAGATAAGGAAAGATAGAAAGGCTAAAATGGATCAACCAAGGCTGCACAGCCCCCAGGTTTGTGGACTGTAGTAAGGACCTGCAATTGGACAGATCAGATTATGAGTTGGGACCTGTCACCATCTCTATTCCTGATTTGTAACTCTGCAAGGCTGCATTGCTACCAACAGGCTTGGATGCTGCATTCCAGAAACCCCTTATCTATTCAGGAATAGAAGATACAGTTTTCTAGTCAGCCTTCTTTCCCTAAACTTTCTGTCCCTATCACTTTCAGGAGACCTGTTAGTTTCCTTTCTAAGGTTGGTATCTGCTAAGGTCATGGGAGTCTAGGATTAGAATTATTAGAGAGACTACATCAGGAAGTGGAAGGAGGGTTCAACCAAATCACTACTTGCCTTGTTTCTTGACAGGTAGTATTTTCCCTAGGCATCAAGGAAGAAGAGCAAGAAAGGAATCAGGATGGCTGCAACCATTCTACTAAGTCTCTGCACAGAGGAGTGAAGAGCAGGCCGGGATGCCTGGTGCATTTGTGTGCTCTCTCTCTCTGTCTCTGTCTCTGTCTCTCTCTCTCTCTGTCTCTCTCTCCCTCTCTCCCTCTTTCCCTCCCCTGTCTCTCTCCCTCTCCCTCTCTCTGTGTGTGCATATGTATATTAGGGAAGAAAAAATATATGATATATTCTATGCATCAGTGTGGAAGAAATGGCTAAGAAAAGACATAAATTTATCTGGGAGAAGGGAAAGGACTATAATTTGTAGTTTCTCTTTCTCTCTGTCTCTCTGTCTCTGTCTCTCTGTCTCTGTCTCTCTGTCTCTCTGTCTCTGTCTCTTTCTTTTGTCAGTCATGGGGCCTGAACTCTGGGCCTGGGCGCTGTGCCTCAGCTCTTCAGCTCAAGGCTAGTGCTCTACCACTTGAGTCACAGCTCCACTTCTGACTTTTTGTTTATGTGGTGCTGAGGAATGGAACCCAGGGCCTCACGCATTCAACGCAAGCACTCTATCACGGAGCTACCTTCCCAGGCCTGTGGTTGTTTATTGGAGATAAGAGTCTCACAGACTCTCCTGCCTAGTCTGGCTTTGAATTGTGATCCTCAGATCTCAGCCTCCTGAGTAGCTAGTATTACAGGCATGAGCCACCAGTGCCCGGCTGTAGTTTTCCTCTCTTACAGACATGAATATAGAAATTTCTTCCTTTATTCATCCACTAAATATCCATTCATCCGTCTACTTATTCATTTATCTAACCAACCATCCATTCATCTAGCCATCCTCTCATCTAAACATCCAATTCTCAACCTTTACATCTATATATCCAATGTCTATCTTCTATCACTCTTCTCTTTTTCCATCCATTTACCCATTCATCTGTGTGTGTGTGTGTGTGAGTGTGTGTGCGTGTGTGAGTCCTGGGGCTTAAACTCTGGGTCTGGGTGCTATCCATAAGCTTCTTTTACTCAAGGCTATCACTCTACCATTTTTTAAAAATTTGTATGGTTAAAGTTTTAGTCTTGATACCTTGGAACAAAGATACTCAGATCAAGACTGTAAGCAGGACTCAATCCCATTCAGTTTGCGTTCAGCCATCTAATTCCAGGGAATTCATAGCAGCCTCAAGCTGGGAGACTCCTCGCTTCTGCCGCAGCCGATGCCTCTCAAGCATGCTCTCTAGCATGCACTTGGTATGATCCCTGTGTGCAGAGGAGCCCTGAATCACCACCTCGGTGAGGTCAGAAGATTCCAGAGTCTTCAGCTCAAGCCTGACCTTGCACACTTTCTCGATGTGAGGGATCAGAGATCCCTGTGGACCAAAGACGCCATCCAGCAGGCACATCTGCACCTGGAAGGCTAGCGATCCGTTGTTGACGTAGTCTTCGAATTCATGACTGTTTTGGTAAGGTCTGCTTGACTGGGTTGAATCCATTTCGAATGCCTCAAAAATGTAGCTGAGCAAAGAAGACGCTACACCTAAAGACAGATGTGTGCAAAGCCCAGCACCTTCACTCTACCATTTGAGTCACAACACTACTTCTGCCTTTTTCTGAGCAGTTTATTGGAGATGAGAGACTCCAGATTTTTTTTTGCCTCTGGCTTCAAACTGCGATCCTCGTATCTCAGCCTACTGAGAAGCTAGGATTACAGGCATGAACCACCAGCTCCTGACTACTTATGTATCCATTCATCATCCTATTCTTATATTTATCTCTCTATATGCTTATCCACTTATTTATTTTTCTATTCATGTGTGCATTCATTCATCCATGAATCTCTTATCCATACACCTGCTGGTTTATATTTTCATTCATCTTATCTCTTATCCATACACCTGCTGGTTTATATTTTCATTCATCTTACCATTCATCCCTTTACCCATCCACTCATGTATTCCTCCATGTATCCTTTCACCTACCACCCATCATCTCCTCACTCACTCATCTATCTACTCCTGTATCCATTCTTCCATTTATCATCTCATCTCCCCATTCATTCACCTATCCAACTACTTGTCTACCTATATAACTTAATGATGCATATGTATTTTACTCAAACATTCATCCAAATACTGTATCCTCACATTCATCAAATTCATTCATGTAATAACTCATATTAAATGAAATAATCAGTGCCAGGTGCTGGTGACTCACACCTAAAATCCTAGCTACTCAGGAGGCTAAGATCTGATGATTGTGTTTCAAAGCTAGCTTGGGCAGGAAAGTCTATGAAACTCTTACCTTCTCTAAATTACTCAGAAAAATCCAGAAGTGGTGCTGTAGCTCAAGTGGTAAGAGAGCTAGCTTTGATCCAAAGAGGCTCAGAGACAGTGCCCAGGCACTGAGTTCAAGTCCAGGACCAGCACAGAGAGAGAGAGAGAGAGAGAGAAATAGAGAGACAGAGACAGGGTCAGAGACAGAGACAGAAAGAAGACAGAGACAGAGACGGGGGGGGGGGAGGAAAGGAACAATAAAATTCTTAGTGGTTCTGGCACAATAAGTATTTAATGCAATTGCAGTTGTGTTTCTTATTCTAAGATATTATTCAAGAAGCAGAATAGATGGGAGTAAAGTGCCTAAGCTCTGGACCTAAGCTACCTGAATTCAGATCTTTCCTCTCCCACCTTGAACTAGTTATTTACTTTTGTTTAACTGAGCCTTGCATCTGTGAAATGGAAGTGGCAAGCATACCTACCCACAAGGATGTTCTGAAGATTAGATGAATTACTACATGCAAACAGAATGCTGCATGGCACACAGTGAACAGTCCATTTATTATTATCTTCTATCCATCCCACAGACATTGCTGAGTCCTATCTTGTGCCAGTTCCTGGCATACTTTCCTGGGGAAGATCGGTTATGGGGACATGATGCTTCCTTCAAGAGTGTACATCAAGACAACAAAAACTGTCTAGCACACTTACAATGTCACATGGTAAGCGCTCTCAGGCATGAACAACCTGTACGAGCAGTTAGAAAGGGTCATGCCCACATCAGCCTCTATTTGTCTCTCTCTATATATACTTTTTTTGGACAATGCTTTCCACTGAATTTCCTGTCCTACCTCCATGCTATACTTCCTTGCTTCATCTCAGACTCCACTCCTAAGCTCCAGCTTCTGGGCATTGCTCCTCAAGAGCCTGACTGGACTCTTTGTTCCTCTTCAAATGTTCCTTCTTCTGTACTTTTTGTATCTATAAATGGTGCCAGGTACACACAATTCCCAGAACCATCCAGGCTCAGACATCTACTCTCTCCTCTCCGACACTTCTCCCATCACTAAGCATACTGCTACTTACCTTTGCAAGATCCTTCACACCCATCACCTCTTCCTCCTCCCCCTCCCCCATCCCAACCAGGATTTTATTCATCACCCTTTCTCTGAACCATGTCTTCCCTTGCCTTCCTGTTGCTGCCTCTGTCCTTCTGTCCCACAATTGCTTCCCTCTATTCCCAGAACCTTTTTCACAGGATGCCACTCTACCTGGAATATTCCAGTGTCACCCTGTCACTGGCTTTCTCCTCCACTGGACTGTGCACTCCTTGAAGATATCTCATTTAACTCCACCTACCAAGGCTCAGTGCCTCAGTGAGAAGATGCATTGTTTTAGTAAAGTAGAAGCTGAGGGACATCAGTGGTGTATAGGTGGGAGAATGTGACACTGCAGGCTTGAGTAGTATAGAAATATCTTCTCAGGCTTCTATGATGTAATGTGACTAGAAATCAGCAAAACAAGACTAGGATTGTCAGAGAGAATGGAGTGAGACAGGGAACAAGGTGCACCTCAGAAAGGCTTCAGGTAGGGACAAAGAAGTGGTTTGGAGGTCCAGAGCGTTTTGAAACAGAGCAGAAAGGAGTGGTGGGAACCTGGTTATCGGACTTGGAATCCTGGAGCTGATAATTAAATATGGCCAGATATGGTCCAATGTGCCATTAGTTGCAGCTGGGAATGAAATCAGAGGTCACTGGAGCTAAGATGTCCACATATGGCTATGAAAGCCAAGAGGCTGGGACCCAAAGGAATCTGGTCAACCAGATGTCACGTCCCAGAAAATGTCCCACTGTTGATGCTCAAAGGACAAGAAGATGAAAGTGGTGACAGGGAGATGGCTTTCCAAGTAAGCGGAGAATGCCAGGAGCTCACTCCTCTATTCCTAGCTATTTAGGAGGCTGGGATCTGAGGCTCATGTTTTGAAGCTAACCCACGCAGAAAAGACTGTGAGATTCTAAAATCCAATTAACCATCAAAACAGCCAAAAGTGAAGCTGTGGCTCAAAGGGTTGAGTGCCAGCCTTGAGCAAAAAATGCCAAAGAAAGGGTGACATTGTCTCAAAAGAAATCTACTCTTTATCTGACTTATGTAACTATAACCATTCTGTATATTGCCTTTTTTAAAAGCTAGGGGACAGCACACATGCCCTGAGTTCACACACACACACACACACACACACACACACACACACACACACACACACACACACGTGGAGGTGCTGTTTGGAGAGCAGTGGCCAGGCTTGGCGCTGAGTGGCTGTGAGGGAAGGAGGGGCAGGATGTGTGGGAGGCAGTGGTGTCTGGCGAAAGCCAGCTGCCATCCCCCACATTCCTATCCCTACACCCTTTCCTGGTCCCCTCAGGCAAGTGCTACTTCTTTTACCTGCCCCAAGTTCATTGTCCAGAGAAGAGAGAGGGGTAGGGAGAGGGCTGTTTTCTGCCCCTTTCCCTTCTCTCTGTCAGACCAGGACAAAGTAGGAAAGGGGTCTTCCCTACCTGGGGCAGAGCACCACCTGTGAACTGATGTCACAGTATGCCTCCAGCCAGATTCAGAGTCTGTTTTCATTCCTACTCCATGAGATGAGAATAATTAATGAGAAGCACAGAAGGGCAGGTGAGAAAGAGCCACCTGCCTGTTCACCCTTGGTCTTTGGGCTGTGCCTTGGTATGGACCATGAGTACCTGGCAGCTAGCTCCCATGTCCTTTGCCCTCTATCCTCTCTGCATGACAAAGACTGGGACAGTCCTTGAACCTGTGTCCTTGAACCCACTCCAGGGGATGAGTGCCAATGTGAAGTGGGCCAGGAAGAGCCTGGGCACCATCCCAAATGCAGCACTTCCAGGTTTCCCTGGGGAGATGAGGAAGAGGGGATGGTAGGTGGGGAGGGACTTCCAGGTTTTCCGGATACAGTGGAAAACATACAGAATCGTGAATAGGTTAGGCTGGATTTGGATTTGGGCTTTGTCAGTGACTGCATCTTTTAGGCAATCCATGTAAATACTTTGAGCTCCTTCAGAGAAAGGGGAATAGAAACACTTTGGGCAAATGTGCCTGGCAGCAGGAAGGAAGCAAAGGGTGATGGAAGTGAAATATAGGTACCCAAGGTACTTTTCAGAACTGAAGAACTTCTGAACCAGACAGATGCCCAAGACTGGTACTCTGGGTTGTGAGAAGTAGGTGGCCCAGGTGGGGAAAAACTATGGGAAAGGGAAGAACTGGTCAATATATGTCCCTAGACCTGTCCTTTCCTGGTCCTCTGAATTGGCACAGCCTACATTACTCTTGCCTGCCGCAGAGCCTTGTGTATCCTGCTCTCTGCCCCCCCCCCCCTTTTTTTTAAATGCAGCACAGGCTGCAAGACTTCATTCAAGAGTCATTTTTCCCCAGTCCTGGTAGATAGAATTCCCAGCCTGGGTTCCCTCCTTGCAGCACAGGGTGCTAACCCACTGCAGCACTTATAAGTATAGCATACACCATGGTATTTTAGTTGCTTTATAGATATGTCCCCATGTGAGCAGTGCATATCTCCAGGGTGTGGGGGTTGTAATTAATTCATCCCCATTTCCTCAGCTCCTCACTTTGGTTCATGAAGGGCCCAAGAAAAGTGTGGAGAATCAATGAATAGTGAGGGAGTAAATGAAGATTTGCTCAAGGTCAGACACTAGTAGATGAAAAGACCCTGACAGTAACAGGGGTAGGGGGCTAGGAGGAGGTAGCTCCCTCTTCTGGGCATCACATTACTGGTTAGATAAGCCCCCGGCCCTGCTCAGGCCCCACAATGCCCAACTTTGCTCTGTAGCATTTACCTTGACTTGTAATTATATTCAATTCTTTGTGTGACTATTCAAATCACATCCCTGTTCCCTATCAGACTTTAAGGTCTCTGAAACATTCATCCTAGCAATTAATGATTTTAGTATCCCCGTACCCAGTAGAATACTTGGCACATAGGTAGGTGTCCAGCAAATACTTGAAGAATGAATGAATTTGAAGAATGAATGAAGAGCATGTTTCTTCCTCAGCAACTTGCTCTTTTCATCTTTTTTTTGTGTGTGGG
Source organism: Dipodomys spectabilis (assembly GCF_019054845.1). NCBI lineage: Eukaryota > Metazoa > Chordata > Mammalia > Rodentia > Heteromyidae > Dipodomys > Dipodomys spectabilis. Next base: position 20,710,752 of record NW_024870694.1, read on the forward strand.
GGGGTCCAGTCGTGGGGCCTGAACTCTGGGCCTGGGTGCTGTCCCTCAGCTCTTCAGCTCAAGGCTAGCGCTCTACCACTTGAGCCACAGTGCCACTTGTGGCTTTTTTCTTTCTGCTTATGTGGTGCTGAGGAATGGAACCCAGGGCCTCAGGCATGCAAGGCAAGCGCTCTACCACTGAGCCACCTTCCCAGCCCCTCTTTTCATCTTTTTTAAAAGGCAAACAGAATATGGTTACTTGAAAGTAAAGAAAAGCTGTGAAAGAAAGTAGCAAAACTCTTCTTCATCTGGATAAGGGCCCAAAGGAGTCCTGTTAGAGGGTGGTTTTATAATACAGGGCTCTTCTCATACCTCCTGAGCTTTATGTGGATTGCTTGATGGCTAGTTCTTGTGCATGCACTGCCCTGGCCCTTGTTATTGGTTGACTAGATATCCAGGGCATTATGGGAAGAAGCAGCATTTGAGTAGGAATTTATAGCATTATGGGAAGAAGAAGCATTTGAACAAGAATGCATTATTGGAAACAAGAAGCACCAAGAAAAGAAAAAAGAAGCACCACCAAGATGGGCCACATGTTCTCTGCCATGTATTAGGTCTGCCATCTTTTATTCCTATCTACGTAACAGTCCCTTTCCATCTCTCTCTTGGATGGAAACCCTAATGGACAGAGTAGGGTACAGCAATTTGGGATCTTCTAGGAAGGTGTTTTAGGTGGATATGATGTGCTGTTACAGTGGACCACATTAAAACTCTGGATGATAATGTATATAGGCTCCATTTCTATGACAATTTGTAGCTTGACGGACTTTAGAAGAAACAAGCTTAATAAGATCAAGAACACAGGGTCCAAATATTATCAGAATTATTATACTAGATAAGAGTCCCAGGAGACATTTCACTAACTTCCTCCTACAGAAGAGCTAGGGATGTCTGGAAACAGGATTCCCCTCCTTTGTTATAGGAAAGACTGTCTCTCCCTGCTTTTGCCTTCAGATGGGCTTGAGAAGTTCTGGGATTGCTGACGGCTCCCACTGGCATGCTCCCTGAAAGAGCAACTTGTTCTTAATCAGCTTCTACACTCATCACCTGCAAACCACCCAAGTCCCAGCGGTCCATTCTAGGAACTGGGCCAGGCCCTAAGCTAAGCCTGCAGAAAAACATCCAACATCCCCCTAGGTAGGATATTTGTTTGTTCCTTTAGCTTCCTCACCCTCTTCCCTTCCAGAGGGAGACCTTGACCTCTCTCTTACAGAAATGACTGAGCTTGACAGATTTTCCCCAAATGCCTTGCTTTATCAGATCTCTGCTATATGCCAGATGTTGTTCACCATTTTTCTATCTGTCTCCGTATTTTATTAAATTTCACACTAATGAAAAGAAAAATAGCTAAGCTAAATGTAGTAGTACATGCCTGTAATCTCAGCTACTTAAGTGTTAAGAGTCAGGAGAATGGCAGATTGAAGGCCAATGCCAGGCAAAATTATATAGATAGATATGGATAGAGATAGAGATATGCCTAGCTATCCAAGAAGCCGAGATTTGAGGAACCTGATTGAAGCAAGCCAGGGAAAACAAATCTTCTTGCCTCTTCTCTCCAGTTAACGAGCAAAAAACTAGAATTAGAGGTGTGGCTGTATGCCAGCCATGAGACAAAAAGCTGAGCAAGAGTGAGAGGCCCTTGGTTCAACTCTCATTCTGGCTCTCTGTATCTGTCTCTGTGTCTGTCTCTGTCTGTCTGTCTGTCTGTCTCTCTCTCTCACATACACACACACACACACACACACACACAGGGTTGGGGGTGTGGCTCAAGCAGTAGAATGCTTAGGCCTTGACTTCAATCCTAATGCAGTGAAAAAAATAGCCAACATTTTTAAGCACTTAGTACCATTGGGAGCATACTTTACATGTATCAACTGGATGGAACACTGGTAGCTGATATCAGGAGATAGAAATGATTACTACACCTTCTTATTGAGACAAACCAAGGTCAACCTGTTAAGGTCACAGATTAGAAAGAAAAGAGCTAGGCTTCACTGGAAGGCCCCAGACCCCCCAGGTTCTGAACAAGGTCTGATGTCCAGATTTAGATCTCAGGTAGAATAAGGGATGGGAAGGGCTGTTCCTCACATAGTCTCTACAACCCCCTCACTGATTTTCCTTTTTTTTGGGGGGGGGGAGGGGTCCGGTCACGGGGCCTGAACTCTGGGCCTGGGCGCTGTCCCTCAGCTCTTCAGCTCAAGGCTAGTGCTCTACCACTTGAGCCACAGCGCCACTTCTAGCTTTTTTCTTTTTGCTTTTGTGGTGCTGAGGAATGGAACCCAGGGCCTCAGGCATGCAAGGCAAGCGCTCTACTACTGAGCCACCTTCCCAGCCCTGATTTTCCTTTTTATGCACTTACATGGCGCATCTAATTTTCTGCCCCCAGACTGTATAATTAAGCAAGACTAGACAGACTACAACCTTTTCTCTCTCCTTCTCCCCTGCACACTCCATATGTGCCTGCAGAAAAGCTAGATCTTCTCCTAGGGTGACAAGCTAGATTCTTCCTGGGGTGCTCAATTTATTTCTGCCTTAACCAAGATCCTCTCCTTTCCAGAAAGGGGGTGGCTTTTCTCCTTCCTTCTTTCTCTTTACCTTGTGCCAATCCTGAGGCTTGAACTCAGGGCCTGGGTGCTGTCTCTGAACTTTTTTTGTTCAATGCTAGCACTATAGCACTTGAGCTACAGGTCCACTTCTGGCTTTTTGTTGGTTAATTGGAGATGAGTTTCATGGATTTTCCCTGCCTAGGATGGCTTCAAACTGTGATCCTCAGGTCTTAGTCCCTTGAATAGCAAGGATTATAGGAACTTCCTTCCTTCCCCCCTTCCTTCCCTCAGCCCCTCCCTCCCTTCCTTCCTTCCTTTCCTTCCTCCCTCTCTCCCTTCCTTCCCACCCTCATCTTTTCTGGGTCATAGGAAGCTCTTAGGGTACACAAGGGGGAACGGATGGGGTAGGACTGAGTGCTGCCATGAATAGGAAAAGGGGTAATGGAGTGGCTGTAGTGGTTTGGGTACATTATATGTACTTCTGAAGAGGAGAAGTGTGAGCACAGAGAACATGTGGACCAGGAGGAAGAGATGGAAGATGAGCTATATCCAGTAGAGCACACATTCATTCAGTAGTGTGTCTATGTAGTCAAGGCTCTATGCATTCCAGGCTCTGGGCTCAAGATGTCTCTGGAGATCTTGGGAAATAAGCCAAGCTTTTCTGGTCCAACACCCTCCTCACTGGTGTTCAACCACCAGGATCCCATCCTGGGGAAGATGGGGGCATCTTCCCCTACCAAGAGCATTCCCCTTCCCCAGAGCATTTCCAGGCTCTGGCTATAATGGCAGATGGATGGGATTGGCCAGGAACATTCCAGGAGACACTGACCACAGACCCCCTCACCCATCCCAGGAGCCTCAGGAGTAGGAAGTGGATACCAGTAGGAGCTGGCAGGGCCCACTCTCCCTTTATCTAAGTGCTCAGTCGGGAATGTAGTGTGGGGTGTTCTGGACACCACTCAGCCCTAAGTCCAGTACCTCCTCTCCCCTCCCCCAATGGCCTGCAACACCTTGTGCTGTTGACAGTTCTGGCGCCTCAGCCCAACGGCAGACCCTCAGGCTCTGTATCACATTGCCCACCCAACACGCCCCCCTCCAGGCCTGAGCAGAGGGGCTCCTGATGATCCCATTCCCTGGTGTCCAGAGTTGCTGCTGGGCATCCCCCATGCTTTTTCCTTTCACTTTCCAGAGACTGCTTTCCTAACCCTCTCCTTGGCTTTTCTTATTCACTCTAGAGCTTTTCAAGTGTGTTGGCAGTCTGTTGGTGGAAATCCCAGCCTCCTGTCTTTGGGCAAGTTCCTTAACCTCTCCCTGTCCTCCTCTGTAAAAAGAAATAAAAATCCTTTTTTCTCCTGGCTGTGTTGTTGTGAGACTGAATAAATTGGGTATAAATCAGGGTATTTGACCAGTGCCTGGGCACAGCAAGCACTCAGTAAAGAGTAGCCATATCCCTGGGTCTCTACCTGTGGATACTGGTGACTCTTTCCTCTTTGTTCCTGGAGAAGCAATCCTGGGAAATGACCAATCCCCTAGCACTCGCTCAGCTACAGCTGATGTGAGAGGACTCTGCAAAGCATCTTACAGAGTCAGGTGTCTGCCATTTCACAGGAAGGCCTGGGCTGTGGTGGGAGGAGCTCTGGGCTGGTTTGCCATCCATGGTCAATTCTATTAATGTTCAAAGCAATGAGACCAAAACACAAATAGGAAACAGGGCCTGGGCAGGCCAGGATCTAGTGTTCCAATGACTCTAGGGAGTTGGGAAAGGGTCGACAGCTTGTTTTGGTGGGAAGAAGAAGAGACAAGGGAATCTTCTTATTGCCTTTATTCCGCTGTCAGCCCAGCTAGCCACTGCAGGGCACAGGGCCAAGCTTTTACATACTCACCCATGCTCTCTGTGTACACACACACACACACACACACACACACACACACACACACATGCACCGATACCTGCGCACGCGCACATGCACACACACCCACACACATACACACACAAGCACACATCCCATCTCTGGCTCTGAGAGTCAGTCTCTGGGGCAAGGGGGGGCGGGGCGAGGGGCTGCTCCTCAGTCTGCCCCTGCCTGCCCTTTTATGACAGCACCAAGGGCGGGGTAGGGGCAGGGCCCTCATCCCATACAACAATCCCTGTGCAAACTGGAGATGCAGCTGGTTTCTGGTTGGGGGCGTCAACTTCCCCCTCCCCAGAGTGCCCTCCTCCAGCTCCTGAGGGAGGGACTGCTCTCTGCCTACCTGGGGGGGCCAGACCCCTGCCAGGGCTGGGCCCTGAGGAACCAGGCTTCCCCCTACCTGACCCTGCCAGGACCTCCAGCATTGAAGAATGGCCAAGTCTGAGGTTGGGGGGATTCCCCCCTGGAGAGCAGGAAGTCCTGGGCCGCAGGGCATGTGGGGAGGGGTTCATTACCCCTTTGCTAATCCATCTTCAATATGAAGAGGTTTGGGGTACACTTCCTGGGGAGGAACACAGGCCTGGAAGAGTCCCAGCTTGAGCCCTCTCCAACTTTCATCTTCTGGGCCACAGCCTAAGGCCAGGCATCCAAAAGTTCAAAAGTCCAGCCGGCTGGTCAGAGTCCCTGCGTAGTCCTCAGATGGGGGCATCCCCGGTAGAAAGCGGGTGTCAGACCTGTACGGGCAGTGTCTGGTTCATCTGCAGCCGCATGTCCTGGATACTGCTGAGGATCTTCTTCTGGTGGCCGGCCAGGGTGACCCCAATCCGAAGCAGGTCTCTGCAGATAGAGCAAAGGCAAAAGGTCAGTCTCTTCCCTCTTTTTTTTTTTTTTTTTTTTGGTACCCATCCTGGGACTTGAACTTAGGGCCTACGTGTTGTCCTTCAGCTTTTTCATTCAAGGTTGGCACCCTACTACATGAGCCACACCTATACTTGGACTTTCTAAATATATATTTTTTTTAATTTGATCCACCACATTGCCTCCTGAGGAACTATGATGACAGGCCCACCTACTCCCTCCACCTCCAAGATGGAGACCCAGCCCAGAGCACCTGTCCTGTCTCTGCAAAAATGGTAAGACACTTACTCTGCGGTCATCTGGGCCACTAGGTCAAAGGATGCAAACCCAGCACTGATGAAGCTCTCCTTGTACCGCCCCATCTTGATGGCGTCCAGCCAGTCACCTACAGTCGTGAAGGTTGTATAATCTGGAACCGTGCGGTCCAGGAGGGGCTGGGACATGCTGTGGAAGAAAGTGACCTGGTGAGTCCTGTGGGCCAGGAATGTAGGGCTAGGGACACTGGCCTGAGGGAGCAGAGGCACTGACCCAGACTGGGCACTGGCGATGACCTTGAGGCTAGCGGCGTTGCGGATTAGCTTGTCCAGGGTGTTGACAATCTGTGAGAACTTGGGCCTGAGGTTCCGATCCCGCACCCAGCAGTCCAGCATAAGCTGGTGCAGTGCTGTGGGACAGTCCATGGGTGGTGGCAACCGGTAGTCCTGCTCCACAGCATTGATGACCTGGGCCAAGGGCAGTGGGGAGTGAGCTACATTCTCCGCCTCCCCAAACAGCTCCCACCTACCCAACCACTCTGGAAGGCCCCCACTCACATCCTGGTTGCTCATGTCCCAGTAGGGTCGCTCTCCATAGCTCATGACCTCCCACATGACAATTCCGTAGCTCCAGACATCACTAGCAGAGGTGAACTTCCGGTAGGCTATGGCCTCTGGGGCGGTCCAACGGATGGGGATCTTCCCGCCCTGGTGGGGGGGGCACATGCCCTTCACCCTATGACTCAAGGCTGCCCCCCTGAACCCCTGAGCCCCTGCCTGGTTGGCCCCACCCACTAGCCCCCTCCCAGCTGCTTCCTGTACCAGGGAGCTGGTGTAGGTAGGATCCGAGGGGTCATCCTCCAGGAAGCGGGAGAGGCCAAAGTCTGAGACTTTGCAAACCAGGTTGCTATTGACTAGGATGTTTCTCGCAGCCAGGTCACGGTGCACATAGTTCATCTCAGACAGGTACTTCATGCCAGCTGCAATGCCCCGCAACATGCCCACCAGCTGGATGACTGTAAACTGTCCATCGTTGAGCTGAAAGCAACAGGTGGGCTCAGAGGGGCTCTCTGGCCAATGGCCTGCCTGCCTTCTCCAAGTCCTCAGACCCTGCCTCATCATTAATCATGTCTCCATGCTGACTGGACAGTCATGAGCTACCCTGCTATGTATAAAGCACCTTATATTAAGTAACCCATTGATTCCCATGAGAAGCCAGCAGCTCTTAACCATTCCCTTTTTTTTTGTTCTAGTACTGAGGTTTAAACTCAGGGTTGGGTATTGTGTCCCTTATCTTTTTCACTCAAGTCTATCACTCTACTATTTGAGCCACAGTTCCCCTTTAGACTTTTGGTGGTAATTAGAGTTGAGTTTTCTGGCCTTTTCTTGCCCAGGCTGGTTTTGAATCCTTAAGATCTCAGCCTTCTGAGATCTGGTGGCATGAGCCACCAGCACCTGGCTTTACCATTGTCATGTTATAATTGAGACAGCTGTGATTCACTTAGAGACCTTGCCTGTGGTCACACAGGCAGTAAGAGGCAGAGTGAGGGTATAAGTTCGAGCTGTTTGGGTTCTGAAGGCCCAACTGTTTCTCTATACACCATTTCAGTTAATACTTATAGACTTTGAATAAGGACTCTAGGCTTGTGGGAGAGGACAGTTGGCCTACTCTCTGAGGGGAAGGAAGAGGTGCTGGTTCTTACCCGAAGGAAGGAATCCAAGGCACAGTTCTCCATGAACTCAGTGAGAATCATAACTGGCCGACTTTTGGTGACCACACCTTCCAACCGGATAATGTTCGGGTGGTCAAACTGACCCATGATGGAGGCCTCACTTAGGAAGTCCCGCCGCTGCCTCTCAGTGTAGCCCACCTTCAGTGTCTTGATGGCCACAAATACCTCCCGGCGGCCAGGCTGTTTTAACCGACCCCGGCACACTTCTCCGAATTCCCCTGCGGGGCACAGGGCATGGGTCATAAGGTATTTCTAAGACACTCCCAGCATCCTGCCCAATTCCATGGGTCATGGCCACAGTGCCCCAGGAGACTCACCAGCTCCAATCACCTCCTCAATCTTGACACAGGACACATCGATTTCCTTAGCAAACTCCCGAACAGCCTCATTGGGATCCTCATAGGTAAAGGGGTCAATGTAAACTTTCATTCCAGGAGCAACTGTAGGGGGAAGAGATGGGCGTGCAAAGGTGACCTACCCATAGGCCAGGGATGCAATGTCAGGTGCAGGGATCTGCTGGGAGCGTACTCAGCTATCTTCCAGCTGAGGTGGGCCCATGCTCTGTGCTGAGCCCACCCCATGCCCCCATGTAAGAATGCCTAGGGAGGGGCTGGGAAAGTGGCTCAGTGGTAGAGTGCTTGCTTGCCTTGCATGCATGAGGCCCTGGGTTTGATTCCTCAGCACCACATAAGCAGAAAAAGCTGGAAGTTGTGCTGTGGCTCAAGTGGTAGAGTACTAGCCTGAGCTGAAGAGCTGAGGGACAGTGCCCAGGCCCAGAGTTCAGGCCCACAACCGACTAAAAAATAAAAAAAATAAAAAATGCCTAGGGAAGTTGGGGGCTGGTGGCTCACGCCAATAATCCTACTTAGGAGGCTGAGATCTGAGGATCACAGTTCAAAGCCAGCCTGGGCAGGAAAGTCTGTGAGACTCTTATCTACAATTAAACACCAGAAAACCAGAAGTGGCACTGTGGCTTAAGTTCGAAAGCACTAGCCTTGAGCAAAAGAGCTCAGGGATAGCACCCAGGCTCTGAGTTCAAGCCCCATAGCCTGACCAAAAAGAAAAAAAAAATGCCTAGAGACCACAAGAGCTAGACACCTAGGATTCCTCTTCCTCCCTCATCTCTCCCCATGTCCAAACCTCTCAGCTACATACCTTCCCTCATTCTTTCTTACTGCCTGACCTTGTCCAGGCCTTCAACACTCAGACTATTGCAATAGTCTGGCGGCTGGGCTCTGTGCCTCTGGACTTTTCCCACCCAGCTACCCTATATCTTCCTGAAACAATGCAGCCATTGTCTTCCTCACAGCTTGAGCGCCTTCCCAATTACCTGTGGCAGAGTCCAGTCCAAACTCTGCCTGTCTTTCACGACCCTCCAAGGGCTGGCTGCCCTCTTCAGGCCTGGCTTCTCAGCAGCTGTCAAGATAGTCTTCTCACTGCCCCCACATCCCGGCACTCTCCCCACCCCACCCACTTCCTTCCAGAGGCTCCTCTGGGCCAGGAATGCTCTCTCCCACCTCTGGATGGACCCTGCACATCCCACAGCCACCTCCAGGAAGCCTTCCTCATCTCTGAACTCTTCCTGCCCTTCCCCACAGGAACACCCAGCTTAACACTTAATTGTTCTCTAATTGTTTCCTGTGTGTGCCCATCTCTTTCCCATAGGACTAACTGCCTTGGGGGCAGGGGCCACATTTTATTCATCAGTGGCTGGCAACATAGGTGAGGAGACAGTACATGGAATGAGGTAGGGGCCAGGAAAGGGTGCTCGATTAGTAGCAAGAGGGGGTAGCCCAGGAGCAGGAGACACTCACTGTATTGCTGCAGCTTCTCCGTGTACTCGGCATCAGAGCTGTGCCGCTGCTTCCTGGAGGGACAAGGGAACGGCCTGAGGCAGGTCCCACAGGGGACCCTGAAGGAGCAGAGGGCACAGGGGAGGGGTGGGGCCTGCTCACACAGCTGATGGGTCACAGCCATCTGTGGGTCTCTGGGCAGGGAGAGGCTCAGTCCCCTCAGTCCCTGGGCCTGGGGAACCCGAGAGGAGGAAGGTATGGTGTAGAGGAATACAGGGCAGTTTCCTAGTATTGCAGGCAGATTCTACAGAGCTAAAGGGAATCCTCTACTCCATCCAGGAGGGCAACCGTAAACCTGGGAATACCTGAGGCAGACAACGGCAATGACCACGACTGCTACCACAAAGACAAGTCCGGCTGTGGCAGAGCCGACGATGAGGGGGAGCTGCTCCTGGAGCTGCTGGGCACCGGAGCCTGGAGACCAAGGAGGGACTGATGAATAGAGGGACAGAGAGGGTGGGCCAGAGCCAGGGCAGGGCCAGGCGCCAGAGTCCTTACCTCTTTCACTTGTGGTCTCGAACTCAGCTGGGCGGCTGTACTGCCCATAGCCAGCTACCGTGCGAGCACGGACCTGGACCACGTAGCGGGCATCAGGCCGCAGCCCGTCCAGCTGCACAGAGTTCTTCTGGCTGGTCACAGTGGAGGCGATACCTTCACTCTGCAAGGTCCAGAGGAAGGAGCCATCCTCAGATGGGTTCCAAAGCCAAATGGCCCCTATCCACACTGGGCTCCCCGCTAGGGTCCTCTCAGGGCTCTGGATTTTGCCCCCCAGGACTCCCTAGCACTGACCCCCTGTATCCCAGTTCAGCCCCAGGCTCAGGCGGCCTTTGAAGCTCTGACCTTCTCAAAGTACTTCATCTCATAGTCCAAAATGACTCCGTTAGGCCGTTCCGGAGGTGCCCAGGAGAGGGTCAGGCTGCTCCATGAGCTGCTGTGCAGGTGGAGTGTAGGCACTTCGGAAGGGGCTAGAGAAGAGCAGAGGGGCTCGCCATGGGCTCCCGGGGCCCCGACAGCCTCTCCCAGAGACCCAGTTCCCACAGGACCCCTGGGCAGGCAGCCCTGGGCAACGGTGGCTCTCTCCAGGGGAAGATGACCCAGACCCTCTTCCCATGTCCCCTCCTCACCGGCCTGGTTGGTGGTGATATTGACAGCAGCGTAACGGGGTGGCAGAGGGCTCTTGCCGGAGACCCCATTGACCGCCTGCACCTCAAAGGTGTAGCGGGTGTGGGCCAACAAGTGGCTGATGTGGACCCGGCGTTCTGTCAGACCCAACTGCCGAGGTACAAACTCCACGTTGTCGTCACAGCGCGAGCAGCTTGGGGGCCCCCCAGCCCCAGGGCCCCCACGACACTTCTTGCAGATGACATTATAGAGGAGGTCATCGCGGCCACCAAGGTCCCGGGGTTCGCTCCACTCCAGGATCAGTGAGGTCTCGTTCACATTGGAGATCACACCCCGGGGTGGAGATGGCACCGCTTTGGGGACATAGAGGGGAAAAAGCAGTGAACTAGAGGCCCTAGGACCACCCTTCTGCCCAGACTATCCTGCTCCTGCTTCAATAAGCTCCTGCTTCAATACTCTTCCTCCATTTCTTCCTTCGGCAGATTCTTGTTCACCCTCCAAAGCCTTAAGGCAACGTCACCTCTCCCCGGAAGCCCACCTTGATCAGCCTCTCCTCTCCTCCTTCTGCTCTCCCATAACACTATTCCCAAGCAACTTCCAATCTGATCACTTTAACTGTCATTGTCTGTTTTCAGTGCCAGCTCCTTAATCAAAGGGATTATATCTCACTTTCTTCCACATCCCAGGCCCCTCCTCCATGGTTAGAGTTGGTCCAGCAGAGGAGCAGTTCTATACTGAAGGAGCAATGGACTAGCAGGTCCCAACCAGTTCCTAATGCCTATCCAGGAGCAAGTGGGCATTTGTTACTGCTGGTGGGAGGGATGAGCCAGATGACATTATATAGGAGGCTCAGGTGTGGTTTCTTCTTAGCTGTGCCATCTTGAGCATATTACCTAAACCTCCCTAGACGTCAGTTTCCCCTTCTGGAAGAAGTGATGCAGGTGCTCACTGTATAGGCAGCTCCCCCTCACACCAGTACGGTCTGCAGCAGAACAGAGAGAACCCCCAGGTGCTCACTCACTGGTGCAGGCGCTGTCCGCAGAGTCCGAGTCTGCGCGGTAGAAGTTATTGTGGCAGGTGCAGATGCTGGCAGCTGGTGAGGTAGTACGGCTGTTGGAGGGGCAGGGGAGGCAGGGACCCTCTCCTTGCTTTGCCTTGTAGCTTCCAGGAGGACAGGCTGCGAGAGGGAAGAGGACGGTGGGTGCTTAGTTCTCTTCTCCTGTGGACATCACGCCTCTAGGCTTCCGTGAGAACCTGGCCGTTCCCCAGCCTAGGCCTTGGTCCTTCTACCTGCCAATCTGTGGGGGCAATGCTGGGATTGCCCAACTCCAGCTATAGCTACAAAAGGCCCTTTTGCCTCGTGGAAACCCCACGTCAGCGGATTCTTCCCCGCCCCTGTCCCCCTCACCCCTACCCTGGGGCCTCATGGATGAAGACGTCAGCCCCATCACCTGGACAGCCTGGGCTTGTTGAGGCAGGGCAGAATGAGGAGGAGGAAGAGGAGAGGATGGGAAGGGACCACCAGTGCAGCACGCTGCGCTCTGCCGAGATGCCCAGCCCTCCCGGACACTCTGGGAAAGCCTTTCCTGAGCACTCTTCTAGGATGCCTGGCCACAGCCTTGTAGGGCCTCCTCCGCAGGAGCCTCCTAGCCAATCTCAGCCCCACCCACGGGAGCAGGCAGCAGCTCCTTTCTGCCCTGGGCAGGGGTGGGGTTGTGAAAGGGTGGGAAATGGAGGGGAAGAAAACTGCTGGAAGCTGGGGTCACCTGAAGGTCAGAGGCTCAAAGCCTCCAAGGGGCAACTTGTCCCAAAATGCTAACAGCCACCCCCCCCTACCCTACACCCTTTTGCCCATCTCCTCCCTCCCTGCCTCCCTGCAGCTACTTTCAGCCCCCTGGACATGGTCTCTACAAATTCCTTCTATCTAGGGTGGCCATATGATTTTACTCAAATTGGTATACTGTGAGAGTGGAAAGGGGGCACTAGGAATAATTATGTTAGGATAATGAGCATAATCCTAGACTGTCCTGGATCCACTAAAGTATGACGAGCCTATTCACATCATGAGTTCTGGAGGGGTCACCCAGACCTGGCAATGCCCAGAGCTGGAGCAGTGCCCTTCTCTGGGGTTTAACCTCCCCTCCAGAAGGTGATATTCCACTCTAGCTTTATGAGCCAGTGGGGGAGGGGGTAGAGGCCAGGCCAGTCTGGTTGCTATGGGAACCAGCGAGCACTTCCTGCCAGGGACCTGCAGAGTGTTAGCCCCTCTTCAGGCTGTCAGGCTCATCACCCCCACCCCCTTTCTCTACTTGGGAAGAGGAAGTCAGTGCAGGTTCCCTTGAGAAGTGGAGAGGAACAGAGCAAGGACCTCAATCCTGGGCCTCACAATCAGGTGGACAGCCTAGGCCCTCATACCCATGGCTGTGAGAGCTATCTACGGGTACCAGCCCCAGACAAGAGTAAAGCCTGTGTGCCACAACCACGGACAGGGTTCAGGGCCAGCCTTTACATTCCCTGGCTAGGAAGGTCCCTGAGACTCAATTTCTTTGCTGGCAAAGTAAGAAGGTAACTAGAATCCCCCTTATAAAGTTGCAGTAAGGTTCAAAGGAGAGCCCCATTCAGATGGAGGCCCAGTATATGATGAAGTCTCATCCTCTCCTCTTCATGAATGGAAAAGGGACCAGAGACCACCGTCCTCCCTGCACCCAGGCCCTCGGACACCAGGACTACCACTTACAAGGCACCAGCAGTGTCCTAACAGCACTGCATGCTCACTCACTCCTCACTACAACCCTAGGAATCTTATTGTCCCCAGGTTGCAAGGTCAAAGGTCACTTGTACATGGCCACCTAAGTTGTGACAGTGTCAGGACTCAAGATTAAGCCTTGAGGGACTTAGTCACCAAGTACACATTGCCTCTGAAGGAGCAGATGAGCCCCTGAGGTAAAAGGTCAACCATGAGGGTCCCTTGAGCTTTGGGGTCCATCTAGAACTACCAGGAAGAGGTATACATTGGTGGCAGGACAAAACAGCCCTTCCTGCCACCCTCCTGTCTTTTCCAAAGGTCCTCTAGGCCTGCTTAGAATTCTCCACATCTCTCTTCCACTTAATTCTCCTTCCCTTTCTCCCCCCTTCCTCTCTTTCTCAGAGCTGGGGATCCAACCCAGGGCCTTGTGCATGGCAATCAAGCGCTCCGCCACAGAGCTGTGCACCCAGCCCTCATTCTGTGTCTCCTCATTTCCTCTCCCTCCTGGTACCACGTTCTCTGCCCCTGACTGTCACTCTTCCCATTCTCTCCTCCTACTCCCACCCTCTCCCCAAGTCCCCACTTACGGCGGCACTGAGATTCCTTGGCAGCTGGCTCATGGCCTGTGGCACAGGTGCAGGCGCCCACAGGCACCATCCATTCCCCATCACCATTGCAGTAGAGCTTGAGTGGCACCGACACCTCCACGGCATTCGCAATGCAGGTGCCAGGGGCAATGACCAGTGAGGTGGGCTCGGCCCCCGTGAGGGTCTCAGGGAAGAGCGCGAAGCCTGCAGTGGTGGATGCACACTTCTTGTAGAAGGCGCGCACGGAGATGAGTGACATGCAGGCACCTTGGTCCTGGAAGGCCAAATAAAAGCCAGCCTTGGAAAGCGGCCCGAAGCTTCGCACCTTGGTGTTGACCCGACCAGCATCGAGCCTTGAGAAGCTTTCGTCCGGTGCAATGGTGTCCACTTTGACGTAGGGGTTCTCCATCCAGAAGGGGGAGGAGGCTGAGGCCACATCGCTGTCAGCTTCATAATAGAACAGGTTGAAGGTCTCCTTGCAGGAGCCGGGGATGTTGGGGATGCTGTTGCAGTCACGCACGGTGAACTTGAGCTCCACGTAGACCCGCTGCACATCCTGTCGCCAGATGAAGCCTGTGCGAAGCCAGTTGTTCTGGCTTGACTCGTGCACGTTACACACCTGATATGTGCGGATGGGGTTCATGGCCTCATCGTAGCCACTCACTTCTTCCCACTGCGCGGGAACCATGCGAAAAAGGCAGTGAGTGCCAACACAGGCCAAGTGTTTCCCATGCTCCCTATCTTCTCCATTGACTTCACGCAGACTTGCTTTCATGGTTAATAGCTGAACACACAGACTATCCGGGTTCAGATCCCAGCTTTCTGTGTGACTATGAATATCAATTAACCTCCGTGTGCCTCAGTTTCCTCAACTGTAATCTACAGATAATAAAGCTATGTAAGGAATAAATGACTAAGCGAATAAGCACTTAGAACATAAGTGGTAACTTAAAAGATGCTTTTTCTGGGCCTGTATCATGAGGAGGTGTTGAGCTCCCTTGCTTTTTGCAGCGCCCCCTTACTTTGCATCTGTGCCCTTTGAGCTGAGCCTTCCTTCTCCTAGTCACTTTCAGTCACCTTGGGCTCCAGGAAGAACCAGAGTCACTGATAAGCATTTTGAGACCGAAGGCAAACTGTCCCTCAAACAAACAATGGCATCTTCTTATTAGCTCCGAGGAAATAGCCAAAAACTCAGGAGATCACCTGCCAGGCCACTTGTTCCTATTCTGTTCCAGTGGTAAAGCAATAACTACTTTTCTGGAATTCCTCCAAGGACAAAGGCTGAGCTAATGGTCAACTAGGCCATGCCAGTAAGACTATTTCAACTTTACATACCTTTCTCACACCCCGCCCCCAACTCTCCCGAGTTAACCTGAAGCCAACCTCTGAAGATGGCTGAAGATGTGAAGATGTACTGAAGTGCTGCCTTCAGTATTATGCTGCCACGTAATAAATCTTTTCATTTTTACCATGTATCTCTGTTTAGCATATGGGAGCAAGTGGCCGAACCTAAAAAGGGCCTCCTGGACTTTGGACTTACAGGGTCTAAAAACCCAGTTTCAAGAACAGAGTTAGGACCTTCATAAAATTACTGCATGAGCATTAGCTATAATATTTATCTTTAGGCTTCAGTTTCCTCATTTGTAAAATGGAGCAGATTGGAATTAAGTGAGGCTGTGAGGAATTAAATAGTCAATACGAGTATGGTTTGTGGCCTTGTGACCATGCCTGAGAGAGAGAGAGAGACAGAGAGACAGAGAGACAGAGACAGACAGAGTTCCCCGAATCACAGTTGGCCTAGTGACTGCAGGGTCTGTGGTACTACCCAAGGGTCCAGGGCCCAGGCCAGCCCTCATGGCCATCTTGGGAAGTTAGAATGTTTTAGCGATATCAGGACTATAGGAATTTAATGGACAATAAGCCATGGCTGAGAAGAGTAAAGTGCCTTGTTCAGGATGGCACAGAAAGTTGGAGATCTGGAACCAAGGTTTCCTGGTTCCTAAACCAGCCCTCTCTCAGGGACTTAGAAGGGAGGGGAATAGTTGGGATGGACCTGGAAGGGCTGCCAGGTAGGGGGAGAGGGAGGAAGATGATGTTCCTGGAGGAGGGCCCAGGCAGGGGTGAGAGATGGTACCAGTAGAAGGTGACAAAAGGTGGTGAGGGTGACAGGTGAGGGCACAGGCACCCTCTCTGCAGGCCCAGGAAAGAGAGTAAGGACTCTAAAAGGGGGCAGTGGGCAGTGAACTAATGGAATCTAACACTTACCCCACTTTCAGGATGAGCTGTCCATGCCAACTCCGATGTCACCCATTTTGTATCCATGAGGGTCTCTGGGGAACAAAGAAGAAGAGATCAGCTAATAATCTCCAAATGCAGAGGAACAAGTTGCCCTGATCCCCACTGGGTACCATACCTCTAAGTCCCCAAAGATTCTAGGTCTCCTTTAGGAAACCCTGCTGTTGTCCCCAGGGATGTCACCGCCCCAAAGATGTTAGGTCAGGCAGGCTGGGGGTGGGTGTCTGCCGCTGACCCCAGGCCTGGGTTAATGAGGCTGGAGCAGAGGCCGGTTCACACACCTACAGGCTCTGCTAATCTCCACACAAAGGGGCCAGCAGGGCCTTTATCCTGGAACAAAGGGCTGTGTGCTACAGCCCCTGGCAGCCCTGGCCTCCCCTGACTCCAATCCCAGCACAAAGACCCAGCCTCACACAAGGTCCAGAGGAAGGGAAGAGAGTGACAGGCTCAGGCCCACTCCCACCCAGCCTCCCATCGGCCACCTGGGGAAAGGGAGGAAGGGATAGGAATGCTTTTTGAGGTCCAGCACCAAATCCTACACCAAACTTGCCAGCAATCCTTGGAGAAGGTCTAGAGAGAACTGGTAAAGCTGTTAGGCTACTAGGTAAAAGTACATGAGGGGGTGAAGAAGGGGGCTCAAATTCTGCTCTAGCTGACTCTGTGGTTATAAAACCCTGCCCTCTGACCATTCACCCCTCTGTCAAGAAAGAACAGGAAAGGGACTGGAAATGATGATGTGTTCCAATCAAGCTGTTGTTACCCCTTCCAGGAAGCCTTCCCTGAATATTCTCTGAAGGGCTAGAGGTGTCAAGGCCAGGCAGAGACTTGAGGGCAGTACCTAGCCTGGGTTCTGAGCCCATGGCCTCTGCTCCTAGCTCAGTCATAGGAGGGGCCCATAAACATACCTGACATACCCTCACTAGGAACCTGGGAAAGTTCTACTCTTCTGGGGACAGAGACCTAGTAGTCTGTAGCTGGACAGGAAGGGAAGGGCTGCCATCTCCCCTGGAGCTTGGGAGTCTGGGCAGCCAATAATAGTTCAGCCCTCAAACGGGGCTGAAATGAGCAGAGCAGAACCAGAATATCTGGAACCCTCTACATCCAAGGGAAAGGGGGCCAGACAAACCCACAGGCTTCAGGGGAGGCAGAAGACCTGAAGAGTGGACAGGGCAGCTGTGTCCCCAGACCCCCCAGGGACAGCCCAGGCAGCAGCCACCCTGCAGGGAGCTGGGCTCCCTCCTGTGTGGCAGTAGCTGCTGATCTCGGGAGTCCAGGCTGCAGAATGAGCTAGCCCAGCCTCCTCTCTGTGGCCTGGCAGGCCCCCGTGGCTGACAGACAGACAGACACAGACATTTGGCAGGGGGTCCTGCAGGGAGGCAGAAGCTGGGGCTTGGTGGAGGCGGAGGGTGGGCTGAGGAGCTGGAGGGATGTGCGGAGCGCGCTGGCTGGGAACAGACAGCCTGAATGGCCGGCGGCGGACTACAAAAGACCGTGAGATGGAGAGACCAGGAGGCCCAAAGAGACAGAGAGAGACACGGAGGAGGAGGTTGCCAAGTGGTCTCATCCCCAGCCGGCAGCCCGGAGTATTCTGGTCCCTGGGAGCAGTGGAGCCGAGCCTAGCGCACCCCCTCCCCCAAGCCAGCCAGCCAGCCAGCCAGTCCGCCTGCTTGTCTGCCCGCCGCCCGCCCGCCGCTGCCCGCCCGAGCAGGCAAGGGCTCCCACCGCTCCCTCCCGCAGCCTCCCTCCTCCCTCTCCCTCACTTCCTTCTGCTCAGCCGGTGCCAAACCCATCTGGAACTGTTTAAACCCAAATATTCAGCCCCCTCCCCCTCCAGCCAGATTCCTCCACAGTTTAAAACAAGCCCTGCGCTGGCTTCGGGAGGAGGGAGGGGCCGGTGGGGAGGCGGGCGCAGGAGGGAGGGCGGGCGGCTCTTCATTTCTGTTTAATTTCTGGGGAGCTGGGAGGGAGCGGGGAGAGAGGGGATCGGCCCCTGGCCATCGCACCGCCTTGGCCATCGCTCAATCTCGGCACATTTTTCCCATTAATGAGGAGAGGACTTGGATTTCGAGTCCTGTGCGCCTGAGGAAGGGCTCCGGTCACCCGGGTGGGGAGGAGGGCGGGCGGCTCTCGGTTTCCCCATTTCTGGGGGAGAGGAAAAGGGGGGGGGGGTTATCCTGCAGCGTTGTCCACACACACACACACACACACACACACACACACACACGGGAGGCCAGGCCAGGGCCTCTTCTGTGCCCCAGCCTGAGAGAGGTATCTGGGGGTGTCCTAGAACACATGTGTCCGTGGCATTTTCTCGTCTCCGTGTGTGGCTGTGTGCCTGCGTATGTACATATGCGCTAAGGACAAAAGAAGCACAAGTGAGCAACCTCCAAACTCTCCCAGCTGCTAACTGCACCCCACTTCTCTGCTCTACTAAGTTGGCTGTGAGAGGAGATGAGCGATGAGGACCACCCCCCAGACACAGGGCTCACACTGCCCCCCCCCCCAAGTCACCGAGGAAGCTGGTTCAAAGCCAGGGTTTTTTGGGGGGATTGGTCTTGGAGGCTCAGGAGCAAAGCAACACTCTTTGAAGCTTGCACAGGGCAATGGGGGACAGCCACGTGGCAGCAGCTGTGTGGCCCTCACCTGTGCACACGCACAGTTGCACACGCAGTACCCAGTTCTGAGGGGCTGCGCTTGTTCCCCACCACTGGGGCTAAAGAGTGACAAGTCAACACATATGGTGGACGAAAACACACAAAGCTACAGCCAGTCTGCCTTTTCCAGACACCCAGATGCATATGGTACAAACAGATTAGTCTTCCTTTGACATTCATATACAGTGGATTGTTCTTACTCGCAGATCTCACTTCACTTGCCTTAGAGCCATCCTCTCAGCCTTCCTTGGGGCTCATACTCACACGCCCTGCCCAGCCTTCTTGCATGCCCACCTGCAAACACGATCACCAGCCACAAGGCTCACAGTCCAGGTGTGGAGTGCAAACACAAATATCAGTTTCTCTGTACAACTTGGTGATATGTCCTTACAGACACATGGGGAGTTATAGTCAGATGCCTAATGGCCCTAGAACATGCCACAGCCCTCCTGAAGGATCATGCAGGTGCACTATCAGTTTATACCTAAGTTTGTGCAAAACCTCAATGGTGCATCCCCCATGCACAGCACACACACACGGATATACACATACATATACACACATACACATGCATACCCTACAAGTGTGTTCTTTCTCTGAGGTGTCTGCAAGTAGGACATCACCTGTGGGATGGAAGGAGGAATTGAGAGAGTGTGTCACCCTTCTCCGGACCCCAATTCTGTGGTGCCTCTCACTCAGGCAGAGCAGCTACACAGGTCACTATTACAAAGCAGAGGTGCTGGGCAGCCTTGGCCACAAGCACTGGGCAGGTACAAGCCCCAGCCCTTGATTCCGGTTGTCCTGGCTCAGTCAGGAGCTGTCAGTCAGGTCACGAGGCTAGAGGCGGGCAGGGGTATGAAGAAGATTTTGGGAGTGGTTGGGTGCGGCCTCTCCAGGTATAGCCCCTGCCCAAGCAGCAAGCGCTTTCCCAGCCAGCACTAGGGCTCTGTCTAGGGCTCCAGAGCCTTTGAGAAAGGGGTAGCACCAGGAAGAGATTTAGCCCCAGGAGCCTTCGGTCATACTGTGCCATATACAAGTTGGGGGCCCAGCATAGGGAGGACATTGTAGCACTCAGCTTGCCTCTGAGGGCCTCTTGAAGAGGTCTCTGAGAACCTGCCACTTGCCCTGGGGAAAGGCTAGAGCTACTACAACTTTGTGGAACTTTCAGGCTCCACTGTGCCTCCAAGTCACCCAGAGCATCCCACTGTGCAACAGGAGTGCCACTGATACCCAGGAAATCAAAACAGGAACAGAGCAAAAACAACAACAACAAAAAGCCTACAGCCTAAACTCCAGCCTAGGTACTTCAATGATAGGAAAGGTTAAGTCCCAGGCCCCGGGCCTGCAGTGTGCTAGGACAGGAGGACAGAAGGACAGGGGCATGGGGAAAAGCATCCTGGGACATATATGTTGTAAAGGAGACTAGCTCACCCAGGGCCACCTTCCCACCCCTCCCCTGGTCTCCAGGCCACATGTCTGGGACAGTGGGGAGGGGGGGGGAGCATCTCTGAACAGAGAACACATTTTGTTTTTCATTCTTGCCCTCAGATCACGGGGAATTATAATTAAATAAACCTGAGAGGGAAAAGAGGGAAGAAACACAAGGCAGGGAGCTCAAATGCCTTAGTACTCAGCAGTGCCCCCTCCCTAAGTTAGCCCTGCCAGCTAGACAGAGAACACAGACAGATAGCCCTCCAACCTTCTCTTGGGATGTGGGCCCCATTAGATCTGGCCAGGAGCTGAGAGCAGAAAGTCATAGATCTGGCCCCAGGGTAACCCTTGGGCCAGGGGGCTGCCCCAGCCCATCAGGTAGCCAGCTGTCTTGTCCCCCCCCCACCCCCCCCAGCTGCCCAATCCCGACAAACCAGTTTGACTCAGCACAACAGGCAGGGCTACAATTTTCAAACTATGCAGGCCTGGTGATTCAGCCTCTTCTGCTGCTTAATTAGTAGAAGGCCGGTGGCGGTGGAGGAGGCCGTGCCCACGACAGCCTTAGCTTTAGCTTCTCAGTTGCTGAGGCCAAAGCGGTAATGGATGGCAGCAACAGTGACAAACAAACTGGTTTCCCCAAATACCTGTCACTGTCCCTTCCCAGCAGTTCTGAAGCTCCAGCTCAGGATAAACAAGAATAAGATGGGGGTGGGGGGAAGAAGGAGGAAGAGAAGGGGAGATGAGCCAGAGGCAAGTCCAACAAAGGGAACAAGCCACAACAATCCTAGACTATTGTCCCTTCGAGGCTTCCACATTACTCCTCTGAGGAGATGGACTGGCATACTACCTTTTCCCCAGTGTCAGGTTCCATGGCAGTGACTCCTCAGCTGGCATTGCTTGGCTTGCTAGAGCCTGCTAATAGTTTCTTACAATCTGCTAATAGTTTCTCCTTTCCCAGTCTGAGAACCTTCCTCAGATGTAAAGGTGGCTCAGTCATTCCTCACCCCAGGCCCCATTCTTGACCTGCTCACCCCAGTGGACCATACTTCCCCATCCATTCATGGTCCTGAAGGAGGGAGGCTTGGAAAACTATAGAACATTACTCAAAAGGAGTCTGAATGACAAGGTGGCCTCTTTCCCTGTGTCTGGAAGTACCTCCCAGGGCAATCTGTAGGCAGGACAGTAAGAGGTGATTTTTTTTTTTTTTCTGGCTAGGTAGGACAAGCAAAACCATAGACTCCAGTCACATGGAAAATGAGAAGATCTTTAGAAGTAGAGCCTTGGTGAACCTCAAGTGTGCAAGGAAAGAAGAAGAATCAGGTGCCAAGCAGCATCTAACTAGTGGGCACGTGAGAGTTGCATACTCAGCTCAGAGAACCTGGGACTAAATGCAATTGATGACCCAAGCTGCAGAGAAGCCAAAAGGACAAGGGCAAACAGAATCTTGACCAAGTCAAATGGATGGAGGAAGCTGGATGATGAACGTGTTGGGGAGTGGAAGGCTGAAGAGCTCATCAGTGCTAAGGGACCCACATAGCCTTGTCCCCTGGACATCACATCCAGGATCTAGAAGTCCACCTATCCTATACTTCATTCCTGGAAGGAGTGGGGTGGGTACAGGCAGGGGCCTAATGAGTTATTTCTCTTTCCATCCCTTCCTTCCTTGGAGCTGGCTGCAGGGAGAAATGCCCCCCCCCACCTCTTTCCCATCATTCCTCCCTCCACCCCCTACCCCCAAGCGGGATAAGGGCAGTTTCACTTCCCACGCTCCCCAAGGAGCAGACCCTAGGGTAAGGATAGCAACCACAGTTAATCCTTGAATAACAATGACTGTGTGCTAAGCACTTTATACACAGTCACAATTCAGTCCCCACAACACTGAGGCCAGTACCTTCACTATCTCATGAAGGAAGAAACTGGGTGGGTAGGTGTAAGGCTGGAATCTGCGTATCTTTTCGCACACTGCAAACTGATGACCACAGGGTCTAAGGCTGCAAAAGTGAAGGCATTGGTGCAAACCACCCTATGTAGGCTCTGTTTCTTGGGGGTGGGGGTGGGGAAGGGGGAGGCCCATGGGTCTGGACTTCTGTATGAGACCTTCCCCTGCTCCTACAAGCTTCTTCAGGGCTGAAGGAAGAAGAGGGAATGGGAACAAAATGCCCCTTCAGTGGGCTGCTCCAGCCAATCTAGAACTGTCTCTATCATCACCAGCTTCTTGGCCTTGGAAGGCCTGGATACCAGTTCCTGGCTAGGGCATGCCTCAAGGGGTCTAGGAGACTGTTTAGAAAGAAAAGGAGAAAGCAAGGAAAGGGAGGAGGGAGGGAGACAGGGAGTGAGCCTCCAATGACCCAAACCACACCCCCACACACACCCCACAACAAGGGCTGTGGGCCCTGACACACACAGGTGACACACAGCTCAGCAAGTGTGAATCTGAGTACTGGTGTGTCAATGTCGCCTCTCCTGGACTGAGACAGACCCAGACCTGAGAACTGGCTCCCTGGTTCACACCCTAAAGGCAATCAACAACAAAGCCCCACACTGGTTTCTCACGCTTGCGATCCTATCACACACATGTGGGTGAGTGTGCGCAAGGGTAGGCGCGACCTCCGTGTGTCTGTCTGAATTTACACGAGTCCACCCATGTGAATCGATCTGTCTGCATTGTGGGCTCAAAGATAAAAAGAGGAGGGGGATCACAAGAACCTCCCGGCCCCAGCAGCGAAGATGTAAAAGCACCAAAGCAGATGCCTTCTCTCCCAACCGTGCTAAAAGATTCTTTCCTGCCAACCATGAAGTTTACCGATTCTGAACACAGGAACTAACCAAGTTACGTAGAATTTATCTTTTTGTTCCGAAACCTAGAAAGTGCCTACATCTGTCAGAGATGCCAAACCTAACTACTGCCCATATTCCAGTTTCCTCCAAAATTCTGTGCGATCTCTTCTCCCATATTAAGGAAGACTTTCGCCCCCTCATTTAATGGCTCCACTTTTTCCTTTTTTGAGTACAGTGTGTGTGTGTGTGTGTGTGTGTGTGTGTGTGTGTGTGTGTGTGTGTGTGTGTGTGTGTCCCTATTGTTTTTGACCTGTGTCTGTGCCTGTCTCCAGCAGGTCGGTGTCAAGTGGCTTGTGTGTTCGTTCCAGGGCCACTACAGGCTGTCCATGCAAGCACAATCGTCGGGAAGTTGGAGCTACCCCACAGCGGCCGTTTGGGCAGGTTTCACAAAAAAACCCACCGGCTTTCCCACCGCACTGGCTGCGGTATTTACCTGGGGCAAAGCCCACTGCTTTGGGGGTTCAATGGAAACCCAAGCCCTTAGAAAGTGGAGCTTCGGAGAAGGGTGCAACGCAGGCACTCAACAACCTCCAGCGCAGTTGGCGCTGGGTAAACCCTAAACAATAACCGGCCCCCGCCTCTCCACCCCACAGCCATCCCCTGACCAAGAGGGGTGCGCGCACCCCACACAGTTAACTCCAACGGGCTCCTAACCACCGCCGCCCCCCCAACTAGAGAGTCCGGTCGCTCGTCGCCTCTACACGCCACGGGCTGGCGGCCCCCAGCCTTCCCCGGTGGGTCACCCACACTGCCTCTCCTGCTGGAGGGACCCAGGGCCTGGCTTCTCTGCCGAGATGTGGGGTGCTCCCACCAAAGCCCACTGCCAGCCCGTGACTGTGGGGACGCTCATTCTGAGAAGCCCGGCTGCCTGCAATCCCCCCACCCCGTGCGCCGCGGGGCCCGCTCCAGCCCCAGGCGGCTTCGGGGGCGCCCTCCCCACGCCATCCTCCCACCCTTGGGCGGGCGCGGGCGGCGGGACCTCCCCGACGTGCGCTCAGCCCGCAAGGACTCACCCCACCCGCCCGTTCCGCCAGGCCCGCGCGCGCCGGAGCCCCGGGCACCTTACCCGGGGCGCGCCCCCCGACGCCGCTCACCTTCGAGCGCCCGGCAGCCGGCGGGCAGCAGGAGCGGCAGCAACAGCAGCGGAGGGAGCAGCGGCCGAAGCCCCGGCGGCGGCGGCGGCGGCGGCGGCGGGCGGGCTCGGGCCATGGCCGGGGGGTTGGGGGGCTCCGGGAGCCGAGCCGGGCCGCGCCGCGCCGACGGGGCTACAGGCACCCGAGAAAAGGTCCGCTCGGCAGACTGGTGGGAAGGCTCGCGTACGGTCCCTGGAGATCCGGGCAAGAAGGGGGCGCGATCCCGGCGGGCGGCTCCGGAACCGAGGCGGCGCCCGGAGCCTGGCGATCCTGAGATGCGGGCAGGTCGGTCCCGCGGGAATCTGGACGGACCGGTCCAGGAGGATCCCGGGCACTGGGAGGTTCGATGTCGGACTCCGGGAAGCAGGAGGGCGCAGGTGGTCGGGATGCTAGGTGCACAGTAATCCGGCAATCTGCTGCCAGCCGACCTCAGATCCTGGGCTCCGGGAGCGCACGCCGTCCGGGATCCGAGCTGGGATCTTGCTGCGAGGCTCACGTACTCACTTCTGCTGTCCCCAGCTCTAGCGCGGCCGCTCTGGGCAAGAGGGGCGGGAGCTTCCACCTGCCAGTCATTGCCTCGATCCCGCCCCCAGCGTCCAGCCGCCCACTCACAGACCGCCCGGCCCGCTGGTTAGGTTTCGGGAGCATCCAGCTGGAGGTTCTGTTGGCTGAGCCTCCAGCTGGCCCTCCCTCGCGGATTGGGGCTAGAGTAGGCGGGGCCAAGGAAAAGATGAATTAGATTGGGCGGGGCTAAACTGTCAATCACGGGAGAAGCCCGCCTCCTGTCGTTCATTGGTGATTAGTAGTCAACTTGTGTCTGAGGAGGTGACAGCTATATAGAGCGAGCCAGGGGCGCCCTCCTGTGGCCTACACGGGCCCTGAGACGCCCCCATGTGGCTGTCTCTTCTTCCTAGCAAGTCCCTAGATTCAATTTAGGCATTCAGGGTAGGTTGGAGGGGTAGGGAGGAGTAGGAGAGGAGAGGAAAAAGGGAGGTGTTTTTCAGTTCATTCATTCATTAAGCGATGCGTTTAGCTGTTCATTCAAGAAACAAGTCAGTTCATCCCACTGTGCGTCAGACTGTATTCTCTGCTGGCACTACCAAATGTGTAGGACAGAGGACTGTGTTATCCAGGTTGTAGAGGCCCAAACGTAGTCTTGCTGTAGAGTGTAACACGCATTACTGTAGAGAGAGAACCGAGTTTTCTCATGGCTAACGTTTAGTCCTGAGAAAATGACATCTGAATGTCAATATAAAAGATAAATAGTAAGGGAAGGGTGGGGGAGAGGAGGAAGGGTGTTCCAGACAAGAGAAAATACACTCATGCAAAAGAAAATGATTGGAAGAATCCCCAAGTTCCAAAGAGCTTAAGTGTAGAGTTAGAGCTGAAAGGGGCTGGAAGAAGTTGAGAAGTAGTAGGTGGGGACCAGGGGAAGGTTTTATTTTTGGATTTATGATAAGGCCTTCCTGTGAGCTGGGAATCTGAAAGTGGTGTTAGCTTATCAGCTTAGTATGGCTGCTTTGGGGGAGGATGAATGGGTAGAGACAAAGGTGCAATCCCCAGGCCAGCAAGGAAGCCATGAAAAAAGTCAGGAGGAGCAAAGAAAGTGCGTTGGCTTAGGATGATAACTGTCAGGAGGGGCAAAGAAGGCAGGTTCAAGGTGGATTTAAGAGGTAGCATTTGTGGAAATTTTTGTGATTTGGTGGGTAAGAGACATGTAGTGGCCTGAAACATCAAAGAGAACCCAGAGTATTCTGGTTCCAGAAAATTGACACCTGCCCCATTCACTCCACAAACATTTACAAAGTGCAATAAACACTGAAACAATGGCTCACATTTATTTCAGGTAGGTGTTATTATAGCCTCATTATACAGACAAAACTGATGTCTACGAAGGCTTGGTGGCTTGCCCAAGTTACATAGCCAAACCAAGACAAAGATGGGACTTAGACCCAGAAGAGCATAGCATTTAGACATGTGTTCTACTTCATTAGAAATGCAAAGAGCACCTAGGTGCCTGCTTGGAATTCAGAATCTGGAGTTCCCCTTGCCCACCTAGGACATTAGGACTTGGAATCTCTGGGGTATGGGCCCTGAATAGCATATTAAATTCTAAAGTCGCTGTTACTATGCAGCCTCTCATTGTCTTTTAAAGGGATATCCTTGTATAACCTCTAGGAGACTTTCCCAGCTACCTTCAAGTTTTCGGACTCAGTGAGGGTCAGGTTCTAAGTGGTGGTCACAGAAACAAGAGTGGAACAGTTAGTCCTCTGACCATGAAGTAACCTAGAACTCCAGTCCTGCAAAAATCCCAATATGGTAGATGGGGTCATGAATCCAGAGACCAAGGTCCTTGCTCTGAGGGAAGTCAGTCTTTCTGGTCAAAGACTGAAGCATGTGTGGACTCAGGAGGTGGAGATGGGGAAGGACCATTATTCTGAGGCCCTGATTCCACCCCAGAATCCAGGCATTTCTGCCTCCCAGACCTGTTCTCAAGCCCTCAGGCTTTCGGAAACACCTCTTAATGTTTTAGATCACAGAATCCCTTCTTGTAGCTCTATTTGTAAAGAGCTAAAGAAACTGAGGCCCAGAAATGGGACTGTTTTTCTGTAGTCCCCTCTTCTCTGGGGTGCTGGTTGGAGTTGACCAGGCTGATATTTCAGCAGGTGGCCTAGCACCAACACCTCCCAGCTCCTCTTTGTAAGGCGGATCTGTGAGGCTGGCACTCCTGTTTGCTCAGCATTTGTGCCAGGCTAAACCTCACCCTCGACAAACACAGCCAGCCAGGCGGCAGGCACCAAGCTCCTTTGTTCTTGGGCCTGATAGTAAAGGCAACAGGTAACGGAGGACCTGTCCTCACCGGATGTTGGCACCATGGTTCCCACGGGAATGCTTCCTGAACAAAAGGCCAACAGGCCAGAGAGCACTGGGGTGCTGGCTACTAGAGCCTGGTGCAAGAAGATGACCACCTGGCAACAAAGGGGCATGGGATTGGGGCAGGTGGACAGTGGAGGATTGGGAACTCTACTAGATACAGAGGTCTGGGACACTGCTCTTCCTTTGGCATTATATGAGCAGAAGGTCCCAGGTTTCTTATGTTTCCAGGCTGAAGGACCCAAGGAACCCAGGAGGCAAGCTTTGACCTTGGATTTTGGAACAAAGGGTAGACATCCAGGCTGAGGTCAAGACCTTTCACTGATCCCATCATCCTTAGTATGTTTGAATCTGGAAAGAAATTTGATACAGAAGCAAAAGCTTTGACTGGCATCAGAGACCCAAGTCCAAGTCAGTGGGTTTAGATCTATAATAGGATCTATAATAAGAAGCTGAGTCTCCACATGAATAAGATGCTATCCACACCTTCCTCGCAGAGTTGTTGTGATACTCTGGCCAGAAGCACAGCAGGACCCTGATAAACAGTCCCTGTGATAATCAATGCCCAGTCCCTAGAGCCATTCTGCAAGTACTTCCACTTTGGGGACAACTACAGGAATGTGTGTGAACTCAATTAGGTCTTCATGCTTCTGTGTCTGTGACAAACGTCAATTTTTTTTTTCTTTTGGTGCTGATCCTGGGGCTTGAACTCAAGGCCCAGACACTGTCCCTGAGCTTTTGTGCTCAAGGCTAATGCTCTATCACTTGAACCACAACTCCATTTCCCTCAAAATAAGAATCTCACAGATTTTCCTGTCCAAGCTGGCTTTGAACCAGGATCCTCAGATTTCAGCCTCCTGAGTAGCTAGGATTATAGGTGTGAGCCACTGGCAACCAACTTCAGATCTTTTTATAAAGATGATGACATGTCTGTCCCTTGATTTGAGTGTTGGGATAGTTGCAAAACAAGGAGGAAAAGATCTTGGGCAAAAAGTGATAGTGGGAGTAATTTGCTAAATACTAGGGGGCTTCTGTTGAAAAGTAGAGTAGAGCCAGAGAGACCAGCGGAGAGGCCTAGGTAAGGGGTTGAGAGGTCTAGGTAAGGGGTTGATGTTGACCTGGCAGGGGTAGCACAGTAAGTAGTCTGAACACTAAGGTGTCAGTAGCTTCATTTACAGAGAAGGGAAGGAAGGACTTAGGAGGAGTAGGCTCAATTGTGGTAAAGGGGTGAGGTAGCAAAATGACTGGAGAGAGACTCAGGATTTTGTTAGTCCCATTAGACAACTGTCTCTCTCCCTCTCCCCTCCCACCTCACCATCATCCGCCCCCCATCCCCCCACCCCCAGCCTCTGAGCAGTCTCCATCCTGTTCTCTCTGGTCCCTGAAAGGAACTGACTGCTTCTGCCTGGATGCTCCTTCTCTAGTCTTCACAGGGATGTTTCCATCTTAGTATTTAGGCCTCAACTTAAATGTTACTTTCCTGACCACCTTGGTTTCCTACCTTCTCCTCATACCATCACTAACTATCCTATTACACTATTTTACTTTCCTTATACTACTTAGCACTGACTGAGATTATACCAATTATTCTTTGGTTTATACATCTATCATTGGTCTCTCCTGAACGTAAGCTTCCTGAGTTGGGGGTGTGGCTTAAATGGTACAGCATTGGCTTAGCAAAGGCAAGGCACTAAGTTCAAATCCCAGTACTGCCAACATAAAAAAGAATCTAGAAGCCAGGTGCTGGTGGCTGATGCCTGCAATTCTACACTCATGATCTGTGGATCATTATTTGAAGCCAGCCTAGCCAGAATAATTCTTGAGACTCTTATCTCCAAACAAAAACAAACAAAAAAAGAAGTGGAGGTGTGGCTCAAGTGAGAGAATACTAGTCTTGAGCAGAAAAGCCAAGCGATAACGTGAGGCTCTGAGTTCAAGTAACAGAATCAGCATATTCTCTCTTCCTCCCTCCCCGTCTTCCTCTCACTTAAGCTTCCTGAAAGTGGGAATTTGTCTTATTAGCCACTGAGTCTCCAGCATAAGCACCAGGGTTCTTTCTACATGAAGTCTCCTCTCAAGGACAATTCACTACACTAAAACCGTAAGCAAGAGAGCACGTGGTGCATTCTGCCACTTCTGATCCCCAAGTCTGTGGCAGACATTACTAATTAGTTGTGGCTTCTTTTTGCCATAGGTTGCTCCATTCAGCCCTGGCCAATCTATCAGATACAACAAAGTTAAATCTGGGGCTGGGAAGGTGGCACAGTGGTAGCGTTCTTGCCTTGCATGTCTGAGGCCCTGGGTTCGATTCCTCAGCACCACATAAGCAGAAGAAAAAGCCGGAAGTGGCTTTGGCTCAAGTGGTAGAGTGCTAGCCTTGAGCTGAAGAGCTGAGGGACATGCCCAGGCCCAGAGTTCAGGCCCCATGACCAGCACAAAAAGCAAGCAAGCAAGCAAGCAAGAAAGTTAACTCTACCTGCCATTCTTGCGTGCTCCCTGTGTGACCTTGTGTGAGTTTTTTAAACCTCTTTGGACCTCTGTTTCTTCATCTGAGATTTCATACAAAAATGTGGGGATAGATTTTCATCCCTCCCTTATGCCCCGACCCCTGATCTAGAACCTGGATACCACTGTATGGATGTTCACAGTCCCCCAGACAGGGGGTACAGTTCTTGTCTTTATGTTGAATGACAACCACTCCTGGAGTTTTCTGTTCCCTGTTTCATCCTGGCAGAAAAGCTGAAAAGGACTTTTGATATCTGGTCCAAAAACGTCTTTCCTTTTCAGATCAAGAAATTGACTTCAGAGAAGGAAAGCCAAAGGAGCCAGAAACTCAACAAAGACTAGTTGTCTACACCCAGCACCACTTTAGTAGCAGCCGCCTTTCTCCCTGGCACTTCAGGTCAGCGCCTACACCTCCTTGCAGTGCTGAGGAGACAGCTGCAGTTTCCTTATACCTGGGCACATTCCCAAGACCCACGAGGTGAGCAGCTTGGCTTCCCTCCAGGCCCAGGCAGTTGGCAGGAAGAGGATGCCCTGTGGAGGTCTGGCTCTTTCTCCTACTTCCGAGCCACCCATTCAAAGGAGGTGGGAAAGGTGCCGGCCTCTTCCTCTACAGCTGCTTTTGGAAATTGCCTTGGGTCTTTGGGCCAGAGCAAGGCTCTTCGCAGTTCCAAAACCAATTAATGCTTGGTTGGCAGCTTGGTGCCTTTATCTCCTTCTGATCCTACACGAATCATCCCCTCCAGTTCCTTGAAGCTATTTAACAGCCAGTATCCTCTCTGACAAGAGCTCAGTTTGGGCTTCCCTGGAGGAAGGGTGGAGGAGGAAATGGATGAGTATTGACTGAACCTCTCTGTGATCTTGGATGGAGGTACTTTAAACATCTCCCCGAGAGGGGGAGCGCTTCAGTGGCCTTTGAACCTGCCTGTGCAGAGCTCTTGTTTGCAAACGGTCCCTTTGTACTAGGAGCCCCGGCTTCTTTTCTAGTAGCTATTTGAGGAAACACTAATGTTTGCAGGAACACAGAGCCAGCTCCTGACTCTGGAGGACAGGGAGGACCCAGAGGGATCCAAAAGTGCTAATTAAGGACCAATACCCACAGCCATTTCAGGAAAGTTAAGAAATGGAAAAGACTTTGGCTTTCATGTTTAATTAGAAAGGAGGGAATATGAGGGACTAGGGGGAGTTTTTAGAAAGCTAGACGTTTAACTTGATATTTAACATTTCAGCCTATTTCTTGAGCAGTGATCATGGACCAGGTGTTCAAGTTCAAATTGGGAACCAGTAGACTGGGCCCCCATCCTTGGGGAGATCATACTCACAGGAGAATCAGGGCAGTAGCAAGCATTATGGGACACGCACAATGCCTTACAGGAACACAGATGGAGACTGGGCACCAACCCAGTTGCCAAAGACAGCTCCAGGACAGGGATCTTGGGAACCTCTCCAGGAAGGAAGAAGCACCCTGAGACCCTGTTAAATTAGAGGATGTGACCAGCCAGGTGCCAGTAGCTCATGCTGAGATCTGAGGATCAAGGTTCAAAGCTATCCAGAGCACATAAATCTGAGAGTCTCTTATTTCCAATTAATCAGCAATATCTTTAAGTTGAGTGGTGGCTTAAGTGGTAGAGTACCAGATGTGAGTGAAAAAAAAAAAAAATCAAGTAAGAATGTAAGGCCCTGAGTTCAAGCTCCAGTCCTGGCACATCCGCACACACACAAAATAAACATAAAAAAAAAAAAAGAAGGATATGACTAGCAGAGAAGATAGAAGCAAGGGTCTCTACGAAAGATACACACCGGGACCACCTGGGCCGGTTTTAGAAGAAAGAAGGCTCATCCATCTCCAGAGCTCTGGTCTGGTACAGTTTCAAAGCTCCCCTAATGCCATGAAAGGGGGGGAAAAGGGGAGGCATTAAATCCTAGTTTCAGGGTCAGCAATGAGTAGCCACCTTGGAGAGGGCTTTGTCTGCTGTATGAGGAGTTGAGTCCGGCTCAGGGAGATAAGACATTGCCGGTAGGTTCTAAGGCCTCAAGAAGAGGCTAAGTCAATCTCATTGCTTTATTAAAAAAACAGTGCCTTATAAGAAAATCCTAAGTTCATCCCTATTTGTTCTTCCTCCCTCCCTCCCTCTTCCCCTCACTGCTTCTGTGAAGGGAACTCTGGAGAGGTGTCCATGGGACTACCAGGGTCATGGCACTTTCAAGGTCTCCTGGCCTAGCTTCTTGCCAAAAGAAGCCTCCTTGGGACTCCCCTTCCTTCTGCAGAGCTGAGGGTCTTTGCCAGGTCTTTATCTACCATGTCTGGGCAGCGCAAGCCCTCTATACCTGCCATGGGAGCGGGGAACCAGACATCCTGGATGCCCACCTCTTACCCCTCTAGAGGATAACTTAGTTGGTCTGGCCAATTTCATCCTGGGCTCCCTTCCCAGCACAGCCAGAACTGGCACTAGATCTTGACTGCATGCAATGTGTACAGAACAAGTCAGGCCATTTCAACTCCCTGTTTTTCAAAGCTACTGTAAAGTGCAGGAAGTCAGTCATAATATTCAACATATCTTATGAAACTAGGAAAATTGAGGGGATGAGTGGGGTTGAGACAGATGAAAGAAAATTATTAAACATATTAAGAAGCATTGTACTCATAAACTGATGTGTTGAATTGGAACTGCTTAAAGATAATGGAAATATAATTAAAACACACACCAAGAATTAGACAGAGATTGATATGCCAACCACCAGGGGCTCATACCTCTAATCCTAACTACTCAGGAGGCTGAGATATGAAGGAAAGTCTATGAGATTTCCTCCCCCTGCCCTTTTTTTTTTGTCTGTCGTGGGACTTAAACTCTGGGCCTGGGCGCTATCTCTCAGCTCTTCAGCTCAAGGCAAGCGTCTACCACTGAGCCACAGCACTACTTCCGTTTTTTTGTTGGTTAATTGGAGATAAGAGTCTCACAGACTTTTGTGCCCAGGCTGGCTTTGAACCGTGATCCTCAGATCTCAACCTCCTGAGTAGCTAGGATTATAGGCATGAGCCACCAGCTCGTAGCTAAGTCCATGAGTTTTTCTTTTTTTTTTTTTGGGTCCAGTCGTGGGGCCTGAACTCTGGGCCTGGGCGCTGTCCCTCAGCTCTTCATCTCAAGGCTAGCACTCTACCACTTGAGCCACAGCGCCACTTCTGGCTTTTTTCTTATGTGGTGCTGAGGAATCGAACCCAGGGCCTCGAGCATGCAAGGCAAGTGCTCTACCACTGAGCCACCTTCCCAGCCCCGAGTTTTTCTTTTTTATCTCCAATTAACCAGAAGTGGAACTGTGACTCAAGTAGTAGAGAGGTAGCCTTGAGCAAAAAACAAAAAGCTCAGGGACAGCAGACTCTGAATTCAAACCTCAGAACTGCACACAGACACACACACACACACAGACACACACACACACACACACACACACACACACACACACACACACGGAAAAAAGAAAGATTGAACATTGAATCTATTTATGTCACGTCTGTTAGATTTTCCATGTTCCAAATTTTTTTTAAATTTTATTGTCAAGGTGATGTACAGAGGGGTTACATTTACATAAGTAAGGGAGTGAGTACATTTCTTGTTGAGCCTGTTATGTCCTTCCCCATCTTCTTCCCCTTTCCCCCTAACCCCCATTTGTACAGATCACTTCCAACATATTGTCTGACTGTCACTGTTGCATTAGTTTTTCCTTTGTCCTTTGTCTCACCATTTTGTTGTTCCCCTTCCCTTCCCAAACAGTTGTCATAAATATACTTAAGAAAAGGAGAGCTGAGAAGGTGGCTCAGGGGTACAGTGCTTGCCTTGCATGCATGAGGCCCTGGGTTCGATTCCTCAGCACCACATAAGCAGGAAAAAAAAACTGGAAGTGGTGCTGTGGCTCAAGTGGTAGTGCCCTAGCCTTGAGCTGAAGAGCTGAGGGACAGCGCCCAGGCCCAGAGTTCAGGCCCCATGACTGGACCCCCCAAAAAAAGAAAAAAGAAAAAAGAAAGAAAAGAAAAGAAAAGAAAGGGAGACAACGGAAAGCTGAGATTTTGAAGCCAGACCTAACAGCCTTTCTTATTTATTTATTTTTGTGCCAGTGCTAGGGCTTGAACTCTGGGTCAGGGTACAGTTCTTTAGCTTTTTTGCTCTAGGTTAGCACTCTACCACTTGAGTCACACTTTCACTTTTAGCTTTTCACTTGTTAATTGCAGATAAGAGTCTCAGGACTTTTCTGTCCAGCCTGGGTTTGAACTATGATCCTCAAATCTCAGCCTCTGATCAACTAGGACTTCAGGCATGAGCCGCAGGCTCCTGGCCATTTCCTTTTCAGACTGTCTGGGTCCTCCTGATCCTCTCTGGATCAAGGTGAAACTCCACTACTAGCAAGAAAGAAGCTGGCACAGTGGGGGCGGAAGAGCTTTGGAGACACAGGAAGGTGGCTTCTGACCTCCCTCCTCATTAGCAAGTCACCCATCTCTGATCACCAGGAGAAGTTGTAAGGATTAGATGAGAGACACCTGTAAAAAGTGTGATAGGGTACATAGCACGAAGTAGATCTTCAGTAAATAATAGTGTGACGAACTGGGAAGGTGGCTCAGTGGTAGAGTGCTTGCCTTGCATGCATGAGGCCCTGGGTTCGATTCCTCAGCACCACCTACGCAGAAAAACCAGAAGTGGTACTGTGGCTCAAGTGGTAGAACACCAGACTTGAGCTGAAGAGCTGAGGGACAGCTCCCAAGCCCAGAGTTCAAGCCCCACAACTGACAAAAAAAAGAAAAGAAAAGAATAATAGTGTCACTGTCGTTAATGATAATTATTATTACTTGTGCTGGGCATTCTGTCTAATGCCAGATTCTTTGAACTTCAGTGTCTCCCTTTGTAAAATAGGAGATATATCACATAGCTTATAAGGGTGCTGTGGTCAGCAGGCGGGCAGGCACTTTGACTTTTTTTTTTTTTTGGTACCAGTCCTGGGGCTCAAATTCAGGGCTTGGACAATGTCCTTATGGGTTTTGTTAGTTTGTTTGTTTTTCTCAAGGCTAGCACTCTACCACTTAAGCTCTACTTCTGGCTTTTTGGCAGTTCATCGGAAATAAGAGTTTCATATACTTTCCTGCCTGGTCTAGCTTCAAACCATGATCCTTAAATCTCAGCCTCCTGAGTAGCTAGGATCACAGCTGAGAGCTACCGATGCCCAGTTTGAAAGACTTCCTATTAAATCTGAAAGCCATTTATGGGTTGAGAAAATACTACCTCATAGGCCATCAAACCTTTCAACCCTTACCTGCTCAGGTGATGACTGCTCAGATTGACCAAACCGACCACAAAGCATCCTCATAGATCCTGAGGATGAAACTTGGCTCCTTGTCGGGTACATGGGCTTGAATTAGTTATTCAAGAGCAGGACTCTGGATTTGCACCAAATTGGAAATGTCCAAGATGAGATTCTCCTAGGAACAAATCCCCTTCAGCGTTGCTGACTCCTGGACAGAAGCCAACTTTGGTTTGGCTTTTTCTTCCCACTCTCTTGCCCTCAGCATTGAATAGGAGTTAAATGAAGTGAGAAATTGATTAGATTAAAAAGTGACCAGAGGACCCAGGAATAGCCAAACCTTTGCTTCTAGTCATCCCTCTTTCCATAACCTTCCAAAGGCCACAAACCAATTGGCATGACTCTAAGCTTGGGTGAGTATACAAGTCCCCCAGGGCAGGCTGCTCTTGAGTTGAATGGGGGTCCTGCTTCCATCTGCCATCCCAGGTAGGGTCTTAGGGATGTGGAATCCACACAAGGACCCTGCCAAGTACCCTGGCCCTCTGTGGGAAGACAGGAGAAAGAAGCTGCCAGGCTGTTTTCCTGACCCAGTGGCATCAATAAAGGAAGCTGCAGAAGGAGCAGAGCAATGTTGGGTGTGTTTTCTCGCACTGTGACCATCCCTATTGATGTCTTGGAAAACTGGCCACATAAATGAGCATCCCTGGGGAAGGCAGAGCAAGGGAAAGAGGCTGAGAGGAGTCTCTCCATTGCCCATAGAGATACAACGGTGGGAAAGGCAGGCAAGGTCCCTGCCTGCAGGGAGCTTACAGCATAGCAGGAAAATCATTAGTGGCTCGGTCAAGTGATTAGAATGTAATGATAACTGTGTTGTGTGGGAAGACTTGGATGTTATAAAGGCGAAGGCCAGGCAAAGCTGTGCTGAGGAAATGCTGTGGATGCTGAAATGCCAGGAATGGTTGACATGGGCAAGGTAAACTGGGGAGAGGAAGGAGGGCATGAAGAGCAGGCAGAATCCCGCTGAGGTGCACTCATGAACAGAGATCTTGTTTCTGGGATTTCCCTCGTAAAATCGCTAATTCTAGAAAGTGTTCTGATCTCCCGTGCCCCACAATGCTCTGTCCTCAGTCCTCAGGTATTTGCAAGTCTTCCACTACTCAGGGTCCTTGGAGTACCTTGGAAGTGCTGAGGGCTCATTGCTCTGTTCCAGACCCCAGATACCTACCAGCTCCTGGGCATCTATCTCCGTCTGTCCCAAAGTCAGCTTGTCCCAAATTACAGCCATCTCCACCCCTTGGATCCTGTGTCTCAGTGAAGGACAGACAGCTCCTGCCATGTGTCCCAAATTACGGTGATTCCATCCTCCCTTCACAAGTCTTATTAGCTCAATCAGGGTAATTGGTACACAAGTATTCCTGCTCCTGTTCTCTTGGCTTCTGGCCATCTACGTCCTCCCATCCTCTCAGCTGCTGCTTCTATCAGTAACATCAGTCCTCTCTTGCCTATTGGTTTTCAATGACCTTTGAACAGGTCTGACACCACCTAACCAGTGTGACATTCTGTTGTTACTATTTGTGTTTATGTGAGGGGTTTCCACCAGTTGCTTACAGCCTCATGCCCTTAGCTAGGGAGCAAATATAAAGACTGTGGGTTCTACAATCAAGCAGGTCAGGTTTATGTCCCTATCAGTGTGTCCTGTGCTACCTCTCTAAGTCTCAGTTCCCTCATCTAGAAAACAGAAATAATACTAGTATGCACGTGCTATTAGCAAATAGATGGCACAGCTGTTGTTTCTGTCCGCCCCAGATAGACTTTTTAGCCTCCTCTTAGCCTTCCTTCCAGTTGTCTGCCATCCTTAACTCCACATGGCAAGGTTGCCCCATCAAGAGGTGATGGGGAGAAGGGGTACAAGTTAGGCCATTCAGACTCATGTTATGCTAGTCCAGGAGCAGAAATGGCCACAAGGAGGCAATGTTGCTGGTTCACACCTATAATCCTAGCCTCTCAGGAGGCTGAGATCTGAGGATCACCATGCAGACCCAACCCCGGCAGACACATCGGAGAGACTCTTACCTCCAGTTAACCAGCAAAAACTCTGAACTGAAGGAGAGACACATGTGGTAGAGCACCATCTGTGAGTAAAAAAATGCTGAGAGCATGAAGCCCTAAGTTCCAGCCCCAGTCTCAGGGGGGAACATAAAAGAGAAAAGGAATAGCCCCAGGGGTGATTGAGGGAAGGAGAGACCATGGTTGCCTTCATTCTTCATTTCCAGAGCTGAAATACTTCCATTAAGGGTGATTGTTATCTTCCCCAAATGAAAATAGAAGAAACATCTGGAGAAACAGAAAACAAAACAGAAGCAACAAGGCAAAAAGTATCATTTGAGTTTTTCCTGTCCTGTCTGCTTCCAAGACTCTAAAAGGGTTGACTCATTTCTTTCTTTCTTTTTTTTTTTTTGGGGGGGGGGTCCGGTCGTGGGGCCTGAACTCTGGGCCTGGGCGCTGTCCCTCAGCTCTTCAGCTCAAGGCTAGCGCTCTACCACTTGAGCCACAGCGCCAGTTCCGTCTTTTTTCTTTTTGCTTATGTGGTGCTGAGGAATCGAACCCAGGGCCTCATGCATGCAAGGCAAGCGCTCTGCCACTGAGCCACCTTCCCAGCCCCTCATTTCTTTCTTTAACCAACAAATGTATTGAGTTCCTAGATCATGAAGAAAAATATTAAAAATAGTAAGGTAGCTGGGTGTCAGTGGCTCATGCCTGTAATTCTAATTACCCAAGTGGGTGAGATCTGAGAATTGAAGCTCAAAGCCCGCTTGGACAGGAAAATCCATGAGACTCTCATCTTCAATTAACAGCCAAAAAGCCAGAAGTGGAGATGTGACTCAAATGGAAGAGCCCCAGTCTTGAGCAAAAACGCTAAGGGACAGTGCCTAAGCCCTGAGTTCAAGCCCCAGTATTGGCACAAAAGAAAAGAAGTAAGATGCTGCTATTGTCCCTGGGAGAGTAATTGTGTTATGACACACATGTATATGTTTCCTCCCTCTCATTCTCTGTCTGTCATCTGTCTCTTTATCTCTTTTATCTCTCTGCCTCTCTCTCTCAATCTCTTTCTGTCTTTCAGTGGAAAATACAGGAATCACAAAAGCAGAGAGTACAATAGTCATGTGGGAAGATATTGAGGAGGGAACAACTCATAAAGACCTCATGGAGGTCACGACCTCACCACCTCCTGGGTCAAGTGACTCCTGCCTTGAAACTCCACAAGCAGAAGTAGCCCTCTTATAAGCCTGCCCTTCAAAGTAAGAGCCAAGGCCACTCAGCTGCGAATCTTATATGGACTTATTTCCAAGGAAGGCTCTGCCTTTGTTACATGCACTGCTGAGTGGAAGGCTTTCACATGGAGGTAACACAACACTGGAAAGGAACCAGCAAATGCTGATGGTCTTGAGCACTCCCCCCCCCCCCCCCCCCCCGGCCACCTGTCACCTCCCATGATGTCCTGTCATTTCCTCCAGAAGTTTGGATGGTGGAAGGCCCCTTGACCTACCTCTCCAGGTGGCTCAAACGGCCCAATTGTCTGAGCAAGAGCTCAGATTCTCTTGGACAAATGTCTGGGGGGAAGGGGAGGGAGGGGACTGTCTAGAAAGGAACTTGCCAGAGGGAGTCCAGCCATCCTGAGGCTGATGGCAGCACTGGTTGCCCACAAAGGATCCCTTTGTTGTTTCAGTAGGTGGCACGAGAGCTTGGTCACAATGCGTGAAGCATATCCGGCGACTGTTCCTCTGAACACGCCAGCAGGGAGCTCTGTCTGTTGACTTGGACAAGATTCTGGGAGAAGGAACACCGGGCCTATAAGCTGTCCCATGGGCAGTAATGAAGAAGCACCAGCAGGACTGCACAGGGAAAGGACTTCTGTGCTGTGGTCAATCCCTCTTTCTTCCATTTGGAGTGCTGTTGCTACAGCAACTATCGCAACCATCCCCCGTGACGCGCATACTATGGGCTCCGGGACCACAGCAGAGTGTCTGTGGATGGGGAATGAAGTTAATCACCCCTCTTCTCGTGGGTGGTCTGTATAAATTACCTTTCAAAACGAGCACGTTGAAGGTTTGATCATTGTGTGGATTCAACTTCCTCCAACTACAGTCTCCTCAGCCAAACGTAGGCATTTAGACTCCCTGGTCAGATGAAAGGTCAAAGCAAGAGGACAATGCCTGGAAGTAGATTGCTGGAGGAGATGGCCAACAAGCTTCTCCAAATCCCTCTCTCATTTCACGTCTTTCAAGCCATGTTCTGGGGCAGCATGCTCAGAATTCCTAATGACACAGCTTGCCTTGCGGCTTCATCCAGACTTTGCTAAGTCTTAATCTTCCAGAATGCTGTCAACATGTACAGCAATTCTCTCATTGTTTTTGCCACAATAGTATGAAGAATGTGGAATGGTAGCTGGGTGTCAGTGCTCATGCCTGTAACCTTAGCTACTCAAGAGTTGGAGATTGGGAGGCTGGTACAGGGAGAAAACGTTAGCAAGACCCCATCTCAATGAACAAGCTGAGCCTGATGCATTTGTCATCCCAGCTATGTAGAAAGATGGTCTAAATAGGAGGATTTTAGTCCAAGGCTGATCTCAGGTAAAAATATAAGACCCTGTTACAAAAAAAAAATAAGTAAAGCAAAGGATTGGGTGCATGGCTTATGTGGTAGAACACCTGAGTCACAAGTACAAGGTTCTGAGTTCAAACCTCAATAGCATGTTTTAAAAAGTCTATGTTTATATGTGTGGAATCTGACAATATTGAGTGGGGTGAGAGGTAGGAAGCAGCAGACACTGGCCTGTGGCTGGCAAGAGGGTAGATTGCACAACAGACCTAAAGAGCACAATATCTCTGGGTATTTGTTCTTGGGAGACTCATACATGCACAGCTGCGTACACAAGGGAGCCATTCACAGTAATGTTATCTCTAATTGTGGAAAGCTGTAAGTAGAGTCATGGCTCTAAAATATAGCCCATAGTGACTCACTCCTGTGACCCTAGCTTCTCAGGAGGCTGAGATCTGAAGATCACTGTTCAAGCCAGCCTGGGCAGGACATCCATGAAACTCTTATATCCAATTAACCATCAGAAAGCCAAACGTGATATTTATTGAAACAAACTCCAGGAAATGGAGCCAACAGCATTTTTCTTTGTTGCTATTTTCCTTATGTTTTTGTTTATATGCTTTGGGGAAGGTAAGTGGGACGCAGCAATGGAGGGGCAAAGGGTGAACAAATGCAGGAATGGTACTCATTAGACATCATATTAAAAATGAACTATACACAGGACACCAGTGCTTGTAATCCTAGCTACTCAGGAGGGTGAGATCCTAGGATCACAGTTCAAAGCCAGCCCAGGCAGGAACGTCCGTGAGATTCTCATCTCCAATTAACCACCATAAAACCGAAAGTGGCACTGTGGCTCAAGTGGTAGAGTGCTATCCTTGGGCTGAACAGCTCAAGGACAGCACTCAGACCCAGAGTTCAAGCCTCACAACTGACCAAAAAAAAAAAAAAAAAAAAGAACTATACTACTTGTGGGTGGAGATGGGAGGGAAAAACTAAGAGAGCAAGGGAAGAGGTGACATTGTCCAAAAGAAAATAGACTCTTTACCTGACTTACATAACTGTAACCCCTCTGTACATCACCTTTATAATAACAATATTAAAAAAACAGAGGTGGAGCTGAGGATCAGGTAATGGAGTGCTAGCCTTGAGGGGGAAAAGCTAAGAGACAGTCTCTAGACTCTGAGTTCAAATCTTAGTACTGACACACACACACACACACACACACACACACACACACACACAGCACAATCTTGGCTCCTTCTGCAATAAACCCAGACAGCAGGTGCTGCTGCAATGGAAATGGGGGGAAGAGTGGCTGTGCAGGATTACACTGGTGGCCTGTGGTGAGGGGGGGTGCGGGATGTGGCTACTTGCAAAAACAGCTCTACTGCCACCTTGGTGTCCTTTGGCCAAGAAGGCTGCTCAAATCTTTCCTCCTCTCCTTCTTTCTTTCCTTCCCTCCTCCTGTTTCTCCTCCCATCCATTCATAGGACTGCACAAGTAGATGCATGGTCATACAGCTGTCACACAAGCAGAAGTAGGATTCCAATCCACATGTCTCAGGCATGATGCACTTCTGAACTAACCAACAGTCCACACTCTTAGAAATTAGAGCCGCTCGGGCATCTTAAAAAAACCACCAAGGGCTGGGAAGGGGGCTCAGTGGTAGAGCGCTTGCCTTGCATGCTTGAAGCCCTGGGTTTGATTCCTCAGCACCACATAAGCAGAAAAAAAAAAAAAAGGCCAAAAGTGGTGGCTCAAGTGGTAGAGTGCTAGCCTTGAGCTGAAGAGCTGAGGGACAGCGCCCAGGCCCAGAGTTCAGGCCCCACGACCGGATCCCCCCCCCAAAAAAATCCCCAAAGCCTCAACCTCACCCTAGAGATCTCTGGATACTCTAGGCTGCATAGTTGTGGGCAGAGGGGTGCCCACACAGGATTGGGGTGTTCAGCATTCCAGGCCTTGCATGATTTTCTAGTTATTGCTCATTTTTCTCATTCTGGATTTGTTGGATGAATCGTGGTTGGTTTCTTGTTTTGTTTTGTTTTGGTTATTGGTCACAGGGCTTGAACCCACAGCCTAGCCACTGTCCCTGACTTATTTTTTTTTTCAAGACTAGTGCTCTATAATTTCAAGCTACAGTTCCACTTCTGGTTTTCTGGTGGAAATAAGAGTCTCATGGACTTTCCTGCCCAGGCTGGCTTTGAACTGCGATCCTCAGATCTCAGCCTCCTGAGTAGCTAGGATTACAGGTGTAAGCCACCAGTGCCTAGCTAGATTTGGTCTATCTCCCACCTTATTTAGCATCTCCCTTTTCAGATATTTCACTTATACAAGTGTCTGACATACAAACATTAATTTCTTCTTTCCTTTTCCATGTGGAGAATGATGGCATCTGTTGAGGCATTTCAGCCCAAGAAGATCAAAAACAGGATGATCAGAACAAGGGTCTGGCGACAAGGGTCTGGTTCACCCGCTCCCCAGCCTTGTCACACAGTCTGAGCAGCTGTTGAGGCCTGCTCTCTGCCAGGAGCCTGGCAGAGAGCAGGGGTCCAAGTCCACCTCCCAGCTTTACCTAGAGAAGCCCAGAATGTCCACTAGAGGGCACTACAGCACCGTCCTGGAACCTCCATCTCACTTACTTTCTTCCATTCAATTAACCAAGTCCCATTGTTTTGGGCATCAGCTTAGCATACAGCCCTGGGCTAGTTGCTGAGACAGAGAGATCAGGGCCTAGAGGAGGTGGAGGAGGCTCAGAGCCCTGAGAACTGGAGAGGCGGTAGCACAAAGGTAGGGGTCAGTCAGTCTAGGGCTTTACCCTGCTTGCAGAGTTTACAATTACAGGACACACACACACACACACACACACACACACACACACACACACACACACACACACCATATGAATAGCATACACACAAACCACATCCATGCATCCTTTAGTCCCAGGCTTCCAGCAGCTCTGAAGGGCCAGCCCTGGGCAGATCCTAGGCTATAGAGGGGGCAGTTTAGAAACTCCCTCGGATGAAAGTGTGGCACAGACCAGTGTTGACTTTACAGCTTGAGAGAACAACCCCCAATGACCCCCAAACAATCGACACATCATTACAGCCCCTGTAAATGAGTCCTGTTAAAGTGCACACATGCGAACCACATGTTACCCACAGAGCACATGCGCTCACTGATGCCCACAAATACATGAGCAGATTTAGTGCTGACACTGGTGGAGAATCTTGTATTAGAGGGTCGCCGGAAAGAAGAGTGAGAGCAGCAATTATAGAGTGCTGAGTGTGGGCAGGTACTTTCTCCTCATGTGTCCAGAACCACTGCACTGTGAAAAAGGTATTGTACCAAGCCAGGCACTGTGGCTCACACTTCAGAGAAAAAGACTAGGAGGACTGCTGTTCAGAGCAAGCCAGCCCAGGAGTAAAAATTAGCCTGATCTCATCAACCAATAGCTGGGTGTAGTGATGTTATCTTTCTATCTCAGCTAAGGGGGCTAAGAAGGAGGATAGCGGCTGCTTCCAGACAAAAATGTAAGTCCTTACTTGGAAAATAATTTTAAAAGGACTGAGGGCTCACAGCTGTAATCTTAGCCACTCAGAAGAGTGAGATCTGAGGATTATTGCTCACAGCCTAGTAGGGCAGAAAAGTTTGAGAAAGTCATCTCCAATTAACTAGCAAAAAACCAAAGTGAGAGCGTGGTTCAAGTAGTGGAGAGCTAGCCCAGTAGGTGTGAGGCCCTGAGTCCAAACTAGAGTACTGCTAAAACAGAATAAAAGATATGGACCCCACTTTTCATAAGAGGATACCGAGGCTCAGAGAAGGCAAGTGGCCTTCCCGGCTCACAGAGCAAGAACACAGAGGAGCTGGAATTCTGACTCCACCCTGAAGGCGCTTACTGTTAGTTGGAAAGACCTGTAAATAAAAGCGCTAAAACCACATACAAGTCTCCAGCAGAACCACTCCATCTTCCTTCTTTCTCCCTCTCTTTTTAGAGCTTCAAATATTTGGTTTATGCTGTGCCCCGGTGGCTCACACCTGTAATCCTAGCTACTCAGAAGGCTGAGATCTGAGGATCTGTTTGAAGCCAGCCCAGGCAGAAATGTCCTGTGAGACTCTTACCTCCAATTAATCACAAAAAAAAAGCCAGAAGTGGAGCTGTAGTGGAAGGATAGACCATCAGCCTTGAGTAGAAAAGCTCAGAGGCAGTGCCCAGGTCCTGAGTTCAAGCCTCAGGACTGTTACGCACGTGCACACACACATTCATAAGAGCTTCACCTAATAGGAATGGGAAGCCTCTTCCCAAGCTTCCTAATGTTTCCAAGTGGCTTTGTGTCACCCAGGAATACAAGCAGCCTTGTCACCTGAGCCATAGGACCTCATGGATTTTATGGTGCTGAGGGTATCAGTGGTGGGGAAAAGATGCTCATGGAGTTGATGGTAACCTCTCAGGAAAGATTCATCATGAGATGCTCAGCAAGGTTATGTTATCCATGGCAGAGAACTGTTTGTCAAAAATAAAATGAAGAAAAGAGAATAAAATATTCCACCTGAAGCCAGGCGCTGGTGGCTCACGCCTGTAATCCTAGCTACTCAGGAGGCTGAGATCTGAGGATTATGGTTCAAACCAGTCCAGGCAGGAAAGTCCATGAGACTCATCTCCAATAAAACATCAGAAAACCAGAAGTGGCGCTGTGACTCAAGTGGTAGAGCGCTTGCCTTGAGCTGAAGAGCTGTGGGACAGCGCCCAGGCCCAGAGTTCAAGCTCCATGACTAAAAAATTAAAAATTTCACCTGAAACCACATAACCATGCAGCCAGACCTCCCATCAGGAGCTGCTAACCTCAGCTCAGTTCATGTTATAGCTGGATTGATTTCTGTCCCATCAGCCCAAGGAAAAGGAAAAGCCTGATGTTAGTCTACTGATGAGTCTCTCCAAAGGCATCATAAGTGATGGCAGCTGTGGGGGGGGGGGGGGGGGGGAATTGACCTTGAAAAACCAAGGAGGAAATTTTTCAATAAGTAGGCAGAGTTTCATCGAATCATTCTCTGTGGGCAAAAACAAGTGCCATAGCTGGTGGCTCATGCCTGCAATCCTAGTAACTCTGCAAATGAAGCCATGGCTCGGAGGACACAAACTCAAGGATAGTGTCCAGACCCTGAGTTTAAGCCCCAGGACAGGAGCACTTACACACACACACACACACACACACACACACACATGGAGTAAGTGTCCTGAAGTTTAAATATATACAACTCAGGGCAGTAACCAGGGTAGAGCAGGTAGATGAAGATCTTTGTGTCACATGTTAAATCTAGTAAGAGACACTAAACAAGCAGGTAGATAAAATATCTGGCCAAGACATCAGTCAGCTATTTGGACACTTTGGTGGCAGCATGATAGCACCACGGCCCAGCACAGGGTTATTGGCTACAGTGAATTCAAGAGCTTGTATCCCCCTTACCAAGCCCCATCTAAGTATATCCAGATATGGCTCCTCCTGCATGGCCGACCTGCCTAGGGATGCAGATGAAATCAGAGAGTCAACACCAGGGGAGCTACTGAACAGGTACATCCAGTGGGGGGGGGGGGGGGGGAGGGAAGGGGGGGGAGAAGGGGGGGGGAGGAGGTGTGAGGGGCAGGAGAATGGAAATTCCAGAAGCTGAAGGGAGATGGAGAGTCATCTTCTACCCAAGATAGCCAACTGAAGGAGGTTCTTTCTACCTTC
The DNA here is from genome assembly GCF_019054845.1 of Dipodomys spectabilis. Lineage (NCBI taxonomy): Eukaryota > Metazoa > Chordata > Mammalia > Rodentia > Heteromyidae > Dipodomys > Dipodomys spectabilis. Next base: position 20,755,741 of record NW_024870694.1, read on the forward strand.
AAGAGGGGATTAAGCAGTTTAACCAATAGGGTTTAGTTTAAGAATATATCACATTACACCAGGTATGAAGGGTTTTAGAGTATCCCTCAGACATATTGTATTGTGGTCAAGCCTCAAAACGAACTTGAGAAGTGGGTGTGACTGTCTTCATCTCATCAAGAGCTAAGACTTTAGCTCAGAGGTCAGAAGGCTGAACTTATGGGCTACTCAGGGTTGAAGAACTTCAGTTCTAACTCAGGATCCCCCCCAACCCCAGGTACTGTGGCTTAAACTTGGCTTTTTTTCCATCAAGGCTGGCACTTTACTACTTGAACCACACCTCCACTTCCAGGTTTTAGGTGGTTAACTGGAGATAAGAGTGTCACAGACTTTTCTATCTGGGCTGGCTTGAAACCACAATCCTCAGATCACAAGCCTGCTGAGTAGCTAGGATTCCAGGGAGGAGACCAGCACGCAACAGGACAGTCTTGACATGACAGTCTTGACACAGTTGGATTTATGATCCTGAAAGTCTTAGGCTTTCTCTGGGATTCAGTGTCCATTTAAATGAGGGAGAATAAGGCTTTGCTCCAACTCTTATAGCTGGGCAGCAAGTGGTGCCCTGGAGCTCTGTGTACCGTGTGTGTGTGTGTGTGTGTGTGTGTGTGTGTGTGTGTGTGTGTGTGTGTGTGTGTGTGTGGCATGTGTTACCAGGCTCCTTTGTTACCATTCACAGCCCACCACCACTGCACACAGGCCAAAGCAGTAGACTAAAAGCATCTCTTCTGCATAGTGGCCAACACCACCTATGTCTGGATCTTTTCCTTCCTTGGGAAGTGAATAGACCTTTGTTGCTTTGCTTGCCACTCTGCTTCCTGGTGAATTCTTTTATAGCCCATGTACTGATTGAAGTTCAGTGACCTAACACCCCCTTTCCCCAATCCTGCAGACTCTGGTTTCCCTGGAATCCTTTCCTCTGCCCCAGAGGAGGCAGCCACAATCCAGATTGGAAACAGTAAGGGCCATGAGATCCCAAGTACCAGATATCACCTTAACAGCAAGCTCTTATGCAGTGTTTGGCTGTCCTCTGTTAGGAAAAGTGCCTCCAAGAGCACCAGAAAGACACAGAGCTCCTTCTACAAAGGAGCTGCCTCTCCTGGGGACAGACAGCACAGCACAGTTCACTCGGTGCCACTCCAGGCCTGGGTAACTGGGCTCCTGGGACAGGGTTGGGGTCTGAGGAGGAAGTGCTCACCGAAACAGGTAGAGCCTGTGGGAAGTCAGCCTGTCCTCTCTGAGAACTGATATCCTGGGTTGCGGCTTGAATGACAGCAAGCGTGAGGCTGGAAGGGAAGGCTGGGCCTGGGGAAAATGCCTTGAGAGGTGTGGTGGGTGGGAAAGAAGTAAAGGAGTGTTTTCCTAGCATGCATGAAGCCCTGGGTTTGAGTCTTCAGTACCACATACACATAGAAGTGGTGCTGTGGCTCAAGTGGTAGAGTGCTAGCCTTGAGCAAAAGAAGCTCAGGGACAGTGCCCAGGCCCTGAGTTCAAGTCCCAGGACTGGCAAAAAAAAAAGAAAAGGGGGGAGGATGGAGAGATACTCCCTGTTCCTGGGTGGGAGGGCCTTGAAATTGACAAAGAGCAGCAAATGTCTGAGAATAAAAATGTAACAGTGTGTGGAGGGAGAGGGCTCTCCTTTCTTAAAAGATCATCAGTCAATCAAGCATCTCTGCCAGCCTCAGAGAAGGCTCCATTTTCTCCACACTAGCTAACACAAGCCTACTCCTTTAACTTGCAAACCAAAATGAACTTTAGGATTGGGAAATCACCTGTGTAGGTGGAATCCCCATTTCACTCCCACCTCTGTCAAACAATCTGAGATATTAATGGAATTAATGGGATTTCATGAGCTGTTTTGTTCAGTGTGAGCTGTCTCTTCCTCCTCCTCCCCCTCCCCCTCCCCCACCCCTCCCCCTCCCCTCCCCTCCTCCTCCCCTCTCCTCCCCCTCCCCCTCCCCCCTCCCCCCTCCTCTTCCTCCTCCTTCTTCTTCTTCCTCTTCTTCTTCTTCTTTTCTTTTTCATTTCCAAGGACCTTATTTAACCTCCCCCAAGCTCAGTTTCCTCATCTGTGTATCAGGGATACTAACATTATCTACTCTGTAGGTTTGCTGCAAGGATTAATTGAGAGGAAGTCTATGAGCACAGTACCCAGTAAGCATTAGCTCTGATTTTGTAATAGCCAAATCCTTTCAAAAGCTGAGGTCCAATCTGCCAGCTTGAAGTTTGGCCCCTTCTGCAAGTCAGATTTTAATGGCTGCTAATTGTTCACAAGCTTTAAGTTTTCACTTACTGAAGCATTTATACAGAGCAAGTGCGCCTCTTAAGTTAAAAAAAATGTGATTCCGTTTATAATATTTCTATTTTTGCCCAGCTGTTTATAGAAGTATCTCTCTTCATTGGCTAAAGGAATTGGACCAGATAAGCAATGAGATTCTTTTCCAATAAAAGCTTCAGTTTAGCTGGGTGCTGGTGGCTCACATCTGCAATTCTAGCTACTCAGGAAGCTGAGATCTGAGGAATGAGGTTCAAAGCCAGCACAAGCAGAAAAGTCTGTGAGATTCTAATTTCCAATTAACCACCAAACAGCTGGAAGTGGAGCCATGGCTCAAATGGTAAAGTGCCAGCTTTGAGCCAAAAAAAAGCTCAGGGATGGTGCCTAGGCCCTGAGTTCGAGCCCTAGTACCAGCACACACACACACACACACACACACACACACACACACACACGCTGCTCCATTTTCTCCATTGCATAAAATGAGGAACTTGTGTCTGTCTACTCTAGTATCTTCGGGGTTCAAACATTAACAAAAGCAGATTAATATTTTATAGAGAATAATGTGCAAATAGAAAGAGATGAACCAAAACATTTAACATCCAGTGATGAATGTCTTGTTGATAATGAGGTAATTTGTATGCAGCACATAATCCAGAGAAGAAATGGACTCTTTTAAGCCACATTTAACAAATTAAAAAAAAATAATTAGTCCTAAGGAGTCAACTCACAATACAGGGCAGGGGAGGGGTGGAGTAAGATGTTCTACAATGCATATTTGCACACCCTATTGTACAATATCAGCCTCAGATTTGCCTCATCCAAGCACCCAGAATAGCATGCATTCTTATGTATTTATTAAAATGATTTCCAGTTTAAATTGTGATTATAAAGGTGATGCACAGAAGGGTTACAGTTACATAAGTCAGGTAATGAGTACATTTCTTTTGGACAACGTTACCCCTTCCCTAATTCTTTCCCTGTTTTTCCCTCCCATCCCACCCATAAATTGTATAGTTAATGTTTAACATAGTGCCTAGTGAGTATCACTGCTGCGTATGTTCACCTTTTGTCCCTCCATTTCTGTGTAAAAAAAACCCAACAACTTTTTAATTGTATGCTAAAGGCTATGAGATTCCCCTCAATATTCATTCTTCCTTTTTTTCTCTTGTGGCCATACTGGAGCTTGAACTTAGGACCTTGGCTTTTTCATTCAAGGCTGACTGGTGCTCTACCACTTGAGTCAGTGCATCACTTCTGGCTTTTTGCTGATTAATTGGAAACAAAAGCTTCTTGAATTTGTCTGGGTGGGCTGGTATTGAATTTAGATTCCTCAGATCTCAGCCTCCTGGGTAGCTAGGATTACAGGTGTGAGCCACCAGTACCCCCGCTTCATGTTTGGTTTTCAACATTTGATCATAATGAGTCCAGGTATGGTTCCTTTTTTGTTCATTCTCTGTGGGGAAATTGAACATCATGGATTTCTAGGTTGATCTTTTCATTAAACTTTGGGACGTTTTGGTTATTATTTCTTCTTGTGCTTCCTCCCCCCTCATCTACCATTCCCTCCTCTTTTCTTTCAAAGTTCTCTGCTTTAAATATATTATTTATTGAGACAGATTTTCAAGACAGCTTACTATTATTGCCATGACATTCCTACTGGAAAGATCAGAAAACAAAGAGAAATGAAGGCTGGCTCCTTTGTTTCTGTTTGTGTTGTTGGCTAGTACTCTAGACAGTTATGAGCCAAACAGAATTCTCTCACTAGAAAAGGAAAGGGGAGAGATTTCTGATTATAGCTGTGGTGGAATAACTGATGCTAGATTCCTACTGCATCACTATAAACAAGTATAAAACCAGACAAAATATCCAAGGCAACGATTTTCAGTCATTGAACTACAGGCAGTACAAGACTGTGCACTTTGAGATATAGGAAACAGATTCGTGAGATCTGAGGATCAAGGTTCAAAGCCAGCCCAGGGCAGGAAAGTCCATGAGACTCCCATCTCCAATCAGCCATAAAAAGACAGTTGTGGAACAGTGGCTCAAGTGGTAGAATGTTAGCCTTGAGCACAAAAGCTTAGTAACAGCAACCAGGTCCAGAGTTCAAGCCCCAGGACTAACAGCAAATCTCATCGGCTTTGGCCTTTCTCCTAGGGACTCATCTGCACCACAGCCTGGGCAGATGGAGCTTACACACAGTATAGCGTTCTTGTAAAGCTGGAAAGGCAGAAAATTGGAATTCAAGGATACCAAGTTGGCAGGAATTTGCAGCACAATGTATCAGAAAGAAGTGGCATGAGGAAAGTACTAGATGCTCGCATAAGGACCCTCTGGAGACCCTTGGCTAAGGGCCTGGTGTGTGCAGACAAAACACCAGGAGGTCTTGCCTGCTGCTGAGCCAAGTGCTGAATGGGAGTACAAGAGGTTGCCCAAGGTTGGGAGATGCCGAATTTCCAGCCAATCCAGAGGTAGGAATAAGACCACACTAAAGCTACCAGCACAACTATGTTTATTACAGCATTATTTACCATAGCTAAGATATGGAACCAATCCAGATGCCCCTCAGTAGATGAAGGGATCAAGAAAATGTGGTAGATATACACAATGGAGTCCTATGCCTCCATCAGAAAGAATGACATTGCCCCATTTGTTAAGAAATGGAAAGACTTGGAAAAAATTATATTAAGTGAAGTAAGCCAGGCCCAAAGAAACATAGGTCCCATGGTTTCCCTTATTTGCAATAACTAGTATATGTCTGAGACAAGCAGAAAAGGTCAGATAAGATGATGTTAAGCAAAATGAACCCCAAGATAAGGACACAGTGGTTTTTTCTTTCTTGCTATTGTTTCTAATGTATTTATAAGGTACCAAGTGATTTTTTTGTTGTTTTGTATGTCCCTCCCCCACAGTATAACCCCTGTTTTCACTGTATTTGATGTTGGTATAATTTGGGGAGGGGAAGGGAAAAAACAAATTGTTTAAATAGGGATACAAGCAACAATGTTGCCCATGGCAGCAATGAGACGTACAAGACACTATGTCAAAAAACGAAAAACGAACTTTACAATTTATGCTGGGGTTGGGGGAGAGGGGGAGGATGTAGTTATGGAGATGGGAGGGCAGGGATGGGAGGGGAAAACAAAGGGGGAGGCAACAATGCTTGATAAGAAATGTACTCATTATCTTGCTCATGTGCTTATAACCCCTCTGCACAGTATTTTCACAATAAAAAACTTATTTAATAAAAAAGAAGAAAAAAGATTTTTTTTAAAAAGGAACTATGATGAAAAACAAAGAATAATACCAAAGCAGACCAAGCCCCCTGAAGAGCCACTGGCGATTTAACTGCTGGAACAAAAGAGCCAAAGGTTGAGTCAAAGCCAATCAACCAAGGAACAGATTTTCCAGTGTTAATACCATCCTCCCTGCTGGCACCAGCCCCACCCTCCACCCCCAAGAACTGTGACTACAGTTATTTGCTCATAGCACTGACAGGAAGCAGACAGGGAAGCCTCTGAACTCCTGGAGGAGACTTTACTGTCAAAGAAACCAGAAATAAGGTCCACAAACACCTGGGATGGTTTTGACTCCTGAAGTCACTCCCAGTGCCCTCAGAAAGGCACCAGAAGGTATGGGTTATGAAATCTATAAAATCTCTCCCACTGTCAAAGGACATACTTTGCTCAACAGAATAGGAATGGAAGCTTGCTTGTCTTCTGCTTTTGCAGTTGCCTGGAATTTACTTTTCTGGAACACGAGGACTCTATGGATTCTTCTCCATCCCTACCTCCCTTCATCTCCCACAATCTCCCTGGGGACGGTGAGCTCCAGGATGAAACCATTGCAATTCTCCCTCCCCTCCCCCCCCCCAGGGGTAGCCTTTGAGAAGCTTGTTTTGCTGAAGGGGTTAAGAAAGTCTCCTACCAGCCCTTTGTCCCTGGCACTACTTTTCCCTTCTCTCCCTGGGCACCAAGCCTCATAGCTCAGCCTTGGAGAAGAGAAGCTAAAAGAGTTTTGATTTACAGGGGAAATAAAAATGCATGGATTTAATATTATCCCTCTTGCATATTTTATCTCTGTTTGTCACTCGTATTTTTACTTTGTTTATGGTGTCTTTTGAGGACAAGGCTTTTTAATATTTATGGTGTCAAAAGCTGTCAGTTTTTCCTTAATGGCTTCTGGATTTTGTACTCTTACACAGGAAATCTTGCTCCCCTCAGACTGAACGTAACTTTTAGTGCTGTAAAATATGCCATTGTGTAAATATGCAAATGTGCCCTAATTTATTTACCGATGAATATTTAGGGTGTTTCTACTGTTTAAGTCATCATAAATAATGCAATAAACATAGTTTATTGTAAATGTATTTTTTTCTTCTGCAATTTAAATCATTTCTTTAAGATAGATATTTTGGAGGCCCACAGCCATTTTCAATGTTTTAAAAGCCTTAACTACAATTAAATATTTACTTCTTATAAAGAGGGAAACAAAACTAAGGGCCCAATTTCTTTTCTTTTGTGCAGATTCGCAGGTCCTTAGTCGGGCTGTATTTATATTTCTGCTTGATGAGAAGCTCAAGTAGTTACAAATGGCTCTGATTAATTAAAAAGCAAGGAAACCAATTATTAGTTAACAAATATAATTTAACAGAAAAAATATTTTCAAAGGCAGAGAAATACCTAACAATATGTTTCTCATTTTCTGGAGAAGCCCAGAAGAGAACAAAAAACCATCTTAAGCCCCCCCCGCCTCCCCCCCCCCCCCCCCCCCCCCCCCCCCCCCCCGCCCACCAGGGAACTCTAGTAATCAGGCTCTGGATTTTTCACATGACCAGCCTTGGACATGGAGGCATGGCTCAAGTGGTAAAGCACCAAAAGGAGGGCATGAGTTCAAGCCTCGGTGCTGGCAAAATAAATAAATTAATTAATTAATTAAATAAAAATACATTACCTCGGGCTGGGAATGTGGCTTAGTGGTAGAGTTCTTGCCTTGCATGCATGAAGCCCTGGGTTCGATTCCTCGGTACCACATAAACAGAAAAAGCTGTGAGTGGTGCTGTGGCTAAAGTGATAGCCTTGAGCAAAAAGAAGCTCAGGGACAGTGCCCAGGCCCCAGGACTGGCAAAAACAACAACAAAATCATTACCAGCCCTTCTGTTGAATGAATGAAGACATCATTATCACTGTTGCTTCCATGTGCCCAGCTTTGTTCTAATGCAAAGTGAACCACCCTCCCCTACCCACCCTGAGGGCTTTGGACACTCCAAGTTCACCACGTGTGCTATAAGTTACAACCAAACTGGAGATGGAGAGGGCTGTTGAAGTACGTCTGGCATTCTTGTGAGATTTAAATGGCACTGTGTGGTTAAGAAGTTAGATTCTCAAACCAGACTTGGTGGTGCACACCTGTAATCCCAGCCCTCAGGAGGAGAGTTCCAGTCTGGGCAACATAATGAGATGGTGTCACAGAAAAGGAAAAAGAAAGGAAGGAAGGAAGGCAGGCAGGCAGCAAGGAAGGCAGCAAGGAAGGCAGCAAGGAAGGAAGGAAGGAAGGAAGGAAGGAAGGAAGGAAGGAAGGAAGGAAGGAAGGAAGAAGGTATAACTCAGTGGAAGAGGATTTATTTAGCATATGAAAGGACCTGAATTGAATCCTTCCAACCACAAGGAAGAAAGAAACAAGGAAGAGAAGGAGGGAGGAAGGGAGGAAGGAAGAAAGGGAGGGAGGGAAGGAGGAAGAAAGGGAGAGAGGGAGGGAGGGAGGGAGGAAAGTGGGAGGCAGAGAGGGAGGCTGACCAGGCTTTGAGTTAGATATTTTAGGTTTAATACCCCGGTGTTCCGCTCCTAATAACTGTCAGTCTTGAGCAAGTTTATTTGATTCTCTGAGATTTAGTGTTTTAGGAAGATAATGAGAGTACTTATCTCATAGGCTCAAAGGAGATGATCAATAAAGTATAAACTTTAATCTGTAGAAATTGTCCATTCTGTGTAATACTTAGATCTCTCAGCTTAATGGGCCCACATGATGCTGACAGCATGCAAAACAACCACTGAGAGGTGTTTGTTTCACCCTTCCATTTGAAACATCCTCAGATTTCTCTCTGTAGGTCTTTGTCCTGCAAGCTGAAGACCATCCAGTGGAAGCAACCCTTACTGAAGATCATTGCTAAGTCTCCGGCAGGGACAAAGGTGCCCAGACGCATGCAGTCACTGCCCAAGGCTCCTCTCTAAGCAGAGTGTACATAGATGCCCAGGAAGAGTGGGGCAGAGGAGAAACCATTAATTCCAGTTAATGGAAACCTGGAAACTTCTGTTTAATTTCTCTTTAAAATAAATAACAAATAAGGTTTTAAGAAAATTTTTTTTATTACAGTAGGAATATACATTTGTTGAAGATAATTCAGAAAATAGAAATGTAAAGCTGGGCACCAGTGACTCAGGCCCTTAATCCTAGCTACTTCAGAGGCCGAGATCAGAGAATAGTGGCTTGAAGCCAGCCAGAGCAGGAAAATCCATGAGACTCTTATCTCCAATTAACTACCAAAAAGCCAGAAATGGAGCTATGGCTTAAGTGGTAGAGCACTAGCCTTGGACAAAAAAGCTCAGGGATAGCACCTAGGCCCTGAGTTCAAGCTTCAGCCTCAGTATCTCCACCACACACACACACACACACACACACACACACACACACACACACACACACACACACACACACAGAGAAAGAGAGAGAAAAAGTAGAGAACTAAGACCACATGTAATTCTATACTCCAGAAAAATTACAATTAATACATTTTTTTGTGCATATGTTTTTTGTGTGTATGTTTGTGTGCTCGCATGAAACATATTATGTATATTGGTGGTTCTAGGGTTTGAACTCAGGGCTTCATGCTTGCTTGTGTTCTATTTGAGCCATACCTTCACTCCGCTTTATGTTGGTTATTTTGGAGATAAAAAAGTCTCTAGGAGCCGGGCACCGGTGGCTCACGTCTGTAATCCTAGCTACTTAGGAGGCTAAGATTTGAGGATCCTGCCAGCCCGGGCAAGAAAGTCCATGAAACTCTTGTCTCCAATAAACCACCAGAAAACCGGAAGTGGCGCTGTAGCTCAAGTGATAGAGCGCTAGCCTTGAGCTGAAGAGCTGAGGGACAGCGTTCAGGCCCAGAGTTCAAGGTTCACAACCAACAACAACAACAAAAAAGAAGTCTCTAGGACTTTTCTATCTGGACTGGCTTCTAACTTTAATCCTCTAAATCTCAGCCTCCTGAACAGCCAGGATTACAAGTGTGTACCATCAGTGCCCAGCTTGGATGAGACACATACCATTTCAAAAACCAGAATGGGTTCATTCTACATAGATTCCTGTTCCACTGTACCATATGAGCGAAATCTATCCACACACTATGCTCTCGTGGTTCCCTCCAGCCCCCCGGCCCCCGGATGGTTTAGAAGCAGAAACCCTGGCTTGGGGCTTGGGAGAAAGGCAGAGCCTTAGACATGAGTGAGAAATTGAGTTTCCTTAAGCTCTGGGAGTCTTTGCACACTCCACTTCTTCAGACGCCCTCCATCCAGCAGAATGCTCCTCCCTGCAGCTCCCCGCTTCCTAGCTGAACTCTTTACCCTCCAGGTTGCACATTGAGGTCCCCTGGGCAAGGGTTGCCCCCGCTGGTCCTCCCTCACCATCTTCTTCCTCCCAATCCAGGCCTACCTCTGGGCACTTTCATTCAGAGCCCTCTGCAAAGACCAGCACTGGGCCTCCGGATGGGAAGATCCCTGGCAGCGTCCCCTCCCCTTTGCCCCTGCTGCCCCTCATTCCAGCACTCCTGTCCGTGGGCACCCTACCTATCTCTGCCCGGGATTCCCCCCCCCACCTGCAGTCCTCCCTGCAGCTGCTCCCCCTGCCCCCCCCACTGCCCCACCCCTCTCCTAGAAACAGCCTCTTGCTTCTCACCCACCTTTCTACCTCTTCCCTTTTAGCTTCTTCAATTCCCACCTCCCCCCACCCCACCCCACCCCCAAATTCCAGGCCTCTTTGTCAGAATGGAAGTGCAGTCCAGGCTACACTTTGTGGCCATTGGTGTGGGCTGCACCTCCTTTTCTGGGAGATGGGGGGGGGGATGAATAAGCCTTGTGTCTGCTCTCTGGGTGTGTGCGTTGGGGGTGTCAATGGCAAGAAGAGTGTGCTGCTGGATGAAAATGCACCCAAGGGGGACAGAGAGGTGTCAATGAAAAGTGACCTGGACCTGAGGGCTTTAGGGGGTAACCTAGAATGGCTCCCCAGGCAGGGCAGAATGCTAGTGACCTGTGAACTCTGACACTGTGGTGCGTCCCTAGGAGCTAGGCCTTGATTCGAGCTGTGGGAAGATGTAGGTAAGGTCCCTGCCGATGCTCAGTGCTCAGGCTCAGGGCTCCACATCACAGGGCTGGGGCAGGCAGTGAGTTCATCCCCCATCAACAGTACACATTTGCCCTTCAGAGAGATTTTTATGTGCATTTAGGGCACATAGTCTCAATATCCAATAAGTTTCCATCCTCACCGATTGACAATTGTTTGGTTTTGCTGAAAGAACAATATTAAAGCTAGAGTGGGCAGGAGTCACCTGTTCATTGGGCAGAGGGGGAAATGGCCTCTTTCGGCAAAATGTAATAATATAGAGTATGAATGCTTGTATCATCTGATACTGTAATTCTATCAGTGGAAATATATCAAAAAGTATAATCTGAAGCTGGGTGCAGGTGGCTCACACCTATAATCTTAGCTACACAGGAGGCTGAGATCTGAGAATCATGGTTCAAAGCTAACCTAGGCAGAAAAGTCTGTGAGATTCCTATCTCCAATAAACTACACCCCAGAAAGAAGTCAAGCTGTGGCTCAAGTGGTACAGCACCAGCCTTGAGCACAAAGAGACTCAGGGACAGTGCCCAGGCCCTGAGTTCATGCCCCAGGACTGGCACAGAAAGAAAAAGAAAGAAAGAAAGAGAAAAAGAGAGAAAGAAAGAAAGAAAGAGAGAGAGCGAAAGAAAGAAAGGGAGAGAAAGAAAGAGAGAGAGTGAAAGAAAGAAAGAAAGAAAGAAAGAAAGAAAGAAAGAAAGAAAGAAAGAAAGAAAGAAAGAAAGAAAGAAAGAAAGAAAGAAAGAAAGAAAGAAAGAAAGAATTTGACCAGGGTCTGGTGGCTCACACCTGTAATCCTAGCTAGTCAAGAGGCTGAGATTTGAGATGGAAATTTAATGCTAGACCAGACAAGAGAGTCCATGAGACTGTTTTCTCTAATTTACCATCGAAAACAAAGGGTGAACAAATGGGACACTATGTCGAAAATGAACTGTACACCTTGTGGATAGGGATGGGAGAAAACTGGAAGAAAGTGAAAAAATGAAGGATTTTTGTCCAAAAAGAAATGTACTGGTGGCTGGTGACTCATGCTTGTGGATTTGTAATCCTAGCTACTCAGGAGGCTGAGATCTGAGGATTGAGGTTCAAAGCCCAGGCAGAAAAGTACCTGTGAGACTCTTATCTCCAATTAACAATTCAAAAAACATAAGTGGCCAGGTGCTGGTGGCTCACGCCTGTAATCCTAGCTACTCAGGAGGCTGAGATCTGAGGATCTTGATTCAAAGCCAGCCTGGGCAGGAAGAGTCCGAGAGACTCTTGAATATGTTTTTTTTTTTTTTTGGGGGGGGGGGGGTCCGGTCGTGGGGCCTGAACTCTGGGCCTGGGCACTATCCCTCAGCTCTTCAGCTCAAGGCTAGCACTCTACCAGTTGAGCCACAGCACCACTTCCGGCTTTTTGCTTTTTGCTTATGTGATGCTGGGGAATCGAACCCAGGGCCTCATGCATGCAAGGCAAGCGCTCTACCACTGAGCCATCTTCCCAGCCCCAAGTCTGTGAGACTCTTATCTCCAATTAACCACCAGAAAACTGGAAGTGGCACTGTGGCTCAAGTGGTAGAGCACAAAGAGGCTCAAGGACAACACCCAGGCCCTAAGTTCAAGCCCCACAACTGACAAAAAAAAGTGCTGTTTACCTGACTTATATAACTGTAAGCCCTCTGTACATCACTAAAAATTAAAAAAAAAAAATCCTTCTGGGTTAGTCCCAGCACTTGGGAGGCTGAAGCAGGAGGATCATGAATTCAATATAAACCTGGGCTTGATATGTATATTAAAACTGTCTAAAAATATCTGCTAGCTGTGCAATAGTGGCTCATGTCTATAACGCTACTTAGGAAGCTGAGATCTGAGAATCAAGATTTGAAGCCAGCCCAGGTAGGAAAGTACACGAGACTCTTATTTCAATTAATCCAAAAGAAAAAAAGCCAGAAGTGGAGCTACGGCTCAAGTTGTAGACCACTAGCCTTGAGCAACAAAAGCTAAAACCTGGCCCTGAATTTAGGCCCTAGTACAAGGACACCTCCCCTCCCCACACACAAATTCTGCTGAAGAAGAAATAAATAAATACATACATACAAAAGCTATTTCCAGATCGCCAAAATTCCTCTGCCTGGAGCAGAGCAATAATGATGAGTAGCTAAGCAAACTACCTGACTTTAGACAGACTGGCCCAGGAAGGCTCTTCTGTAGTGGGGATCACAAGCTAGGACCTGTACAATGAGAAGGAAGAGCTGCACCATCAGGGGCTGACCGCCAGGGGGGTCCATGCCTGGCCCCATGAGAACAGCAGGTGAGCCATGGTGGGAGCAGTTAGCATGGAGGGGAGGTGGAAGTGGGGCTTTGTCTGCCAGACTAAGAACGTGGAATTTTACTTTGAGTGCCAGATGAAGCTGTTGAAGGATTTACGCACATCTATGTTTTTCAAATCTGATTTATGGCTTTTGCTTGTATTATTTTTTTCTGTTGCCATGTGGGGATGAAACCTAGAACTCACACATGCTAAGCACACCCTCTGCCGTTGAGCTCACATGTTGCCCGGACTTAAGTTTTTGAGACCTTTGTCTGCTTGTAGGGAAGGGGGAGGGGGCTGAGGAAGAACCCATTAGAAAACTATTGCCATGATCTAGATGGGAAATCACAGGAAGAAGAGACACATCAAAAGAATGGGGTTGTATTGTTATTGTTGTTGTTGCTATTGTTGGTGGTGGTGGTGTATGTTTTTCCTGGGGGTTCTTTTTCTTTTGGGAGGAAGAGAGGGTGAGCAAATGAAATCATGCTATTCAGTATACCCTATATGGAAAATGACCTGTGTAATTTGTGGTTAGTGATGGGAAAGTGAAGGAAGGGATGCCATTGTCCTCCAAAAAAGACATATTCAGGGCTGGGAAGGTGGCTCAGTGATAGAGCGCTTGCCTTGCATGCATGAGGCCCTGGGTTGGATTCCTCAGTACCACATAAGCAAAAAGAAAAAAAGCTGGAAGTGGCGCTGTGGCTCAGGTGGTAGAGCGCTAACCTTGAGCTGAAGAGCTGAGGGACAGTGCCCAGGCCCAGAGTTCAAGCCCCACGAATGGACCCCTAAAAATCAAACAAACAAAAAAAGATATATTCATTACCTGACTTATGAAATGGAAACCTCTTTGTCCAACACCTTAATAATAACAATGAAATTATATTTTTAAAAAAGAATGGGGGACTGAGGGCTATATTTTGGAGCTGGAACTCCCAAGCGGATAGAGAAGGGGATGCTAGCGCTCTCCTGGTCCATCTTTACAGACTCCTTTATTTCCAAATGCCAGCTGGTTTTACCTAGGTGTCTAACAAACAGAAAATAGGCATGTGAATTGTTATGGGATTTTTACTGTTGTTTTTCAAGTAGGGGAAATTAATTCACATTTATTACAATCTCTAATGAGTTTTTTTGTTTTGCACTGTTGGATCCAGGGCATGGTAAATACATATTCCATTTGGATCTGCACCTCCAGACACCTAACACTCCTTCCTTCCCTCTTCTTTCCTCCCTTCCCTCCTTTCCTTCCTTCCTTTCCTCTTTCCCTTCCTCCCTCTCTTTTCTCCTTTCTTCCCTCCCTCTTTCTTTCCTTCCTCTTCCTCCTCCTCCTCCTCATTATTATTATTATTATCTTTAAGACCATTGTCACAAACTAGCTGGCTGGAGTCCTGCTTTACTCAGAATCATGAGTAGATGAAAAGACGTATCTTCATTGTTCTAGGTCCCCCAGAAAGAGTTTATAAGCAGGCAGGGGCATGATACCTTTCCGTTTGGTTAGAGTAACCTCTAACCCTAGCCCTCTCTTTATCCTTCTCTCCCTTGTCTCTCTTCAGTTTCCTCATAAATCTCATGACCATTTCAAATCCTTTATAGAAGTAGTGAGTTTGTGAATGAGTAGTGAAAGTGCTTGGCACATGCATACAATTGTGTCACCCTTCTTTTCCCTCAAGGAGAAGCAAGAATGGGTGTTTGGGTTCCACTCGGAAGGAATGGAGGGCCCACGACAATGCGGCAGAACGAAGCCTCCGTGGCCCACTTCCAGGTGCCCAGACCTGGGCTGATTCTGGTGTACTCCAACCTCCCTCTCCCTAGCTCCAGAGCTAGGCACTGTGTGGGGCTCTCAGTACTATAGGGGACGAGTGGGAATTGATCCATCCTTAGGGTTCACATCCTTCTGCCCAAACCAGTAGGACCCGGAGAAGTTCCAAACTCTCCCACTAGAGGACACTGGTGCGCTTCCCAGAAGCAACTCAGGAGCATTACAGCCTGTGATGAAGGGCGGAGCAGGGCTGGTGCTGCCCTCCAGGGGCTCAACAGGGTGGGAGAGATGGCCAACGGTCTGCTGCAAGACTAGGGCTTTCAAAATGCACCCATCCACCCACCCACATACCCCACAGACACCAGAGTGTCTGCATGACAGCCCACTGTCATCCACACCTGTGTCATGGAGGACACTAGGTGGATGATGACCCCAAACACCTCGCACTCCAGCCCCAAGGCAGTTTCCCAGAACTTTCTGACACCTCCACCACCACCAGCAGCAGTATACACACACACACGCACACGCACACACACACACACACACACACACACACACAGAGGATCAATCCACTGATGACAGAAGAGCATGGTCACTTGTGCATGCCTTTACCACAGTGCCCAGGACAAAGCCAACGTCCTGAGACTTGGTAGAATGTTCATTAAGTTTGCACCAAGGTGATTGGCACAAAATTCCCATGTATTCCCTTCCAGCTGACATAATGGCTTTGTCCAGTTATCTCCAACAATACTTAAGCTAGCAGGCACCTGTCACTGCATGCAGCTATAGGGTCAGGAGGGATTACTTCCAGAGCTGGGCTTGAACTTGGATCCTTCCAGACTCAGCCTTTCAAGTAGGTGATTTGGATTACATGTGTGAGCTACTGGCCACTCGTTTGCATTTCCCATCTTTTACGCCCCTCTGCACTATATTCTGAAAAGTTTCTTTTTTATCTTCCTTTCTATGATTACTGAGTTCTTAGTTGGTTCTTACACTTTGGTTCAGTTTGTTCAGTTCTGTAATATCTAACTGGGTCTCTAAAAAAATCTCCAATGTTGCTTTCCAAATTCCCACATCCTTACATAATATGTTAATTTAGCTTTTATCTCCACAGACACATTGTTTCATTACAGGCTGTACTGATTCTGGTGGGGAGGCTTCTATGGTCTGTGGTTTCTGTTGACTGCCTCACGCTCTCCCATGTGTCTTTGCACCAGTGTTTTCTGGGCATTCTATTTGGGATGACCATTTGGAGAATTACTCTGAGACCAAAGATCTTCTTTCAGAGAGGCCCTTCCTTCTCCCAGAATCTGAGGGCACTAGCAGACTGTGAATAGGGTTGGAGAATAATCTATAGGGGTTCCAGGCCAGTGCCCATCCCATGTCCAGATGCCTCTCTATGGGGCTCCTGCTCAGAACAGAGGGTGGCTTCTATTAGATGTCCATGGGGAACTTGGCCTGGTAGCTGTCCTCTCCCATAGATGAACACACTTCAGTAAGAAGCAAAGACTGGCCAGTTCAGGCTCTTATCCCTCTTTATACTATTAATTCCCTTTTTATCTCTGCCCAGGCCTTCTGTGTTACTAAGATGATGGTTTTAAGGACAGGGATGTGACTAAAGTGGCGGAATACCTGTCTAGCAAGCATGAGGAGGAGGAGGAGAGGAGGAGGAAGAAAAGGAGGAAAGAAGAAAAAGGTTCTTTCTCTCCCTCTCTCTAGCTCTCTCTCTCTCTCACACACACACACACATACACACACACACACACACACACACACACACACACACACACACACACACACACACATGCTACTCCTAAGGGTTGAACTGAGAGCTTGTCAATGTTTCTGAGCTTTTTTTGCTCAAGGCTTCCACTCTACCACATGAGCCATACTCTACTTCTGGCTTTTTGGTGGTTAATTAGAATCTCATGGACATTCCTGCCTGAACTGGGTTCGAACCATGAATCTCAGATCTCAGCCTCTGGAGTAGCTAAAAGTACAGGCTTGAGCCACCAGCACCTGGCTGTCTATTTTAACTTTTGTAGTCCCCTTTAAAAGACACTGGTTTATCTTCGAGTCTTCCTTAGCTAGAAGCAGATGTCAGAACCTCTAGAGTCCCTTGTATTCCTTCTTTATGGTGTAAACCTGGTTCCCTACTTTTATTCAACTGAGCTTTACAAGGGAGACTACAGGAGGCAGTATAGGCAGTACTTTAGAAGCAGCTGCTAGATATGATCTGGCTCACAGCAGGGCCAGCTTTGGAAGCCATCTTCCTGTCTTCCTGTCCATTCACTCACCTACAAGGTATCTCTGGTGTGGGTGCTGGGCTTTAAGTATGGTGTGACATAGATTGGATCCCAAGGTCTTTAAAGATGTGTGGACAGCTTTTGTGGACTTGAACACAAGCCACCTGGGACAAAGGCCTGTGCTTAATAGACACGTAAGGCAAACATAGTGCCTTTGCCATTATGCCAGCTCTGATTCTCCTCACTGCACAGGGCCTGACCTTGTCTCATGTGTTCCTTTCTAAGTGAATCCACTTATATCGCACTCCACAGCATGGAGTTGAGCTTTTGTGTGCTTTCTTCCCTTTGTTATTTATTGTGGTGGCTTTTGTTTCTTTTTGTTTGTCTGGGGTGAAGATATTTGACAGTATTGCTACTCTCCTTTGTGTGTGTGTGTTGGTACTGGGGCTTGAGTTCAGGACAGCACACTCTCAACTCAGCTTTTTAGCATCACACAGCTGGAGCCGCTGGAACTACGGGAGCCACTGCAGTTTTTGCTACTTAACTGGAGATAAGCGTATTAAGGATTTGTCTGCACAGGTTGGTTCTGAATTGCAATCTCCAGATCTCACTTTTTTAAATAGCCAGGACTAGATTCATGAGCCATAGGCACCTGACTTCAATTATTCTTGTTTCTCTGTCTTTGGCATATTATTATCACCAGGACACACAAAGTCATTCCCTTACTTTATCCATTTGCTTATTCTCTTTTGTCTCTAGTCCCTACTCATGGTTGCATCCACAGGTAAACTGTTTAGCTGGATTAATGAGCATCCTTGTTTAAATGGGGTTTTTGCAAAATGTATATTGTTGATGTGTATATAAGTTTATGTCTGTGCATATATTTAAATTTTTGTGTGACTACATCCTATGTCCAATGTAATCAGTCTTATCATGCTCCCTCTTCTCTGTTTTCATTCATTTTTAAAAATAGTCAACCATATTGCTGTGTGATATGCAAGTTAGGGTGTCTGACCTTCCACATAATACCCCTCCATAAGCACCTGCTCATTTTACCACTTTATTCTCCAGACAATGAACACGTAGGCTGCCCTTATGCTGTGACAAGCATCCTTTACCATCCTTTGGGGTCTCTGTGCTGTGATTTCCTGTTTTATATGTGTGTATGGGTGTGCATGTGTATACACGTGTGTATGTGAGTGTGTGCAGGATTGCTAGGTCAGAGAGTAAGCACATGCGGAAATCAATCTGACCAAGTAGAGTGCAACTCCTTCCTAGGATGACTGCACCCATCTACACCTCCCACAGTGATACAGGAGTGACTTCTTATCCTTACTGAGTACAGAACGACTTATGACAGGGATTCTTATTTTCTCGTTTTTGTTTTGTGCCAGTACTGGTGCATGAACTCAGGGCCTGGGTGGTGTCCCTTAGCTTTTCCTCCCAAGGCTGATGCCCTAATCACTTGAGCCACACCTCCACTTCTGTTTTTTTATTTTTCTGGGTAATTGGAAGCTAGAGTTTCACAGACATTCCTGCCCAGGCTGGGTTTGAATCTTGATTCTCCAATCTCAGCCTTTTGAGTAGCAAGGGTTATAGGCATGAGCTAACAGCACCTGGCAAGATGTTCATTTCCATTTCTCTGATTATCACTGACTTTTTGTACCTTACTGTGTGCTTATCAGCTTCTTAAGTTTCTTATCAGTTATTTGCCTAAGTCCTTTGCCCATTTTCCTATTGAAATTTCTAGAGCATTTCCCCCCTTATTAATCAGCAGGAATTTTTAATAGTCTAGAAGAATTTTTATACCTTATTATATTTATGTATTGCAATACCTTTTTAAATTTTTTTGTGCTAGTCCTGGGGCTTGAACTCAGGGCCTGTGTGCTGTCCCTGAATTTGTTTGTTTGTTTGTTTTTTGAGTGCAGTCATGGGGCCTGAACTCTGGGCCTGGGCGCTGTCCCTCAGCTCTTCAGCCCAAGGTTAGTGCTCTACCACATGAGCCACAGTGCCGCTTCCGGCTTTTTTCTTTTTGCTTATTTGGTGCTGAGGAATCGAACCCAGGGCCTCATGCAAGCAAGGCAAGCACTCTACCACTGAGCCACCTTCCCAGCCCCTCCCTGAATGTTTTTCTCCCTCCATTTTGTCCCTGAACTCAAGCTAGCACTCTACCGTGTGAGTCACGGCTCTGATCCTAACCCAGCTGTCTTCCAGCTGCAGTCCCCAGACCTCAGCCTCCTGTGAGTAGTTAGGAAAAGAGGTGTGAGCTACCAGCACTGGGCCATCTCGTGACATTCTTAATTCCACTGTTGCCCATTAACTTTCCAATAATGTCCCTTTTAGAACAAAAAATTCATCATTTTTTGTAATCAAATATGTTAAATTAATGGGTAATGTTCCCATATAATTTGAACTTTTGAAAGTTAAATTCCTTATATCTCTCAGCTATATTTGCTTCTATCAACTGTGCAATTTTTTTTCTTTTACTCACTCTTAACTCCATCTGGAGTTCACCTTTTGGTGTGTATGCTGGTACAGGGGCTTGAACTCAGAGCCTCGATAGTGTTCGCTAGCTATTTTTACTCAAGGCTAGCACTCTACTGCTTGAGTGACAGCTCTACTTCTGGTTTATTCTTTCTGCTGGTTAACTGGAGATAAGAGTCTTATAGACTTTCCTGCCCAGGCTGGCTTTGGACTACAATCCTCAGATCTTAACCTCCTGAGTAGCTTGGATTACAGGCATGAGCCACCAGTGCCAGCCAAACAGTCAATCCTTTCCCTCAGATTTTGGGGAAGTTCACACAGTCCCACAGGCTGAGCGCAGAAAAGACTGATCCACAAGGGACAGCACATCTCTAGCTCTGCCTCCGGTGCAGAGCCAGCCCCACCCACATATGCTCACAAAGATCAAGCTGGAACAGACCCACCCACAAAGAAAAGCCTACTGCCCTGCTAAGGTCCCCACACATGGCCAGAGGCCAACAGGGTCCTGTTCCCCCAGGAGGCTCAGGAGCACCCCTGAGTTAAAGGACCCCAGACAGGCCATGGGGGTCTGAGGAAGCTTCATTGGATTGTGTCTAAGCTCAGGAGCAAAAGAATGGAGGAGGAGGAGGAGGAGGAGGGGGGGGGGGAGGGGGGAGGGGGGGGAGGGGGAGGGGGAGGAGGAGCCAGGCACCCATGGCTCATAACTGTAAGCCTACCTACTCAAGAGGCTGAGGTCTGAGGATCATGGTTTGAAGCCAGCCTGGGTAGGAAAGTCTGTGAGACGCTTATCTCCAATTAGCTATCAAAAAATATGGAAGTGGTGTTGTGGCTCAAGTGGTAGAGTGCTAGCCTTGAGTGAAAGAAGCTCAGTGACAGTGCCCAGGCCCTAAAATCAGGTCCCAGGATCAGGGAGAAAGAGAGGGTGGGGAAAGGGAAGGGAAGGGAAGGGAAGGGAAGGGAAGGGAAGGGAAGGGAAGGGAAGGGAAGGGAAGGGAAGGGAAGGGAAGGGAAGGGAAGGGAAGGGAAGGGAAGGGAAGGGAAGGGAAGGGAAGGGAAGGGAAGGGAAGGGAAGGGAAGGGAAGGGAAGGGAAGGGATCCTCTGGGAATAGAGATGCTTCCTTGCTTGCAGGGCAGGGAGGCTGTGACTCCATTGGTGGCAGCTTCACTTCCCCCGGGGCCATTGAGGGTGGCATCAACATAACCAGTGCCCCACGGGAAGGACTCCCCCCACCCCCACCCCAGAAACCACTGCTGCAGCAGCAGCCAGAAGAGAGCTGCTGGGGCAGGCGGAGTCCACATTCTCCCTCATTGCAGGAGCCAAGGGAACTTTGTGAAACCCGAAGGGATCAGGTGGGGCTAAGAGCGATTAAACTGTGGACAAGAATGTTAATCACACCAAACCCCTGGCCCTGCTGGTGAGATCTGGTCATATTAATGAATTTCCATGGCTTGGAGTGTTCATACAGACTAGATTATTGCCAGCACAAATGGAGGTGTGACTGACAGCCAAGGGTATCAGCCTCCCCCTGCCCCTACACCCACCTGAGTGTGAATTCCACCTGTTCATGCACTGTTGGGTCCCCATTGTGCCCCGTGAGGCTTCGTGGGTTCTCCTCCTCAGGACTAGTAGCCCTGTCCTGCTGGAGCAGGTCCTCTCTGACCAAGAGACCCTCCATGAAAGAAAGAGCCAAAGAGAAGAGGCACGTGCCAAGGGGAGAGGTGGGAGAGAGAAGTTGCCTCCATGTCATTCTTGCTGGGTCCCTCTACCCTCCAAGGACAAAACAGATGTTGCTGGTAGGCTAGGAGGACCCTGAGGCGCTGGTCCCACTCTGTGCGCTTTGGCGCTGGTTCCTGAGTTTGGGATTCTCTCTATGGAATGTGTGCTAGCTGTGAAGAGCCAGCATGGCCAGCTGCTATGAAGCTGGGTGGCCAGCCAAGGTGTAAGCCACATTTGAGACCCGGGGAGTCTGTAGATGAGCACCCAGGTGCAGAGGCTATGTGTGAAAATGGCCCCCACTGGGTGGAGGCCCAATCTCCATACTATCTGCTGGCACCGCCCCTGGCCTCTGCAATGTTATTGTTAGGATTCCGGAGTAAGTCTTCTCTGAATGGTGGAACTCAGAGAAATTCTGCTGACAGGTGTGGCAGTTCCTACGCACCACTGCTAGGAAGGCATGGAGGGAGCAGGAGTGGTGGATATAGGATTGGCCAAGACGAGTCTTTCTGGTCTCACCAGTATAGGCTTCAGTCCATGGACAGGCACAAAGAAGGGTTTGTGAGGGATCCTGTGCACCCATGGCTCCTTACATTTTTTGTCCTTTGAAAATGAAAAACATGTTGTTAGGCACCAGTAGCTCACATCTCTAATCCTAGCTACTCAAGTGGCTGAGCTGTGAGGATCACAGTTCAAAGCAAGCCCAGGCAGGAAGTGTGTGACTCTTATCTTCAATTAACCACAAAAAGCCAGAAGTAGAGAGCAAGAGAAGAGGTAACATTGTCCCAAAAGAAATATACTCTTGGGCTGGGAAGGTGGCTCAGTGATAGAGCGCTTGCCTTGCATGCCTGAGGCCCTGGATTCGATTCCTCAGCACCACATAAGCAAAAAGAAAAAAGCCGAAAGTGGCGCTATGGCTCAAGTGGTAGAGCACTAGCTTTGAGCTGAAGAGCTGAGGGACAGTGCCCAGGCCCAGAGTTCAGGCCCCACGACCGGACCCCCCCCCCCAAAAAAAAAGAAATGTACTCTTCACCTGACTTATGTAACTACAACCACTCTGTACATCACCTTTATAGTAATTTTTTTTTTTAAGCCAGAAGTAGAGCTGTCTCACACAAATGGTATTGTGTTAGCCTTGAGCACAAAAACTTAGGGACAGTGCTCAGGCCCAGAGTTCAAGCTCCAGAACTCCTGACTGGCTTTGAACCACGATCCTCAGATTTAAGCCTCCTTTATAGCTAGTTGGCTTTTTTTTTTTTTTGGTCAGTCGTGGGGCCTGAACTCTGGGCCTGGGCACTGTCCCTCAGCTCTTCAGCTCAAGACTAGTGCTCTACCACTTGAGCCACAGTGCCACATCCAGCTTTTTCTGCCTATGTGGTGCTGAGGAATTGAACCCAGGGCCTCATGTTTGTGAGGCAAGCACTCTACCAATGAGCCACCTTCCCAACCCTAGCTAGTTGTTTTATAGGTGTGAGCCACTGGCTCACCTGGCTTTAAAATCTTTTCATGGACACAGAATCATTGTGCACATTTACAGGTACAGCGTGACATTTTAGTACATGTACTAAAATGTGTTATGATCTCATGTCAGTCATATTATTACCACCACAGAATATCTGAAACAAGAAGCTATTTTATTGTTATGGTACAGGTGATGTATAGAGGGGTTACAGTTCCATCAGTCAGGTAATGAATAGATTTCGTTTTGGACAATTCCACTCCTTCCTTCACTTTCTCCCAGTTTTTCCCTTCTATTCGCATACAAATTGTATAGTTCATTTACCATAGTGTCTAGTACATACACTGTTGCATTTGTTTACCCTTTGTCCCTCTACTTCTGTGTCCCCTCCCCTTGCCATCCCACAGACAGATAAATGAACAAACAGACAAAAAGAAAAAAACAATGAAGAAAAAAACTCTTGATTCTGTAAGGTCTGCACAGGAACTCCTCCCTACCTCTTGATTAAGTTTCCGCCCAGTATCTGTTACCCAGGTAACTGGCAGACCTGGAAGCAGTCACCTTCCCCTCCTGGGCTACCTCTGGTCACATGCCTCCCCTCTGACCTTAGGAGGGTCCCAGACCCTGAGGTCACATCCAGATCCAGTGTGGCTACATCTTTCCCCCACCTGGCCACACCTCTTCCTGTCCCTGGCCTAGATAAGTCCTGGCTCAGGGGTGGGTCGCCCCTTCCTTTTTCAGCCATGCCTCTCCACCATGCATGGCGGGGGCAGCAGTTCTGTAAATAAACTTCTTCTCCTGCCTGAATAGCTCAAGGTGTTCTCCTCATCGGCTACTAATGAAACCTACCTATTTAATATACCTAACAGTTTCCATTTCCTGAAGTTCATTCTTATAAATATTATTTTACATGACCAGAGGCACATAGGCATTGGAAATTTTTTCTTAAAAGATAATTTTATTATTTAAGGTGTTATAGAGAGGAGTTACCATTTCATAACTTTCCCTCAGTTTCCCCCTCCCTGCCCACAAGTTACATAGGTCATTTTCCATATAGTGTATACTGAATAGCATGCTTGCATTTGTTCATCCTTCCTCCCTTCCTTTCTGTGCTCTCCCAAAAGAAAAAACTATCCCAAAGCAAAAACAAACCACCACCACCGTCAAACAACAACAACAACAACAAAATGTTTCCATTTCCTGAAACTCATTTCAATAAATAGATTCATTGTTGCTGTTGCTGTTGTTTATTCCGGGCCTGGGATTTGAACTCAGGATCTGAATGCTGTCCCTGAGTTTCTTTGTGCTCAAGGCTAGCACTCTACCATTTGAGCCACAGTGCCACTTCAAGCTTTTTCGGAGTAGTTAATTGGAGAAACAAGTTTCATGGACTTTTCTGTCCAGGCTGGCATTGAACCATGATCCTCAGATTTCAGCCTCCTGAGATCTACAGGCACGAGCCACTTGGCACCCAGCTGCTTTGATAAATAGTATTTTAAATGTGCAGAGAAGTTACACCTTTGGGTTCCTCCCTCCTTTAGAGGGAGGAAGAATCACTTGAGGAGGAAGACTTATTGTGATTCATGGTTTCAGTCATTTAGGTAGGTGGTTGGTGGGCTCAAAAAACATCTCTGCAAGAATATAGGGTGGGGCAGAGCAGCAAGAAGGCAAAGACAATGAGAAACAGAGAGGAAAGAGCAGAAGTCCCAATGTCCCTCCAATAACCTAACTTCCTTCCATTAGGCTCACCTCATAAAAACTTCACCCTCTCCCTCTTGTGTGGGCTTGGGAACCAAGCCTTTCACACAAGTAGTTCTACAAACACTACCAGATCAAATCAAGGTGATTGACAGAGCCAGCATTATCATTTCTTTGAGTTGGGAACCTGCAAAATCCTTTCTATCAACAATACTGAAATATACAATCAAATTGTCAGTTACCCTACTGTGTTATAGAACATGAAAAGTTATTCTGCCTATCCAACTGCACCTCTGTCAACTATCCTCTCTCCATCCTCCCTGCCCAACTTTCTCCCCAACTTTCCCCATTACAATTCTACATTTTATTTCTATGAGATCAACTTTTTGGAATCCATATGCAATGTGTGTCTTTCAGTGGCTTGGTTTATTTCACTTAATGTCCTCCAGGTTCATTCATGTTTTTATGGTTGACAGGATTTCATTTTTTTCTATGCTGTATAATATTCCAGTGTTATGTATGCCACAGTTTCTATATCCATTCATCCACAGATAAACATCTAGATTGTTTCTATTTCTTGGCTACTGCGAATAATGCTGCAAAGACATAGATCTTTTCGACATACTGATTTCATTTCCAGCAGTATGAATCTGGATCACATGGCAGTTCTGGTGTTAGTCTTCTGAGACACTTCGATATTGTTTCTCATAATTATTGTACTAATTTACATTCCTCCCAAAAGTATATGCATACTCTTCTTTCTCTACTTCCCCACTAACAATTATTGTTTTCTGTCTTTTGATTCTAACTGGAGTGAGGTGATGATATCTCATAATAGTTTGTGTTTCTCTAGTAATTAATGATTTTTTGGTTTTGTTATTGCTGAGGATTGGAATCAGAGTCTTTGCATATGCAAATCAGTGACTCTATCATTGAGCTACATGGACCAGAACACATTTTCACATAGTTGTCCATTTGTCTAGATTTTTGTGAGAAATTTCTATTCAGGTAATTTTCCCTTGCCTTAATAACTTACTCTATTAATGTCACTGTTAACATATCTAATCCAGCCTACCTCTTGAGCCACAGCTCCACTTCCATTGTTGTGGTGATTAATTGGAAATAAGAGTCTCATGAACTTTCCTGTCCTGGCTAGCTTCGAACCATGATTCTCAGATCTTAGCCTTGTACATTGGTAAGATTATATTTGTGAGCCTCTGGTGTCAGGCAATTTGCCCATTTTAATGGATTGCAAATATGTTTTGTATGTTTGTTAGTGTTAATACTACTGCCTCAGCCTCCCTAGTGGTGAGATCGATTACAGGCATACACCACCTCTCTGTCTCTGTCTCTGTCTGTCTGTCTGTCTGTCTGTCTGTCTGTCTGTCTGTCTGTCTCTCTCTCTCTCTCGTCCCCTCTCCTCTCTCAGGGCCTGGGCTGTTCCTGAGCTTCTTTTGCTCAAGGCTAGTGCTCAACCACTTGAGCCACAATTCCACTTTCAGTTTTTAGTGGGATAGTTTATTGGAGATAGAGTCTCATGGACTTTCTTGCCTGAATTGGCTTTGAACCACCATCCTCAGATCTCAGCCTCCTGAATATCTAGGATTATAGTCATGAATCTTGAGCACCCAGCTCACGCTCTCTTTTTAATATGCTTTGAAGTCAGATTGTGTAATGTCTCCAGCTTTGTTTTGTTTTTGTTCAACACTGCTTTGGCTGTTGGTGTTTCTTTCCTGGGATCTTTTGAATAGTACAGCCATTTTAGCAATATTAGTTCTTCCAACACACAATCATGGAATGGCTTTCCATTTTTTTGTGTCCTCTTTTTTTTTTTTTTTGGTCGGCTGTGGGGCTTGAACTCTGGGCCTGGGCGCTGTCCTTCAGCTCTTCAGCTCAAGGCGAGCGCTCTACCACTTGAGCCACAGCGCCACTTCTGGTTTTCTGGTGGTTTATTGGAGATAGGAGTCTCACGGTCTCTCCTGCCCGGGCTGGCTTTGAACCGCGATCCTCAGATCTCAGCCTCCTGAGTAGCTAGGATTACAGGCGTGAGCCACCAGCGCCCGGCTTGTCCTGTTTAACTTTTTATAGCAATGCTTTACTGTTTTATTGTAGATCTCTCAGCTTCCTGGTTAAATCAACTCCTAGGTTGTTTCTTGGGTTTGAGTTGGCTTGTTGTTTGCTTTTTTTTTGGGTCCAGTCATGGGGCCTGAACTCTGGGCCTAGGTGCTGTCCCTCAACTCTTCAGCTCAAGGCTAGTGCTCTACCACCTGAGCCACAGCGCCACTTCTGGCTTTTTTTCTTTTTGCTTATGTGGTGCTGGGGAATCGAACCCAGGGCCTCATGCATGCAAGGCAAGTGCTCTACCACTGAGCCACCTTCCCAGCCCCTTGTCATTTGCTTTTGATAGCACTAGGGATCAACCCAGGGCTTTCTCTCTCTCTCTCTTTCCCCCCTCCCCCCAGTAATCAAGTTTGAACTTAACTAGCCTAACACCTTAATTGGCTTAACCACTCTGGGCTTGCACTCTACCACCTGAGCCTACTACTCGACCACTTTCAGCTTGTTTGTGGTTAACTGGAGAAGACTCCCACAGACTCTGCCTGGACTAGCTTCTAATAGAGATTCTCAGAGCTCAGCCTCCTACATAGCTAGGATTACACATATGAGCTACCAGCTTCTGGCCAAATCAAGAATTTACAGCATGTTGGGCAAGTACCCTGCCACAGAGCCACCTCACCAGTCTTGAAGGAGCTCTAAGAACAGTAATATCTAATATTCAAGACTGAGATTTTGCTTTGGTGTCATCATTCTCACACCTATAACGGATGCCTTGTAAGTGGCTTTGTTTTGTTTTCCCGATGGTAGAATGTGATCAGTGGGAACAGGCCAGGTCTGTACTCTGGATCAATGTGACAGCAGAGCAAGGAAGCTGCTGCAAAATATGTTTGGAAGAGAAACCCTCAGAGCCATGCTGTGAAACACTTAGAAACCCTGGTCAAAGCATTAGACCTCCTGCAGAATAGGAAACAGAGGCTGAATCTTCCAAAGATACGGTGAGCTTTGGGGTCACCTGGATTACAAGCTAGAAAAGTCTATCATTTCATGAGAGAAGATAAAAGAGCCAGTCCTCTCTGCTTGACATTCACAGGCTGTTGGGCTTGTGTGATTCCTATGAGTCAGACCAAGTCTGTTAAGAGGGAGGCTCCAGCCATGGGCATCAGTAGACTAGGGAAGGTTGCAGCTCAGCCACCTCTTCTGGAATATTGCTACGAGAGGCAGAAGTGCTTTAAGAGGGCATGGAGAAGATTTTTTTAAGACCAGAACTGGGCAGGAGACAAACAAAATAGTCAAGAAATAGTGAACTCCCCAGTAACCATAAAAGTTGAAACCAGAAAAACAGACAGCTGATCCTCCCAGGGGAGCAGGGAGCCAACTCCAGCAGGAAAGCAGAACAACCTCGGGTGGGGTAAACTGCAAGAAGAGTTACACAATAGAATTACCAAAGGCTGCTTTCCTTTTACTTGTTTTCTATATTTATTTATTTATTATTGTTTAATTTTTTTGTGCTGCTACTGGGGCTTGAAGTCAGAGTCTGGGTACTATCCCTTAGCTTTTTTGTTCAGGGCTGGTGCTCCATTTGAACCACATGATCACTTCTGGCTTTTTAGTGGTTAATTGGAGATAAGAGTCTCACATGGGCTGAGAAGGTGGCTCAGTGGTAGAGCGCTTGCCTTGCATGCATGAGGCCCTGGGTTCGATTCCTTAGCACCACATAAGCAAAAAGAAAAAAGCCGGAAGTGGCGCTGTAGCTCAAGTGGTAGAGCGTTAGCCTTGAGCTGAAGAGCTGAGGGACAGCGCCCAGGCCTAGAGTTCAGGCCCCATGACCGGACCACCCC
Source organism: Dipodomys spectabilis (assembly GCF_019054845.1). Classification (NCBI taxonomy): domain Eukaryota; kingdom Metazoa; phylum Chordata; class Mammalia; order Rodentia; family Heteromyidae; genus Dipodomys; species Dipodomys spectabilis. The sequence goes on from NW_024870694.1 coordinate 20,783,983, forward strand.
CCCCCCCCCCCAAAAAAAATAAAAAAGAGTCTCACAGGTTTTCCTGCCTGGGCTGGCTTTGAACCATGATCTCAGATCAGATCAGCTCTCAGATCAGATCTCAGTCTCCTAGGTAGCTAGGATTACTGGTGTGAGCCAGGGGCACCCAGCTCATTCTTCATTTTTTTTTTGTTTGTTTTTTCTTTGGTAGTGGGACTTGAACTCTGGGCTTGGGCGCTGTCCCTGAGCTCTTCAGCTCAAGGCAAGCTCTCTATTGATTGAGCCACAGCCCTACTTCTAGTTTTCTAGTGGTTTATTGGAGATAAGATTCTCATGAACTTTCCTGCCTGGGCTGGCTTTGAACCTCGATCCTCAGATCTCAGCCTCCTGAGTAGCTAGGATTACAGGCGTGAGCCACCGGCACCTGGCTTCACTTTAAAAAAAAAAAAAAAAAAAAAAAAAAAAAAAAATATATATATATATATATATATATATATATATATATATATTATTGTGGAAATACCATACAGAGGGGTTACAATTACATGGGCAAGATAGTGAGTACATTTCTTTTTTTTTGGTCCAGTCGTGGCGCCTGAACTCTGGGCCTGGGCGCTGTCCCTCAGCTCTTCAGCTCAAGGCTAGCGCTCTACCACTTGAGCCACAGCGCCACTTCTGGCTTTTTTCTTTTTTGCTTATGTGGTGCTGAGGAATCAAACCCAGGGCCTCTGGCATGCAAGGCAAGCACTCTACCACTGAGCCACCTTCCCAACCCCTTGTGAGTACATTTCTTATCAAGCATTGTTACCTCCTCCTTTGTTTCCCCATACCATCCCTTCCCCTCTCCACCCCCAACACCCACACCCTACTACCACCACCACCACCACCACCACTACCCCACCCCACCCCCACCCCACCAAAGTTGTAAAGTTCATTTTTCAACATAAAATCTTGTACATCCCATTGTTGTAATGGGTCCACCTGGGACCCTATTTAAACAGTTTGTTCACATACACATATTTTACCACTTTTTTTAATTGTGGTAAAATGTGTGTATGTGACATAATATGGAGCAGGTACACATTCCGTGACATTAAGTACAGGGTTGAGAAGCTATCCCTGCCATCCAGCTCCAGAACTCATCCATCTTCATAAGTGGAAATTCTGAACCTGTTACACAATAATGTCTTATCCCCCTCTCCTAAACACTTGGAAATCTCCATTCTATTTTATATTTCTATGAATTTGACTAGGTACCTTGTATAAAAGGAATTACACAGTATTGGGCCTTTTGTGACTTCAAGGGAAGCTTAAAGAGCATGAATATCCAAGCCCAACTCTAGACCAAGGGAATTAGAATTCAGAGGCGTAAGAGGGCAAGACTCAAGGACTGGTGTTTTATATATAGATATACACAATACATATATACATATATTAAAGCTCCTAATGATTCTAAGATCAGCCTTGAAAACAACAGAGTTAGAAGGTCTAAGTCAGATTTGCTTTATTTACTGTCCCTCAAAAATATAGCTCAGAAACCTGCTGGTCAATACCTACAACAATTTATTTTTTCTTTCTTTCTTTCTTTCTTTCTTTCTTTCTTTCTTTCTTTCTTTCTTTCTTTCTTTCTTTCTTTCTTTCCTTCCTTCCTTTCTTTCTCTCTCTCCCTTCCTTCCTTCCCTCCTTCCCTCCCTCCTTCCTTCCTTCTTTCCTTCCTTCCTTCCTTCCTTCTTTCCTTCCTTCCTCTCTCTCTCCCTCTTTCCCGCTTTCCCTCTCTCCCTCCCTCTGTCTCTTTCTCTCTCACTCTCTCTTTCCTTCTTCCTTCTGTGTGTTCTGGTATTGGGGCTTGAACTCAGCGTCTGGACACTGTCCCTAAACATTTTCACTGAAGGCTAGCACTCTACCAATTGAGCCACAGCTCCACTTCAGGTCCTTTGGTAGTTAATTGGATACAGGAATCTCGTGGATTTTCCTGCCTGGGTGGCTTCAAACCATGAACCTCAGATTTCAGCCTCCTGAGTAGCTAGGATTATAGGTGTGAGCCACCAGTGCCCAGCTCTACAATTTCTTTATCTGTAATTAAGGCAGGGTAGAGAGTGCTTTCTCCTCCAGCTGGAGATAAGAGGCTTAACCTGACTGATGGAGATATCACAGTGACCGAAACTCATCTGCTAAAGATTAATCCATCACACAACAAGTATAAGTGATTATTATCAGAAACCATTTCTAATAATAATAGCAGATGATCAGTAACACCAACTGGGGAGATGGAGAGAGAGAGACACTGAGGACTCACCGCCACTTTGAGAGTAAGAAGGTTGATTAAGGGTCAGCCTTATTTGCCTTTGCAGACAAAATAGGAATTGGGAGGAATTTAAGACCAGCACATCTGTGCACTCCCCTAGTTCGTTGGAATATGTCCATTCATACATATGGTTCTCATCAAGTGTATTTTTGCTTGATTCTTAAATCCCCTCCCCCTTTTTATTGAACAGCACTGACTTCATTACAAAGGAACTTTACTTTCAGGGGATCTAACTGAGGCATGTCCAGTATCATACTGGCAATGCACAGAACTCACTAGCTGGATAGAAAAGGACAGAATGACAGGAAAGCAGCACACAGAATTGTGATGTCAGTTCACCTAACAGAAGAAGAGAGGAATATGAATGGAATTAGAAAGACATGTTTTATTTCCTTGTTTTATTAAACCCTGGAAACAAGCAAGACAAGTAACATTTCTTCATTCTAAGTTGGCACTTTTTTGCATATTACTTTTTTCACTTGTCTTTGTGCTTTTGTGGGGGAGGAGGGGCATGTCCTAGGTCTTGAACTCAGGGCCTGAGCTTTTTTTGCTCAAAACTAGTGCTCTACCACTTCAGCCCCAGCTTCATTTCTGGTTTTCTGTTCATTGTAGATGAGTCTTACAGACTTTTCCTCCCCAAGCTGGCTTCAAACTGCCATTCTCAGATCTCAGCCTCCTGAGTAGCTGGGATTTCAGGTGTGAGCCACCTGTGCCTGATGTCTTTGTGTTTTCAAAATTATCAGCCAAGTGTGGTAGTGTACAAGAGGTTGGGACAGGAGGATGGTGAGTTTGAGGCCAGCCTCAAACTATAAGACGGAGTTCAAGACCAGCCTGGATAATGTAGCAAGACTCTGTCTTTAAAAAAAAGTTGTCAGTATACATGGCCATGCATATTAATAATTATATGCATAAACATATATATATATATATATACATACAAAGACATGCTTTGATGACTGAGAACTTACACAAAGTATTTCATATTGATAATTTTACACTGAAGCAAACATAGCATAGAAAATTTGAAAAACTGGGCTGGGAAGGTGGCTCAGTGGTAGAGTGCTTGCCTTGCATGCATGAGACCCTGGGTTCGATTCCTCAGCACCACATTAGCAAAAAGAAAAAAGCCGGAAATGGTGCTGTGGCTCAAGTGGTTAGAGCGCTAGCCTTGAGCTGAAGAGCTGAGGGACAGCGCCCAGGCCCAGAGTTCAGGCCCCATGACCTGACCCAAAAAAAAAAAGAAAGAAAAAAATTTTGAAAAACACAAAAATATGGAGACATCAACAAATATTTCTAATAAAACTACCATCTAGAAATTACCACATTTCTTTCCATGTGTTAAATAATATTGCTAATTGTGTTTTTTTAATAAGGTAAACAGGGTAAAATTTATTTGCAAGTGAAAAGGAAAGCCATTAAAGTAGCAAAACTCTCCATCCAGAGAGGGGCCCTAAAGAGAAGTCCTATAGAAAAATATAAATAAGGAAAGACAAATGACTTACTGCCTTATTCCCTGGTATGTCTAGGTTCATGATGATGATAAATACAATCCAGTTCTGGGCAAATTACTGGTGCTGTGACTTGAATATGTACTTTGTGAAACTCAGGTGTTAACAATGACTGTATTCAGAGGCACTGCCATTAAGATATATTTATGCTGAAGCCATATACTGGTGGCTCATGACTGGAATCCTAGCTACTCAGGAAACTGAGATCCAGAGGACCACAGTTCAAATCCAGTCCTGGTTGAAAGGTCCATGAGATTCTATCTCCAAAAATAACAGGTAAAAAGTTGGGCTGGAGGTATGGTTCAAATAGGCCGTCAGCTGAGTTAGAGTAAGGCCCTGTGTTCAAACCCCAGTGGGGGGGGAGGGGGAGGAGGAAGAGAGAGAGAGAGAGAGAGAGAGAATGAATGTTTATGTTGAAGGCTCTCCCTTTGTGAAGGCAATCAAAATACCCTTATATAAATAAAGGGTAACCATGAAGGGAGTTAGTTCTTGCTCTCCCTTCACTCTTCACTATGTGAAGGCACAGCATTCATTTCTTTCTTGTCTTTCCATCTTCCACCATGTATGAAGATGTGGCAAAAAAAAAAAAAAGACCCTGGTCAATGCCAACATTTAGTTGGACTTCCCAGCCTCAAGAACTGTGGAAAAGAAACCTCTATTCTGAACCACAACAAAAAGAGCTTTTGAACTACAACCAATGAAATAATGTTCCCCAGAACACTGAACTTTTTCAACCTGATGTTTTCTGACTCATAAATTGTTTTCCTCTAAAATAACTTCTTCTTGAAAAATAAATATCATTTAAAAAAACTCAATTGGCTTCCTTTCCTCCTCCTCCTCCTCCTCTTCTTCTTCTTCTTCTTTTGTCGGTCATGGGACTTGAACTCTGGGACTGGGCACTGTCTCTAAGCTCTTCAGCTCAAGGCTAGCACTCTACCACTTGAGCCACAGCTCCACTTCTGGTTTTTAGTGGTTAATTGTTAATTGGAGATGAGAGTCTCATGGACTTTCCTGCCCAGGCTGGTTTTGAACTGTGATCCTCAGATCTCAGCCTCCTGAGTACCTAGGAGTACCTGAGTACCCAGTTCCTTTTCTATTCTGAATCAGATAAAAAGGTAAAATATTTCATTTTTAAAATGCCAGGGGGCTGGGAAGGTGGCTCAGTGATAGAGTGCTTGCCTTGCATGCATGAGGCCCTGGGTTTGATTCCTCAGCACCACATAAGCAAAAAGAAAAAAGCCGGAAGTGGTGCTGTGGCTCAAGTGGTAGAGCGCTAGCCTTGAGCTGAAGAGCTGAGGGACAGCACCCAGGCCCAGAGTTCAGGCCCACGACCGGACCCCAAAAAAAAAAAGCCAGGTGATGACTCACCTGTAATCTAGTTCCAACAACTCTGAAGACTGAGGAAGGTAAATTGAGGGATTTAGGCCACTATGACTTCATAGTAAAACCTTGTCTCAAGGAGAGAGAGAAAGCAAGAGAGAGAGAGGGGAGAGATGGGGGAGAGAGAGGGAAAGAGAGGGAGAGAGAGGGAGAAGGAAAGAGAGAATGAAAGAGAAATGACTCTTTCTATAGACCTAATGAAGTTTGCTGGTGTTACACATCAAGAGATGATGAATACTAGCCAGAGTGGTTGGGAACTTCAGTCTCAGCCCTGAATCAATCACTTCAGCCCAGGAAGGGCAGAAGAAGCATATTATATGTTATTAAAAGTTTTGATATAGCAAGATGTAATAATTATAAATATTTGCTTATCTAAAAACAGACTCTCAAAATACATGAAGCAAAAATTGACAGAATTAAGAAACAGGTGTAAAATAATAGTTGAATACTTTAGTATCCTCACTCAGTAAGAGAACAACTAGTAGTCAGAGAGAAGGTAATTAAGGAAATAAAGGACACAACACAATAAACCAACTATCTTTTGCAGACAAACCTAGAACACTACCTAACAACAGCATATTCTTCTTAAGTATATTGGGGACATGGTCAAAGATTGACTGGGTAAGATCACTAATCAAATTGTCTCAATGTATTTCAGATGGTAGATGTTACATAAAATATCCTTTGTAACCATAATGGGATGAATTTAGGAATCAACACAGAAGGAAAACTAGAAAAAACATAATTTTGAGACAATTGAATAACATACTCTTAAATAACTCACAGCTTGATGGCTTCAACAACAGATACTTAGGACAGGAGATGGGGCTCCTGGGAAAAGTCCTGTCTTCACACTGTGTCCTCATGCAAAATCTGGGGAGGTGGCTCTCATAGTTCTTCTACAAGAGAGTTAATCTCATCACTGAACCACACCCTTATTACCTGCTCCAGACCCAATTACTTCCCGAAGACCTTATCCTCCTGATGCCATCATGTGGGGTAATGGAGCTTCAACTTGGATTTCCAGATCATAATATTCTACCTCTGATTGCTCACAGTTTTGTTTTGTTTTTGTGCTCACAGTTTTGTCTTTCTTAAATGGAAAATACATTTGTTCCATCCCAATAGCTGTGCAAGTCTTAAGTCATGACAGCATCTCATCACCTAAATATTATCTAATTCGGAATATGGAGGAAACCTGGAATAGGATTCATTCTGAGGCAAAATTCCTCAACAGCTATAGCCTGTGTATACCTCCACAATACAATGGTGAGAAATAAGATAGACATTCCCATTCTAAAATGGAGAACTCAGAGAAGAAAGGAACAGGTCCCAAGCAAGTTCAAAACTGGTAAGGCGGAAGTGGTGCTGTGGCTCAAGTGGTAGAGCTCTAGCCTTGAGCTGAAGAGCTGAGAGACAGTGCTTAGGCCCAGAGTTCAAGCCCCACAACCGACAAAAACAAAAACAAAAACAAAAAAACTGGTAAGGCAAATATTACTGTATATTAAAGCTAATGACTCCTGCTCCCTGATTACATACTCTGTCCTCTTGACCCACAGGAAGAGGAGAGGTGATTCCCAAGAGTTTTCAAGGCTGGAATAGTGTCACAGCTTCAGGCTCTGGACAGCTGCAATCTGACCTGTTAAAATCGATAAACCAGCCAGGCAAGCTGGCTCAAGTCTATTGTTCCAGAGGAAGACTGGGAGGATTATAATTCAAGGCTAGCCTAGACAAAAAGTTATTGAAACACCACCTCAATAAATATGTCTGCTATGAAGGTGAGTGCCTGTGATTCCAGCTATATAGGAGGTACAGGTAAGAAGATTGTTGTCTAGTCTGATTCAGGCAAAAAATTGAGACCCTACTTGAAAAATAACTTTAGTTAAAAAAAAAAAAAAGGGCTGGGAAGTTGGCTCAGTGGCAGAGCGCTTGCCTTGCATGCCTAAGGCCCTGGGTTTGATTCCTCAGCACCACATATGCAAAAAGAAAAAAGCCGGAAGTGGTGCTGTGGCTCAAGTGGTAGAGCGCTAGCTTTGAGCTGAAGAGCTGAGGGACAGCACTCAGGCCCAGAGTTCAGGCCCCACGACCGGATCCAAAAAAACAAAAAACAAAAAAAGAAACAACAAAAAAAAAAGACTGGAGGTATGACTTATAGTAGAGTACCTGCTCTACTACAAGTTTGAGGCCCTGAGTTCAAATTCCAGTACTACCAAACAAACAAAGTGATTAGCCAAATGTGGTGGTACCCACTTGGAAGATGGAGAGAGATGGAGGTAAGGGGGTTCTGACTAGCCTGGGCTACAGAATAGGAAATCCTTGTGAAATCAAGGACATAACCCTACAGATTCTGGAATCACTTGTGGGAGACCTGCTGTCCTTTGTCTTATAGCCAAAGAACTCCATGACCAGCTCCTGTCAGAGCTAAGTAGTCAAACAGCATTACATTGTTTCATATCATGTGTGTTCCCCTCAGCTCAGGCTGGCAATGTTTCTGAAGGGTAACTTACTAGATCTGCGGTCCACACCCATGTTATCTCTGCTTCAAAGGATTATTGGGACACAGCCTTAAGCCTTTGTTTTCTTCAGAACTTGCTTTCTTATTTTTCAAAACGTGGATTTTACCCATCTGTAAATTCTGGTTCCTTTCTGTTTAGCAATTCTTTCTTCCTATCGCTTATCTCCTATTTTACTATAAGCAACGAAGAGAAATAAAGTTACTCTTGCTAACACTTCACTCAGACATTTCCTCATCTAAACATCGTTTTGTCATTTACAAGTTGTACCTGGAACATGAGCATGAGTTGGCCATGTTTAGGGCTGCTTTATAACCAAGATGGCCTTTCCTCCATTGCTGAGTGATCTGTCAAAGTCCTCCCCAGTATGGTCTTCGCCATCCAAACTTTCTACCAACATTCAGGTCATAATTATTTGTGTGTTTTCTAAGATGATGAAAGCTTTCTCCACAGCTCTTTCCTCTCTGAGACCTTATCAGATTTAACTGTTAAAAGTCAGTTTGGCCTACCATACATAAGGCCTTCATTTTAACCCTCACTAACACACACACACACACACACACACACACACACACACACTTTTTAGTCAGTTTGCAACAAACTACAATAACCATTAATCAGGATATGAAGGAACAGCACCTTCATACTCTGTTGGCAGGACTGTAAACTAGTACAATCACTATAAAAATCAGTTTGAAGGTTCCTCATAAACCTGAAAAACAGAACTACTTTGTAATCCAGCAATGCTACTATTGGGTATGTATCTGAAGGAATGTATAACAGAGGCAGCTGTACCACCATGTTTCCCACAGCACTATTTACAATAGCCAAGCTATGGAAACAGCCCAAATACCCTACTGATGGTTGGATCAAGAAATTTTGAAATGGAGGGCTGGGAAGGTGGCTCAGTGGTAGAGCGCTTGCCTTGCATGCATGAGGCCCTGGGTTCGATTCCTCAGTACCACATAAGAAAAAAAAAGCCAGAAGTGGCGCTGTGGCTCAAGTGGTAGAGCGCTAGCCTTGAGCTGAAGAGCTGAGGGACAGCGCCCATGCCCAGAGTTCAGGCCCCACGACCGGACCAAAAAAAAAAAAAAAAAAGAAATTTTGAAATGGAATATTCAGATGAATATTATTCAACCATAAAGAATAATGAAATTATGTCATTTGCAGGGAAATGATAGATAGATCTGGAAGCCACGAGATTAAACAAAGTAAGCCAGGTTCAGAAGGACTCATATCCCCCGTTTTCTCTCATATGTAGATGTTAAACCTAAAGTATAAGGATTTATATAAATAATACAGGGTGTGTGTGTGTGTGTGTGTGTGTGTGTGTGTGTGATACTATGGTGAAACTCCTTTGAACAACTAGCATGTACTTTAACAAAAAATGAATATTAGGAAATTGAAACATGTCTTGGGTATAGGTCCTAGTGGGATGAGGGGGGACATAGAGAAGGAAAGGAGGGAAAACCTAGTCAAAATGTTTTATGTACATGCATGAAAATGATAAGGAAACTTGCTAAGACTGACGGATGGGATGTCTCTGATCAAGATGAATTATACACATAAATGGACATGTCAAAATGGAAAAAAAAAAAAAAGTTCACAGCAATGACACCTTTTTCTAGCAGGCCCCTCAACACTGTAACAACCTTCACCCAATTACCCAGTTCCAAAGTTACTTCCACTGTTTTAGGCATTTGTTACAACAATATTCAACTTCATAGTTCCCCAATTCTGTCCTCAGCTTGACTGTTACAACTATCATGGAATGGGTGTCTTACAGAACGGATGTTTATTTCTCCTAGTTCTGGAGGCTGTATGTTTGAGACCAGTCTGAACCCAGGCTGGCTAGAGTCTGGTCAGGGTTGTCTTCCAAGTTGCAGGTGACTCCCTTGTCTTGTGTTTTCAGTGTTTCTTCAGTGCTAGTTCATAGATAGTCTCTGCCTTCCTCTTCTTACAATGCCTGTATCTTCATTGCTTCACCTTTATGACCTTACCTAAGTGTAATTGTCTCCCAGGTGCCCCACCTCCAATATCTTCATATGAGGGATTGAAGTTTCAACACATGAAGTTTAGAGAGTCACAAACAACAATTTTGCAATGGGTATCATGGGAGAGTTGTCACCTGGATAGCTTAATGTCTTGAATTTCATGTGTTTTTAGGCACCTGTAGGTTTTCTTGGTAGTAATACATATTTTATATCCTTTACTCAGTTTTCTGGTGAAGTGTCTTTTTAAAAAAATGTTGGTACTGGGGCTAGAACTCAGGGCTGGGGTGCTGTCACTTAACTTTTTCTCTCAAGGCTAGTGCTCTACCACTTGAGCCACAGATCCCACACCTGGCTTTTTGGTGGATAACTGAAAATTGAGAGTCTCATGGACTTTCCTGATTGAGCTGGCTCAAATCGCAATTCTCAGATTTTAGCCTCCTAAATAGCTAGGATTATAGGCATGAGCCACTGGCACCTGGCACTTTTGCTTGTCTTTTAAGAGATCTTTACATGGTCAGGAGTCTATACTTTGTTGTTATAGAAGGGGAAATTTTTGCAGTATATTTTCTTTTTGGAAAATTTTGTTTTAAACTATAATTTAATAAATAAATGCAATATTTCTTTTTTCTTGACCAAAACTTTCAAAAATATAAAATGTACTTTGGCATCATTCATAGAAATAAGTAAAGTATTCAGGACTACAGTAATTTAGCAAGGAATGATAGTAATAACTAAAGTAAAATTATCCTAGTTGGGTGCTGGTGGCTCATACCTGTAGTCCTAGCTACTCAGAAGACAGATCTAAGATCCTATGATTCAAAGCTGCCAGTTAATCAGCAAAAAAGCTAAAAGTAGAGCTGTGGCCCAAGTGGTAGAGCCTTGAGCAGTAAAAGCCAAATAAGAGCATAAGACTCTGAGTTTGTGCCCTAGTACCAGCACAAGAGAGACAGAGAAACAGAGAGAAAATTAAAGAAAGAAGAAACAAAGAAGGAAAGGAAGAAAAAGAAGAAGAAAGAAAGAAAAGAAAAAACAAAAAAGAAAAGAAAGAAAGAAGGAAGGAAGGAAAGAAGGAAGGAAGGAAAGAAGGAAGGAAGGAAGGAAATAAGGAAGGAAAGAAGGAAGGAAGGAAGGAAAGAAGTTATTCTAGCTACTTTGAGAATGGGATTGCAGTTTGAAGCCAGTCCAGGCATAAAACTTCAAGAGACCCTGGTTTTGATTGAGAGTGGGTGTAATGACATATGCTATTATCCTAGCTACAACAGGAAGTTTAATAATACATGTGGGTCACAATTCAGATATATATCTGGGCCGGAAGCATGACTCTATCTCAAAATTAACCATCACAAAAAAGAAGCTTGGAGATACAGCTCAGAGTTTGAGTTTCTGTCAAGACATTTTCAAGCTCAAAATCTGGAGTTCAAACTTCAATACTGCCAAATAAAAGTCAACTTATTAATAATCAGTACCATTTGCTTAATATTTGCTGTATATCAGACACAAGACCTATATTATCGTATTGAATCTTCACAATAAAACTTATGAAGAAATCATTATGCCCGTTCTATAGTAAAGAAGCGGTTTTGTTTTTCACGTGTGTGTGTGTGTGTGTGTGTGTGTGTGTGTGTGTGTGTGTACTGGAGCTTGAACTCAGAACTTTGGCTCTCAGCTTTTTCACTCAAAGCTGGTGCTCTACTACTTGAGCCATAGCTCCCCTCCCAGCTTTTGTTTTGTGGTTAATTGGAGATAAGTCTTGGAGATTTTCCTGCTCAAGCTGGCTTTGAACCACAATCCTCAGTTGTCAGCTTCCTGAGTAGCTAGCATTACAGGTGTGAGCCACCAGCACCCAGCAGGAAAAAAAAGACAGAATAAGTTACCCTACCTTGCCCATAGTCACAGAAACTGCGAATGTGGGAGCTGAATTTCAATCTTTATGCTGTGAACACTGAACTATGTAATAAGACCTGGGTTCGTGCTCCAGTTCTACTGTATCTGCTGCTAGAAATATATTATCTTGAGTAGGTCCTATTGCTCCTCTAAGCTTCATGTCACTTGTCAAATCTGTTTCAACAAACCTCCTTCATAGAGTTGTTGTGAGAAAAAATAGATAACACACCCGTCTCCAACAGTTAGTGCCAGAGTCAGTCTTCCCCCCACTTCCTCCCTCCATACAGGGCTGCAGCCCAGGTCAGAAGTTGGGACAAAGCATCACCTGCAGCCAGATGCCTGCTGAGGTCACAGCCAAGGAGATTTCAGTTGTGAAACCAATGAGATGACTAAATCATCACATTTCTTCCACAGGTTCCACCCTGGGAGTGGCACAGGTGTTGCCAATGCCAGGGAAAGCAAAGTTAGACTCCTGGGGTTTCAGATGCTCAGAGAGGTTTGTAAAAACAGCCAGTGAAGGGACTTCTCATCTACCAGCTCTCATCTCATTATTGGAGACACACACGGAGGAGCCATGGGAAATCTGGAAGGTCACCTTCTGCCAGGCACATTTTTCCTCTTCTTCTCACTCTACCATTCAGTGCTGATATCTCTGGCTCTACTACGGGGACAGCAGCTCTGCAAGCCACCCCTGCTCCCCAGGGAGAAGCAAAGACTTAAGCTGTGGCAGCAGGTACCATTGGACGAAGCAATAAAGATGATCGCCTGTGTCGCTGGCATCTTAGGTGAGTTTTATTATCCCCCAGGGGTAAACCGACTGCAGATGATAGACTGGGAGAACCCTAAGCGGCCGTTTGTGTTCAAGGACAACTGGCAGCATGTCACGATGTTTGGGTTCTTTCTGCTCAGTGCTGTGGTAAATACCGTGAGCCAGAAGTGGCTGGCCCAGCAGAATATGAAGCTGGAACGAGCTGCCGAGGCCCTGGCTTTCTATGTGGTAGTGCTGGTGATGTACACCCACATTGAGAACAAGAGCGTGTTGGAGATCCGTGTGCATGTGCTATTCATGATCCCCGCTTTCCTGGTAGGCCTGGCGTCCAGCATTGAAGTCTGGGTCCCTCACAATCCCATGCTCTGGGTGTTTAAGGTGTGGATGGGGCTGGTGCTCAGCACCTGGATGTTCCAGCTGTGCTTGGTGCTGTATTTGCCTCCTTCCGGACAGCACTGGCAAGGAGACAACCCCATGGACCTGGCTTTCCTCACCACCTTCTTCTGCTGGCACCTGGGCTTAGGAGGCCTCATACTGGCTGCTATCTATGGCCTCTGCAGCCTCTGCTGCCATCATTGTTCCCCTTGGAAAGAAGCATCGGATGCCAGATACCATCTGTGTCCTACAGACTCCACTAGTGAAGAGCTGGAGAAGCTCTGGCCAGAGTCCACACTGCAGGACAGAAGTGTCTAGAGACAGAAACTGCCTTGTGCTAGGCCTCTCAGGAGACTTTCAGGTGTGCACAGCACAGGCATAGCACAGAGGTGTTCTGGAATCCACAGCACAGCTTTCCACCCCAGGAATTATGGTACTTGTTGCCATATACCAGCTTCAAGGATGACTTTTTATCTGTTTTCATCAGGTTAGTGACTTATTCATGTGGCTGCAGTCAAACAAAAGCTAGTGCTTTTCTCCAACAGTCTTTGGGTTCCAAGAAGAAGAAAGAAACAAGGAACTGGGGGAGATGAATTGGGGGTCTGAGAAGGTTCTATCAGTGTCAATAGAGCAGAGTGAGTGTGTCTTTGTGTGCCTACAGTTGAAGAGTTTCAATATGTGAAAGAGAATGGTTCCATTTGTGCGTAGTAGTGAGATGATGGCTTCATTTCTTTGTGCTTTAGTCATATGAAATTTAGATGACTTTTTATTGTTTTAATCTTAAAGGCTACTCTGTCTACTGAGAAGGAAAGGGATGAGGAGATGGGTGACAAGGAAGGAGAGGGCAAGTACATTAGCCAGGAAGGAATTCCCAAATATGGTTGTAAGAAATGAGGATGATTTTAAATATAAAGAATTTTAAAACATAATTTTTAAAAAAATGACTTGTTGCTTGCTGTGGTACCAAACAACTTCATTGTTCTAACTCTGTCAATAAAGTCTCTAATGCACACATCATGTCTGTGTTGCTGACTGAGCAGGGAGGGTTGAGGATCAAAGAAAAGGCCAGATGTCAACTGGAGGAAGAGAGGGAGAATGGCCAAGAAATGGTGGGGGAGGGGTGCCAAGCACCCCCAGGATTCTGATGATGCAAGAACTCATCGTTGAAGATACCATGCCATGGAATTGTAGAAAATTTCAGCCATTCATTGAGATACTAGTAAATTCACTGAAATAAATGAAGGGAAACCACATAACATGACTCAACCCTGAGTACAATGAGAAAGCCAAATGAGTCAGTTCAAGTGAAGGGGAGACACCCAGCATTTGGAAGTCTGAAGAGGCAGCACGAACAGAGGAGATGCTGGCCAAGGGTATAGAGAAAGGTAGCCATCAATCAGCAGAGACTGATCTCATTAAAGAATAAAAAGCTTCAAGAAGCCAGGTACTGGTGGCTCATACTTATAATCCTCAACACTCAGGAGGCTGAGATCTAAGGTTCACAAAAGCCGGCTCAGATCAATTTGTGAGACTCTTATCTCAGATAATCACCAAAAAGCTGGAAGTGGAGCTATGGATCAAGTGGTAGAACACCAGCTCTAAGTGAAAAAGCCAAGTAAGAGCTTGAAGCTCTGAGTTCAAGCCCCAGTACCAGCACAGAAAGTAAGGAAGAATAAGAAGAAAGAGGTAAAGAAGGGAGGTTGGTATAGTGAAAAGCCAGGTGTCATTGCCTATAATCCTAGCTACTCAAGAGGCTGAGATGAGAGGATCATGGTTCAAAGCCAGCCTGAGCAGGAAAATCCATGAGACTGTTAACTTGACTCAACCAGAGAAAAAACCAGACGTAGAGCTGCAGCTCAAGTGGTAGAATGCTAGCCTTGAGCAAAAGAAGCTCAGGGACAGTGCCCAAGCCCTGAGTTCAAGCCTCAGGACACACACACACACACACACACACACACACACACACACACACACACACACACACACACACACACAAGTACAGTCAAGTCTACAAGTTTTCAGAGAGTTTTGATGAATGTGTACACCATTATTTGAAAATAATGCTGGTGTAATGCTATTGCCTTATAAAGAAGCATTTACAAAATGTGATTAGGAGTCACTAGAGACACAAGGAAGGGGTTAGCATTAAAAAACGAGCCAATGGGGCTGGGAAGGTGGCTCAGTGGTAGAGCACTTGCCTTGCATGCCTGAGGCCCTGGGTTCGATTCCTCAGCACCACATAAGCAAAAAGAAAAAAGCCGGAAGTGGTGCTGTGGCTCAAGTGGTAGAGCGCTAGCCTTGAGCTGAAGAGTGGAGGGACAGTGCCCAGGCCCAGAGTTCAGGCCCCGCGACCAGACCCAGAAAAACAAAAAACAAACAACAACAACAAAAACAAGCCAATGGAGAGACACAGAGAGGAGTTCTGGCAAGACTGCGGCAGGAGACTGGATCTTGGAAGAAGGAAAAGTATCTTCCCTAAACAGCTGGAACCAGGCCAGACACAGCTTGTCTCTTGTGTAGCAAAAGCCTAAGGTGAGGCCTGTCCCCACTCAAAAAGCTTAGAACCAGATTTTCCTTGAGATTAAAGGAGTTTAATTTCAAGGTGCCTCCCTTTCTGTTAAAGGCCCAGGCAAAGTATTCACATGATCGCATGTGATCAAACAATTCTCATTTCAGAGTGAACTTCCTGGTATTCCTTTTTCCCTTGAAGAGGGCCTTTCAAATTGTATTAGCTTTAGAGTTTATAGAACCTAACTCTTACTTTCACCCCAGAGACTTAGCGTTCAGAATACCTATGATAAACACATCTTTTCTCTTGTTAGTGGAACATTCTTTGTTAGAGGATATTCTTAACATTCTTCCTTCTTCAACTTGGGAAGTGTTAATGACATTCATGCTAACTGAAAATCACCTGCTAAAGCAATAAAGTAGAATAATCCTTCAGACAACAAAGCTTACCTGGCATGTGGGAGACACCACAAAAACAAACTATTTTAAGTGAGCATTATCAGCGCCTAGACCTAATTTGAGAAAGGATTCAGGATACAGAAGACAGATGGTTAGAGGAGGAGGTCGAAGTGTCTTATATATGTTTACCTCTTCGTGGGGGGCCAAGGGATAGTATCTGCATATCTAGCCCTTAGTGTATACAAGGTTTTCAAGATCAAAAAGATTGTTGAGATGGAAGTATAGATGTCGATAGATAAAAAAGGTAGAAGATAAATAGCAGGAGATAGCAAGTCAAAAATCTGCAGGGTAAATCGGTGACAGAGACCCAGGAAGAAACAGAAATCTAAGAACAAAAATCCTTTCTCCTCACAGGATCTCAGTCTTTTCTTTTTAAATCTTCAACTGATCCTGTGAAACTCATCAGATTATAGAGGATAATGTGCTTAACAGTCTGATTTAAATATTAATCACATCTAAAATACCTCCACAGCACATCTAGACTGATGCAAGACCAATTAAACAACTGGGTATTATGACCTTGCCCAGGTGACATAAAATTGTCATACTGTGTATATTATAACATGATCACTCTAACCTGAGTTATATTCCAGCTAGACTTCTCCTTTTCTGTTGTACTCTCAACTGAGAGACAGTGATGGATATGTAGATAGGTGATGGTTATTTTTTAAGATGAAAAAACAATGTTTAAATGAGGCTCTGGTGGCTCACACCCGTAATTTTAATTACACAGTGTTACATGGGAATTCAATCAGCAAGATACAGGCAAGCCACATTTTGAGAGGTTGAATCAGGAGTCTATTACAAAGCCAGCAACTGCAAGTTGACTCATGTCGCTGCAGCATCAAATGTAACAGAAAGTTTATAAGGCCAAAAACCACATGATTGGAATGCGGAACTAATCCTAACAGAAATATTATACATAAATGAAGCAAACTATCTAGGGGAATAATCAGGGGCAATCAAGGGCGGTTATCTGGGGCAAAACTTTCCTGGAGCTAAACAACACAACAAATACGCAATTCAAACAATGACCTACTTCACCTCCAGGGTTTTTGGAACTGGGTAAAAACTCCCCATTTTCTACTAAGATGCCAGGATGGACGTGAGGACAAGATGATGTTACTTAGACACAATATCCATATTTCAATAGGAGGCTGAGATCTGGAAGATCAAGGTTTGAAATCATCCTGGTCAGAAAACTCCCAGAGATACCATCTCTGTAATAGCAATGAAAAAGCCTGGTTGGGAGCTAGGGGCTCAAGCTTGTAATCCTAGCTACTCAGAAGGTTGAAATCTGAGGATCACAGTTCACAGCTAGCTCAGGAAGCAAAGTATGGGAGACTCTTATGTCCACTTAAGCACCAACCAAGTCACAAGTGGAGCTATGGCTCAAGTGGCAAAGTGCTAGCCTTGAGCAAAAAGCTCAAGGACAGCACTCAGCTCCTGAGTTCAAGCCACAGGACCAGTGCATACATGTACACACTCATACATACACACACACAGACACACAGACACACAGACACAGACACAGACACATAGACACACAGACACACAGACACACACACACACACACACACACACACAGAGCAGATTTGAGGGTGGTTCAAGTGATAGAGTGCCAGCCATGAGCAGGCAAGTGGAATAAGAAAGTCCCTGAGTTTAGAGTGCTAGCCTTGAGCTGAAGAGCTGAGAGATAGCACTCAGGCCCAGAGTTCAGGCCCCATGAACGACCAAAAAAAAAAAAAAAAAAACCCACAAGAATTAGAAGAAAGTCCCTGAGTTCAAGCCTTGGTAACTGCAATCAATCAATCAATCAATTATATTGAAAAACTATTACTAATGTTTTTATCCCTTATAAAATATTGAAAAGTATTTTTAAATCTCCCTAATGCCAAAAGTAACTCCTGACTGGGAGAGCTAAAATGGTGATAAGTTATTTCAATCACAAGAGGAGATGGTAATGCTCATATATGAAAGATAAGGCCTTTTGGCAAAGGCCTTACATAGTAATTAAGACATACATAGTAATTAAGGAGTAGATAAATCAAGAGGTTTCATATAACAGGTGAAGACACCAAGATTGGGAATCTAAGATTTATTACAGACAGAACAGTGGCATGACTGGAAAATGACAACCCTAGGCTATTGGAGGATCTGAGAGTCCCAGTCCTTAATGAGCCATCAGGGACCAAATTGTCCTAAAGAAGCAGAGATAGGAACTTTGAAGGAGGAAATGATCAGGCAAAGCAGGAATAGTAATTTAGTTAGAAGAAAAGACAGATCCAAGGAGAAGGGTGATGTCTAGCAGGAGAGAATACAAGGAAGAGAGCTCAGAATACAACTCTGGTAGGTACTGCATCTGCCTGGAAAAAGGAAGAGAAACATTTGTAATACTATCAAAGAGCAGGCAGAAAGAAAGAAGGAACGCTAAGAGCCTATTTTAGCATAGAAACCAAGGTTGGCATTGCCCCAAGAAAGGGAGTAGCCAACAAACCACCCTCCTATTCCTTCTTTTGTTTTCCCTGCCCAAAGATGGCCCTAGGACTTTGGGAGGGTGTAGCTAGTCATTACTGAAACTACCCTGCATTGCCTCATTGTGTTGCCCAAGCTGTATCAAAAGGTGCCTGTGTCTCTACTAGTCATAGAACACACTGGATGAGGAAAGGAAAAGGAGGAAAGAATCTGTTTAGTGTTAGTCCTACCAGGAGAACAGCTTCCTTCCCCCTTCCCTTTTCTCTTCATGAAGGATAGTATGTACCCTGCCAGAAATCACCTGTGCCAAACCAGTAATCACCTATATCAATCACCTGACTTTGAATCAATGAAAAGACCCCAGGCTCTCAGGCAACTTCCTTATTTAATGTAGCCACACTTGCTTTTGCCCTACCTAAAAAAATTGTCCAACAACGAAGTCAGGCTTCTACACTCTGCCCCAGAGTATAGCCTGGAAAGTTTGGCTTCTCAAATAAACTTTCTGCTGCCTGAACTGCGTGGTGGTCTCCTGTCAGCAACCCTTGCATCTGGGGCAGAAACCAGGGAGGGTAGTGTTAGGAGTTGCTGGATCCCCTCTGCTTCTCTCTCTGAGGGTCAATCTGCCTCCTGGATGACCCTTTTACGATGCAAACTTCCAAAGGAACCTCACCTTGGACCTCTTGCCTTCACCATGTGGCTGTATATCCACCACACTGCCTCCTGTCTACATCTGGTGGTGAGTGACTGCTATCCATGGGCCCTCTGTTACTCTTTTTCTCTTTCTCTCTCTCTCTCTCCTCCCCTCCCCCCCCCCCCCCCCCACATACACACTCCTTGATGTGGCACCACACCAGAGGGATCCTCTATGCCTTTTAGCCTGTCTCTTCTCATTCAAGGATTCAAGAATTTGACTCCCAGCCATGGGGACCTCCATGGACTGGAACTCCTTCCATCAGTTGCCTTCTTCCCTCTATGTCCTCATGGACTCCCCCTCTACATCCCCACAGATGCCCTCTATGTCCTTACAGATACCCTCTACTTCTGTATGGGACTCTTCTCCCTCTACATCCTCACTGGACTTTTTCTTTTTGCCTCATATACCAATGGGATCCAATCAGTCTCTCCCTAGTTGGGACACTCCTTTGAGGTGTCTTCTACATTCTCTAAATGCCCGTCTACTGAAAGATTCCATAAAGCCAAAATGACACTCTCCCTCTCCCGCCCCCTCTCTCTGCAATCAAATCTGGTCCAATACTCACAGAAACCTGGACAATTTCTGCCAATGCAATGGTAAATGGTCAGAGGTTCCATACATACAGGCTTTCTTTGCTCTCTATGCTCATCCTTCTCTCTGGCCTCTCTAAGCAAGCTCTCTCTGTTGACCTTCACCCCTGTGCCTGCCAGGCCTGTGTGGCTGACACAGGATGGTGGTGGGCATAAACTTCCCAGCCATGTCCTCTGGAAAAGTAACTTTATTTGGTAAATGTAATAGGAGAAGCTCAATCTCTCTCTCTCTCTCTACCTCTCTCTTACCTAAATGGCTTAGTCCTCTTTTCCTACCCAAATATCCCATAATGGGAGCGTTAGACAGATAGCATACCCAAAGAAAACTGTCCTTGTCTTTGGGACTCAGACAATAATCGATTCCTTTTCTCTTTCTGAGTCTACTCACTTCAAAATCTGGATTTAATTTTTCCCTGAAGGCAAAACTCCTGTAACAAGCTGCAAAAGGCCCCCTTGAGGAATCCATGTCTCTCACATCTTCCCTAAGAAGCACTATACAATTGCTCAAACATTCACTCTTTAAGTCTTTCTTGCTGTACCTTCTTTTGGAACAATAACAACAACAAAAAGGTGTGGTCTAAAGGAATTTAGAAGTGCTACCTTCTCCCCTTGAAAATCTAGTTTGGGCATCTCTCCCAGTTCTCTTTTCAGGCCCTAGGAAGAGACAAAGGCCAAGTGGTGGGTTTTCTTGTAACTTCTTCCTTCCCTTCCCCTTTGCCACCCTCTCCCCCCCTCTCCCCTCCTTTCCATCATACTTCCTCCAACCATCTAGGAAGTGTTCAAAGGTCAATTATATGCTAATGTGCCTTGTTAGCAAAGTTTGTCTAAACGTCCAGGTCTTGGTTAGCTGTTAGAGTAAGAGATTCTGTTTGTCAGCAAAAGTATTGGTTTTTAAGCTTTTGTTTTTCTGACACTGACCACATGGTTCTATCATGCAATGGGCAAAAATGTCTTTTGCTACTGGAATTCCAGAAAAGTTACGATCAACTTTCATTTTTAAAACCCAAGCATGCCTTGAAACTTTGTGCACAAGTATGTGTGTATGTGTGTGTGAACATGTTCAAAACAACCTCGTTTTAATGAATAAAAACTGTCATCACAGTGTGAGAAAAAGTCTTTCATATCAAACTAAAGTGTTACTTTCTTGAATATTGATTTTTTTGGTACTGATATTTCCTGAAAATATTTGCTTTGTTATTTCAATTGTAACTATTACTTGTGTTGCTTGTGACAAAAAAATAGGGACTACCCCCTTGGTAATTAATTATACTTAGAATGTGAGCCTAACTCCTTGACAAGGAGGAAGGATAATTTGGATTGGGATAAAAACCTAGCACACTTCTCTGCTTAGGCTGCCTGGCTATGGGTAAAGTAACAGTAAAGTTCCTTGAGGAGAGTCACTGCACAGTTCTAAGGTGTCCAAGACTAAACTGGCTCCACAGGTCAAAAGAAAAAATGGACCGTTTTAAACTCAAACTGCAAAGAAGCTCATCAGATTGGGGTGCAAACAAATGTGTCTAAGAATTATGATAAGAAAATGTAAAGGAAGAGGGAAATTCATTTTTATTTTTATTTTTTTAGCCATGGGGTTGGGTGCTGTCCCTCAGCTCTTCAGCTCAAGGCGAGCACTCTATCACTTGAGCCACAGCGCCACTTCCAAATCCCACCAGCCCTCACACTAATGAAAATCCACCACCCCCCACCCCCATCCCTTTGGTTATGATACTGGAGTTTGAACTCAAGACCTTATGCTTGCCACACAAGTACATTACCAGTTGACTCATTCCCCCATTTTTTTCTGCTTTAGTTATTTTGGAAATAAGGTCTCAGATTTTTGCTCAGACTGTTCTCAAACAATCCTTCCTATTTCTGTCCTCCTGAGTAGCTAGGATTACAGAGCAACACATAACATCTGGTATCAAAACACCTCTTAAAGATAATCCACAGGAAGTGAGAAATCTTTGAAGGCTATGGTTTGGACAAAGGATTAATATTCAGAATATTTGTTAAAAAGCTAAAGAATTAAATACCAAAAGAATAGGCATTCCAATTAGTAAATTGGCAAATAAATTGAACAGACAATTTTCAAAAGAGGAAAAAATGTTCATTAAATACGTGATTAGAAATATTCAACATTCTCAGCCATAAAGGAAATGCAAATCAAAACTATGCTAAAATTCTGTCTCCCAGTCAGAATGTCAATTATCCAGAAAATAAACAACAAAGCATGCAGATGAAGATACCAGTAAAGTAATCCTTATGCACTGCTGGTAGGAATATAAATTACTGAAATCACTATGGAAATCAGTGTGATTGCTCAACACACTGAAAGATAGAACTACCATATATGATTCCCCAGTGCCACCTACTCCTGAGCATATGTCTGAAGGATTACAAATGATCATACAACAGAGATCCCTAAATACCTGTATTTATAGCAGGACTTTTTACTATAGCCAAGCTGTGGAATCAGCCCAGGTGCCTAACAACCAATAAGTGAAAAAAAAAAAGATATAATAATACAATGGAGTATTATTCACCATTAAAGACAAGTGAGATTGTGACATCTGCAGGAAAAATGGATGGAACTAGAGATGATCACATTCAGCAAGATAATCCAAGCTCACTGAGTGCCAATGGCTCATACTTGTAATCTTAGCTGCTCAGGAGGCTGAGATGTGAGGGTCAGGGTTTAAAGACAGCTGAGGCAGAGGAAAGGCTATGAGACTCTTATCTCGAATTAATCACCAAAAAGCCAAAGTAAAGCTGTGACTCAAGTGGTAGAGCGCTAACCTTGAGCCAAAGAAGCTCAGGGACAGCATGTAGGCCCTGAGTGCAAGCCCCAAACAAAGCTCAAAAGCCAATTCTCAAACTTTCACCTAAAATGATAAGATATGAGTGTAAAAGAGGAACTCTCTTGTTGGGGAAAAAACATGGGAGAGGTTAAGGGAAAAGAGAGGGCTCAGGGGTGAATATATTTGAAGTATATATATATATATTGTACATATGAAGAGAGCATAATAAATACTGTTAACAAAATAAGAGCCAGAGAGATGGCGAGAGTGTCAGAAAAGAGAATTTGATTAGAGTACATGGTATACATGTATGGACATACAACAATAAAATCCCTTTCCTATAATTCATTTGTGCCAATTAAGTAAAAAGCTTGAATCTCCCTCTGGAAAGCCAGGACCATCTCTGGGAGATGCAGACTCTTGGGCTGAAGCATTTTCCTTACATTCTTGCAATCACCTGTCCTGGTTCCCAGGATAGAATTGGGGGGTGGGCACTTTGAGACAGGTTGAGAGATTAATTGGAGAAAAGAGTCTCATGGATTTTTCTTCCCAGGCTGCCTTTGAACAAAGATCTTTAGATCTCAGCCTCATGAGCAGCTAGGATTACAGAGCTACCAGTGCCCAGCTTCTTTTGTTGGTTTTGTTGTTCTTGTTCTTTTGCTTCTTTTACTGTGTCCAAGAGAAAGGACACAGAGAATGCACTCCATTTCTTTTTAATTTTGACATGTAAGTATAAAGTGTGTAAAGGCAATAGAAGCTAAGTGGTAAGTAGAACAAAAAGCTTAGATCTTCCAGGCTGTCCTAGGCTGCTACTTTCTTGTTAAAATTGAGATTCTGAGCTGGGTACCAGCTCATACCTGTTATCCTACCTATTCAGGAGGCTAAAATCTGAGGGTTGCAAAGCCAGCCCAGGCAGAAAAGTCTCCCCGAGACTCTTATCTCCAATTAACCACTCAAAAATCAGAAGTGGGGGGCTGGGAATATGGCTAAGTGGTAGAGTGTTTGCCTAGCATGCATAAAGCCCTGGGTTCGATTCCTCAGTACCACATAAACAGAAAAAGCTGGAAGTGGCTCTGTGGTTCCAGTGGTAGAGTGCTAGCCTTGAGCAAAAGAAGCTCAGGGACAGTGCCCAGGCCCTGAGTTCAATCCCCAGGACTGGCAAAAAAAAAAAAAAAATCAGAAGTAAGGCTGTGGTTCATAGTGGTAGAGCACTAGCCTCGAGCAAAAGAGCTCAGGGATAGTGCCCAGTCCCTCAGTTCAAGCCCCATGACCCCCTCCCCCCCAAAAAAAATTCTGAGCTGGACTCTAGTAACTCATACCTGTAATCTTAGCTACTTAGGACGCTGAGTTCTGAGTATCTTGCTTTGAAGCCAGTCTGGATAGGAAAGTCCATGTGACCCTTATCTACAAAAAACCACCAAAAAGTGGAAAGTGAAGCTATAGCTCAAGTGGGAGATCATAGCTTTGAGCAAAAACATTCAGGGACAGTGCCCAGAGTTTGAATTCAAGTCCAAGTACCAACGCCAAAACAATTAAAAAGTGAATCTGTGGAGAGCATGCCTGTAAGCTGAGAGTGCTGGCAAGAGGCAGAGATTTCTCCAGCTGCAGCTCAAGGGAAGACCACACGTCTCATTCCTGCCATCCTTCCCCTGTACCTTACTCCTGTTCCTGCCCTGGGCATCCCTCCTCTGGGCTTGGGAGAGACTAGGAGTACATGATGCACTTGCCCACTCAGCGTCTGGCCTCTTGGTTCCCCATCTAGAGGCAGAGGGGTGCACTGTTCACGTGATGTGCCTTCTGTGTGGGAGACAAGCTGAAGCCTCAGAAAGGCAGAACTTCCTCCACCCTGGCCATCAAGGCAAAACCCACCTGGGCCTAGGTGATCAGCGATCACTCACCCTATGTGGGGGAAGGAGGATGGGTAGTTGTGTGGAAAATAGCCTAAGTAATTGTTTATCTCCTTCTAAGCACCCAGGAGGCATCTGAGGACAAGACAAAGGCCTGGGCCTTGAGGGACAAGGAAGTGGCTGGATAGAAACTAAACAATAAACTTAACAAATCAGATATTTATGTTGAGCTTCCTTTCCTCCCACTTATGAAAAGCAATATTTTTTTTTCACAAATTGCCTCCCCCCCCCACAGGTACAGCTGGTGCAGTGTGCTGACAGTCACCTGGACACAAAAGGCTACCCCCTGGGAAAAGATGACTACAATAAGCAGCTATATCTCCTGTCATTCATAAAACATCATTTATCTTCATTCGTAAGATATCACTATCTCCACTCATCTAGAACCATTTATCTATATAGGGCTTCTCAGAATTTCTTTTTTTTGGTGGGGGGGGAAGGGGTCCGGTCATGGGGCCTGAACTTTGGGCCTGGGCGCTGTCCCTCAGCTCTTCAGCTCAAGGCTAGTGCTCTACCACTTGAGCCACAGTGCCACTTCTGGCTTTTTTTTTTTTCTGCTTATGTGGTGCTGAGGAATCGAACCCAGGGCCTCATGCATGCAAGGCAAGCGTTCTACCACTGAGCCACCTTCCCAGTCCCCCCTCAGAATTTCTTAAGTGCCATTTCCCTCCTTTTATTTTTTTTTTAACTGGTACTGGGGCTTGTGCTCTTGAACTCAGGACTTGGGCACTGTGCCTTATTTCTATTCTCACTCAAGGCAAGCACTCTACCACTTGAGTTACACCTCCATTTCTCACTTTTTGGTGGTTAGCTAGAGATGACAGTCTGAAGGACTTTCCTGTCTGGGATCTCAGCCTCCTGAATAGCTTGTTTCCCTCCTTTTTAGCAGCTAAGTTTTGAAAAGTATGAAAGGGTGGTAATTTAATTCACAAGGTCTTAAAAATACATTAGGTCATTGTTTCAATTTGATAGGCCAATTACAGTCAATATTTATATGCAAATAGTAACACATCTAGATTTACCCATAGACAGAAGCCTGATTATTAAAAAAAAAAAACTTCATATTTTGCCTGGGGCTGGGAATTCCTGCCTGTAATCCTAGATCCTTTCTGAGGCTGAGATCTGAGGATATCGTTTCAAAGCCAGCCCAGATAGGAAAGTCTGTGAAACTCTATGGCTCAGCCATAGAGTAATAGGATAGAGCATTAGCCTTGAATGAAAAGGTCCTGAATTCAAGTATTAGGGATACACACATACACACACACACACACACACACACACACACACACACACACACACACACACACACACAGAGTTAATTTTGAGCCATTCTTATTATGCAGCCCAGACTGGCCTTGATATCAAGATCCTCCTGCTAGGCCTCCGAAGTGCTTGAATTACAGGTATATATGCACCACCTTGTCTAGGCTGATCAGAAAACTCTACATTCTCTTTTTATTATAAATCTTCTTGAATACCCACTTCCTATCTTGAAATGGAATTCATAGACAATATGATCTACCCACACAGAACTCACAGATACCATATTGTACCCACACGGGTAACTACAACACTACCACTGCATCTAGCAATGATTCCTGGCCCAGAGACTCTCAGGAACACATCAGTAGTTGAACAAGCTAAGTGTATTGTTCAGTGTAGGGAGGAGGCACTCACAGCGTGGGAAAATCTAGGGTGTCTCAGCAAGAGTGTATCAGGAAGAACTAATTATAGGCTTTCAGTTTTTTGTTAAGCAACCTGGGGAACAATTTATGGGCATAGTGCTTTGCTTTGGACTGAACTGTAGGAACAGTTCTATGTTTAGGGAATTTAATATATTTTATCTAGAAGGATGGAAAACTAGCTTGAGGCTAAGTCAACAATTTTAAAACAGCAGCGGGCACTCATCTTGCTAAGATAGGGGATGTTTGGCCCCTTCTACAGTCTCAAGATCCTGAGTGTTTTGTCTGTGTTCAGACAGCTTTACAGGGTGTGCTAGCCCTATCTAGAGCAGTCTGTTACCAAAGCCTTATCTGATTGAAGCAGGCTGAGAACTTGCTTAAGTGAAACAGAACACACAGCAGCTTCACTGTCTATCTGTCCTGTGAGTGCCAGGCTAGCACTCAGGGGTCAGGGGCTGTCGCTTCTCATATCCTAACTGTGATAAAACAAGGGGAAAAAGTGGTAAAAAAAAATTCAGTGAATTTCCACATGTAAATGATTCAACTTTACCAGAATATATAATAAAGTCATCTGCTCCTTGCATGACTCAGTCCAGATTTTGAAGTAATAATATCAGAAATGTTTCCTTACAAACATATGGGAGGTTGAAAGATAGAGGTTCCAGATAAGATTGGAATCAAAATTAGTGTTAAGATATGTAACAATATCCCATTCTTATTGACATATGCTCAGAGAAAGAAGGAAGAGAAATACAGGAAACGTGAATATTATACCAAACAAATTACTACCATAGAATAGGAAAAATAAAGAGCAACCAATCTCAGAGCAGCACTGGCTTTATTTATAAAAGTAGTGTGGAAATGAAGTTGGATCTTTATTAACAGCAACTTTATTACTGCTGAATTATCTTTGCAAATTTGGTGTGTGTGTGTGTGTGTGTGTGTGTGTGTGTGTGTGTGTGTGTGTGTATTTGTACTGGTGCTTGAACTCAGGGGCTTGGACATTGCTCCTTAGCTTTTCTGCTTAAGGCCAGTGCTCTGCCACTTGAGCCACAGTGGCTCCATTTTCAGCTTGTTGGTAGTTAATAGGAGATAAGAGTCCCATGGAGTTTCCTGCCCAGGCTGCCCTCAAACCAGATCCTCGGATCTCAGCATCTTGAGTAGCTAGGATTACAGGTATGAACACCTGCACCTAGCTAGGGTTTTGATGACATTCTAGTTGCAAAAGGTGTAGCCTTTATTCCTCTGCGCATTCTGGTCTTTAACTTACTTGATCCTCATTCTGCTTTGACCCACTCTCCTTCCAAGCTCCCAATCAGGTTTGAATGTCTGTTGTTATTGTTGACATACACTAAAATTAGGCCTACTTTCCCACCCCCACCCCCCCCAAAAAAAAGTAATTTGGAAAATTCCTCTGTAGGACACAGAACAAGATAATGATTAAATACCTCAGAAGTAATCTGTTTAGAAACACCAGTATTTGCTCAAGGTCTATGTTTAGGTAGTTAGATAGATTTTGAAGATCATATTTGGTAAACACCAAGTTAACACATCTTCTAATACAATGAGGTTCACTTTGGACCCTGGTCCAGCCCTAGTTCTCCAACCTGAATCTGAAGGCAGCCTGAAGAGATGCTAACACTTACTTTGCAAGGCAGGTGCTAAGATTTGAGATAATGTGTGGGACATGGGAACATGCCTCACTTTATTCTGGAAGCTGGCCATTGTCACTATTTTCATGCAGGAGTAAACATGACATGACACACATGTACACACTCACTGGCACAGAGAGAAGAGGAGATGCCCTCTGGGCATTCCAGATTGCATGAGAGGTGCTTGACTCAGCATGTCATGGTGTCTTCAGGAGAGTGCCAGGCAATGACACTGTAGGTACCAGTGCAAAGCAGGTCCTGAGGGATCATGGAAAGTGACTGAATTGGGATTTGCTCAGTTGGCTATATAGACAGTTGTGTAAAATAATGCTTCAATACTCATACTTTTGTGCCTTATTTTGAGAGAACAGATCTGAAAATGAAAGTTTGGGGTTTTGTTTAGTACCAATACACAATTCAAGGCCTTGTGCATATTTTGCGCATTTCTGGTCGCCTCTTGAACCACACCTCCACTTCTAGCTTTTTGCTCTTTAACTGGAGATCGGAGTGTCACTGACTTTTTTGCTCAGGCTGGCTTTAAACCATAATCCACAGATCTCAGCCTTCTGAGTGTTTGGAATTACAAATTAAGCCACTAGCATCTGGTCTGAAAAAAATGTTTTCTTAACTTAATATGACCAAACATTTTAAAATTTACTTTATTGTCATTATAGAGATGATGTACAAGGTATTACAATTACATGTCAGTCAATGAGTGTGTTCCTTTCTTACAGTATCTTCTGTTCCCTCATTCTCTTCTAATCCCTCCCTCCCATCTCCACCCATGAGTTGCATAGTTCACTTTCAGCAGTGTCCAGTACACTCCACTGTTGTATTTTTTCACCCTTTTCCCCTCAAATTCTGTGCTCCCCACACTCCCAAAGATATACATGTGAGGGTACCATACATAAGATAAAGAAAACAGAAGTATCAAAAACTAAAAGCTAAAAAAGAAAAAAAAAAGTCTTTTGTTTCCATATCTTGGAGTTTGTTTCAATATGTATATTATTTCCTATAAATATGAACAGGCGCTTAGGCATTTCACCTTGATGATTCTCTCCTAACAATATCCTCTTGTGGTCCCACTGTGTGTGAGTATCTAGAATAGTGTGTAATTGGACACATCCCAGTGTGTTTTAGAGCAGAGAGAATATGCACTGTTTGTCTTTCCGAGTTTGGTTTACCTCACTTACCAAGATTTGTTCTAGTTCCATCCATTTCCCTACAAATGTCATTATTTTATTCTTTCTAAAGGCTGGGTAAAATCCCATTGTGTAGAGGTACCACATATTTCGTATCCACTCATCGATTGTGGGGTATCTGGGCTGTTTCCATAACTTGGCCATTGTGAATAGTGCGGCAATGAACATGGATGGGCAGGGGTCCTTACCATATCCTGGCTCATGATGTTCAGGGCAGATGCCTACTAGGAGTGGTATGGTTGAGTAGTAGGGAAGGTCTATATTTAGTTTTTTGAGAGTGGTTTTTCAGAATGGTTGTACTATTTTACATTCCCATCAACAGTGCAGTAGGGCTCCTTATCCCCACATCTCCACCAACATTTGTGTTGGAATTCACAAGGTTGGTCAATCTTACTCTGATAGAATCTCAGTAGTTTTGATTTGTATTTCCTTATGGCCAGAGATGAGTATTTCCTCTTGTGTCTCTTTGCCATTCTTACCTCTTCTTCTGGGAAACCTTTCCTTAGCTTCCTTGTCCATTTAGTGATTGGTTTATCAAGTTTGATAAGGGTTACTTTCTTGAGCTCCTGGTATATGTTGGATATTAGGCCTCTGTCTGATATATTGCTGGTAAAAGCTTTTTCCAGTTGGCTGACTGTCTACTTTAGCAACTATGTCCTTAGCTTTGCAGAAACTTTATTTTGATGTAGTCCTACTTGTGGATAGAAGAGAGCTCCTATCTTTTGTTCCCCTGGGAGGAGAGTCTGTTCAAGAACTTTCTACCTATACCTATAATTCTAATGTTTCCCGTACTCTCGCAGTAGTTTCAAAGTTTTGGGTCTGATGTTAAGGTCTTTGATTCACTTTGAGTTGATATTAGTGCGTGGTGACAAATATGGATATGGATATTGTAAGGTCCACCCCTGGATGGTGAGCAGACTCCACCCTCCTCGCAGCAAAGTCTCCACCCAGTACCTGCGTTACCTAGGCAACTGGGACACCTGGAAGAGGTCACATCTGCATCCGCTGAGGTCACATCTGAATTTGATGTGGCCACACCTTTCTCCGCCCATACCCTACATAAGGCCTAGCCCAGGCCCAGACGCTCTCTTGCTCTCTCTGTTCGTTTCTAGCTCTTGCTCTTCTACCTCTCTTGCTCTTGCTCTTCTTTTCTAGCTCTCTCTGCTCTCTCTCTGCTCTAGTTCTTTCCTCTCTCTTTCCCAGCCACGTGGAGTGCCAACCTTGCCTGGTCCCAGCAGGTCTACTGAATAAACCTACCCCTTACCTGAATACCACGTGAGTGCTACTGTTCTTACCCCTCTCTCTGCTCTTTTCTAGCTCTTTCCTCTCTTTCCCAGCTCTCTCTCATTCCCAGGCCTTTCCCAGCCACGTGGAGTGCCAACCTTGCCTGGTCCCAGCAGGTCTACTGAATAAACCTACCCCTTACCTGAATACCACGTGCGTGCTGGTGCAGTTCTTACTCGGCTACCTCTTTTTAAAAACCTAACAGATATGGATATAGCTGCCTAGTTTTCCCCAACACCAATTGTTCAAGTAGCCATTTTTCCCCCACTGTAAGTCTTTGGCTCTCTTATCAAATATCAGATAACTGTAAGTGTATGGTTTTATTTCTGAGTCTTCTAATGTATTCTATTGATCTTCATCTATTTTTATGCCAATATTAAGCTGTTTTTGTTATTATGGCTATGTAGTAGAGTTGAAGTCTGGTATTATTATATCACCCACATTGCTTGTTATGTCTAGAATTGCTTTGGCTATTCTAGGTCTTTTGTTGTTCCATATGAATTTTAGGGTTGTTTTCTCTATCTCAGTAACAAACATCAGTGGGATTTTGATGAGGATTGTATTGAATTTGAATATTATTTCTGGCAGTATGGCCATTTTCACAATATTGATTCTACCTATCCATGAACATGGAAGGTCTTTCCATTTCCTGGTGTTCTCTTTGATTTCTTTCTTCATATTTTTATAGTTTTTGCTATAAAGAACTTTTATATCTTTTAGTTAGGTTACTTCCTAGGTATTTTTTAATGTAAATGCAGTTGTTTTCATGATTTCCCTTTCTGCTTGTACATTGTTGGCATACAGAAAGGCTACTGATTTTTGTGGGTTAATTTTGTATCCTGCTACTTTGCCAAAGTGATTGATCAGCTCTAGAAGCTTGGGGATAGAGATTTTTGGGGTCTTTTAAGGTATAAAATCATGTCATATGCAAATAGGGATCATTTGATTTCTTCTTTCCCTTTTTTAGGTCCTTTTCTTGCCTTATTGCTCTGGCTAGGAATTCCAGAACTATATTGAGGAAGAGTGGACATCCATGCCTTGTTTCTGATTTTAGGGGAAATGGTTTTAGTTTTTCCCCATTCAGTAGGATGTTGGCTGTTGGTCTGTTATATATAGCCTTTATTGTTTTAAGGAGTGTTCTTTCTTATTACTAGCTTCTCCAAAGCTTTTTAAAACATGAATGGATGCTGTATTTTTTTGAAGACATTTTCTGCATCTCTTGAGATGCTCATGTGGTTCTTGTCTTGGGCTCTGTTGAAGTGGTGAATTAAATTTACTGATTTGCATATATTAAACCAGCCTTTCACCTGTGGGTTGAAGCCTTGGTCATAATGTATGGTTTTTTTAATTTGTTTCTGGATTCTGTTGGCTAGTATTTTATTGACAAGCTTTCAATCTGTGTTCATCAGAGAAATTAGTCTGTAGTTCACTCTTTTGTTGGATCCTTACCTGGTTTGGGCATGAGTTTGATATTGGCTTCATAGAATGGACTTAGAATTTCCTCCTCTGTTTCTATTTCATGGACAAGCTTGAGGAGTATTGGTATTAGTTCCTCTTTAAAAATCTTATAGAATTCAGTGATGAATTCATCTGTACCTGGGCTTTTCCTTGTTGGAAAACTTCTGATTACTTTCTTTATGTTGTTGAATGTTGTCCTGTTTAACTGGTTCATATCTCCTTGGTTCAGTTTAGGTAGTTTTATGTCTCTAGAAATTCATCAATTTCTGCTAGGTTTTCCTTCTTTTTTGAGTATAGGTTTTGAAAGCAGTGCTTTATAATCGTTTGAATTTCTTGGGTGTTTGATGTAATGTTCCCTGTGGCATCTCTGACTGTTGATTTGAATCTCATCTTTTCTTCATTGATCTCACAAGTGGTCTGTCAATTTTATTAATTTTTTTCAAAAAAACAGATTTTTGTTTTTTTAGTTTGCTTCATTGATTTCTGCCCTAATCTTTGCTATCTTTCTGTCTAGTAGTCTTCAGTTAGATTTGATCTTGTTTTTCCAGCAGTTTTGTGTGTGTGTGTGTGTGTGTGTGTGTGTGTTGTTTTTGTTGGTCATGGAGCTTGAACTCTGAACCTGGGCACTGTCCCTCAGCTCTTCAGTACAAGGCTAGTGCTACCACTTGAGCCACAGAGCCATTTCCCATTTTGTGAGTGGTTTATTGGAGATAAGAGTCTCACAGACTTTCCTGCCTGGGCTGGCAAGGATTACAGGTGAGAGCTACTGGTGCTCAGCTTCTAGCAGGTTTGTTTTTTTCTTTAATTAATGGTTACTTTTTATTTTAGTAATTTCATTTATTGTTTAGGTGGTGCCAAGGACTCAAACTCAAGGCCTCACACATGCTAGGCAAGCACTCTACCACTAAGCCATCTTCCCTGCCCTCTAGCAGTTTTAATTGCATCATGAAGTTATTTACTTGAATTGTTTCTATTTTCTTTATTTTTTGGGGGGGGGGGGGTCCGGTCATGGGGCCTGAACTCAGGGCCTGGGCGCTGTCCTCAGCTCTTCAGCTCAAGGCTAGCGATCTACCACTTGAGCCACAGCGCCACTTCCGGCTTTTTTCATTTTGCTTATGTGGTGCCGAGGAATCGAACCCAGGGCCTCAGGCATGCAAGGCAAGCGCTCTACCACTGAACCATCTTCCCAGCCCCATCTATTTTCTTTATATGTGCACTTAGAGCTATAAGTTTTCCCCTTAGCACTTCTTTTGCTGTATCCTGAGGTTCCATTACAATGCGTTTTCATTTTCATTAAATTGTAAGAACTTTCTAATTTCTTCTTTAATTTATTCTGTGATCCTGGTAGCCATGCTGCCTTCATAGGATTAGGGGTTGGGGAAGGGCTCTTCACAATATTTTTTTTGTCCTTATGTGTACAAGTTATGAGGGTTGTTCCCCATTCCTGTGATTCTCTGTTTATATATTTGTTGATGTTGATCTCTTGCAGAGAAGGGCATGTTAGGCCCCTAAATCTCTATTTGAGTTGAGAAAGCTATAGTGATTCCCTATTGCTTCATCATCACCTTCTTCTGTCTCTGGATCTGCTCTATTTTGGAGTGGGAAATTGAGTCTGTTAATGTTTAAGCTTGTTTTAGAGAGATGTGTCATATTTTCTGACATTTTCTTAACTTCCTTCTGCTTCTTTCCTCTTCCTGTGCTTACTAAACTGGACTTCTAGTGATTTTTGTCTAATGTGTATCCTTGACTTTGTTTTCTTCATGTTGTATACTTCCCTAAAGTATTCTTTGCAATGCTCTCTGGTTTAGTGTTCATAAATTCCTTTAATTTTTGTTTGTCATGGAAGGTTTTAGTTTCACCATCAAATGTAAATGATAGCTTCGTTGGGTACACCAGTTTGGGTTGGCAGTTGTTGATCCTCAGGACTTGAATTATACCATTCCAGGTTCTTCTTTCATTGAGAGCTCATGTTGAGTGATCTGCAGTGATTCTGATTTTCTTTCCATTGTAATATAGCTCCTTCTTTGATTTTGCTGCTTTTAATATTAATTCCTTTTTTTAAAGTCCAATATTTTCACTATGATGTGTCTAGAAGTATTTCTTCTTGGATCCTGTCTACTGGGAGTTGTGTATGCCTCTGTCAGAAGAGTGATATATTCTCCTAAGATTGAGGAAGTTCTCAGTTATTATTTTATTGAATAGGTTCTCAATGCCTTTAGTATTGAATTCTTCCCCCTCATCAATCCTGACTATATGTAAGTTTGATCTCTTGACTTAGTTGGCCAGTTCTTTGATTTCCCTTTGCTATGTTCTGAGTGTTTTTTTCCATGCCTTCGATTATTTTTGTGTCTAATTCCCCTTTTTTGTCCTCAACTCCTGACTCTTTTCCATTTCACTTATTCTGTTGCCTAGGCATTCAATTGTATTTTTGCAGTAGGGAAATTGAACCTTCTATGCTTCTAAGTTCTTCACTAAGATCAGTTCTCATGGTATTAATTTCGCCTTTTAATGAGGTTTGTTTGTAGTGTTTCTATTTTTCTCTCCATATCTTTTTGGGTGACCTGTATGTTCTTTGTCATTTCTTCCTTGCATTCTTCTATTTGTTGTGGGATATTCCCTTTTATTTCATCGGCCAATTCTCTCATTTCTTTGATGGTTCTTTCCTTCACTCTCAATAGGGTCCTTTCCTGGCTTGTTGTTGGCTACACACACACACACACACACACACACACAATTAATTTGCTTTGGCATATGCATTAAAGCTTTGCACTAGTGAGTCATGTCCTTCCAGTAGCCACTTCATGAGGGGTTGATGTATGTCTTACAATGGAAGTGGATCTGGTTACCAGCAATCCATAATTTGATTAAGGCAATCCAGTTTATCAAGTTAACTTTGCAAGGCAAGCGCTCTACCACTGAGCCAGCTTCCCAGCTCCAAGGGTTGGGTTTTTTTTTTGTTTGTTTGTTTGGTTTTTTTTTTAATTTTTATTTATTTTTTATTGTGAAAATACTGTACAGAGGGGTTACAATTACACGGGCAAGATAATGAGTACATTTCTTATCAAGCATTGTAGCCTCCTCCTTTGTTTCCCCTTCCCATCCCTTCCCAGCCTCCCCTCACCCTCCCCACCCAATCCTCCCCCCGCCCCACCAAAGTTGTAAAGTTCATTTTCGACATGACAACTTGTACTTCACATTGTTGCAATGGGTCCACCTGTATTCTTAAAAATATGGAACGCTTCACGAATTTGCGTGTTATTCTTGCACAGGGGCCATGCTAATCTTCTCTGTATGGTCCCAATTTTTAGTATATGTGCTGCCGAAGCGAGCACTGTTCAGGTTTTTTTTAACTGTATTTTTTTTTGTCTCTTCTTTTTTGGCACTGGGGATCGAACCCAGGATGTTGCACTTGCTAGGCAAGCACTTTGCCACTGACCTACATCCCAGCCCTATCAAGTTAACTTTGCTTACTGCCATTTTACTCATAAAAGTTTAACTATCTTACAATTTGTCCAGCTAAATGAGTATTTCTATTATTGGCTATTTCTCCAGCAATGTCCCATTAAGGAAATAAGTTTTCTAAGTATCTTTTAGGTACTGTTAAGCATCAGCCTTCTTTATGGAGAAGCTTCTGTATCATCATCAAAAGTGCATTAAAAGTGTCTTTGAATAAATTCATTTGTGTCTGAATAATCCTGCAGATGCCAGAAATATATCATCTGAAGTCTTTTTGCCTGGGTGGGGAAGTTGCAGGGGTTTAAATCCCAGGCTTCACTAGGCAGGTAGTCCACTTCTGAGCCATGACTGCAGCCTTTTTTTTTTTTTAATCACTGAAAAGTTATTTTATTTTTCTTTATGAGATAGGGTCCAGGCTGGCCTCAAACTCAAATTCGAGTCCTGTCTCAGCCTCTTGAGTACTTGGATACAGGGCGTGCTGCCATACCTGACTTACCTTGGCAGTCTTAAAATAATTGTTAACCAGTATTCTTGTTGAACGCTTTGAGGCTTTTAATTTATATATATATATAATATATATATAATATATTATATATATATTATATATATATATAATATATTATATATATATTATATATATATATTATATATATATATTATATATATATATATATTATATATATATTGGTGTCCTCCTGGGTTCTTACCTTGCATTTGAATCCTAGCCCTGTCTTACCATAGCTAAGTGACCTTGATGGGGTCTCTTAACCTGTCTCGGCCTCAGTGTTCTCAGCTCTCAGAGGGGGGTCACAGAGATTCGCCCAGGTTATTGTGAGAAGATAAACTCATGTAGGTGAAGCTCTTATACCCATGCTAAGCTCCTGCACGCTAAATTCTTGTTAGGTTTTGAAAGAGAAAAACCCATAAAAGGACAATTAAGCAAAAACTATTATGAATTGTAATCAATGCTGGAAATGTAATAAAATAAGGCTAACAGAATGTGCATGGGAAGCTAATTGATATTAGGTTAGGGGAGTTTTTCCTGAGGAGAAAAATTAGAGGTGAGAGCTAAAGGATAAAATAATGAATAGTACAAAGGACTACTAAAATCGTAACCTTGGCAGGAATGGCAGGAAAAACCTTCATGACATGGAGAATAGCAGATGCAGTTGGCCACAAGTGCATTTCAAATGGAATACCTATCAGTATTGGTAACTGCAGAATTCCTTCACGTGAAATACATGCTTACATAGAAATGATGTAAATGAAATGATTTGATTAGTAAATGTGCCAAATACAGATGCCTGACCCTTGAGTGGTGTTTTATTAAGCTGGCACCTGTGCTACAGTTGTCTACTAACATATAATATCTATGTAAGCTGACACTTGTGACCCTGAATTTTTCTTCTTTCTTCTTGTTCTTCTCCTCTTCATTCTTCTTCTCTTTGCCAGTACTGACCGGGGTTTGAACTCAGGGCCTTACATTTGTTTAGCTTCCTTACTCAACTGATGCCCTATCATGACTGCAGCCTTTTTTGTGCTGCTTAATTTGGAGATTGGGTCTCACTTCCTGATCTGGACCACAATCCACCTATTCTAGGCTTCATATTGTAGCTAGAATGATAAGTTTGCATTACCATTCCCAAGGCACAGATTGAAAGGGATCTTTTAAACTTTACTGTCCAGGTAGCCTTGAACCTCAACCCTCCCAATCTCAGCCTCTCAAGTAGCTAGGATTATATGCATGAACCACCAAAGATTTTTATTTCCTTACTGGATTTATGGGTTTAACAAGTTGAATAGTGCCTAGAAACTGTTTGGAAATTATAGAACAGTCACTCCATTAACATTATTCTCATACATAGGGTTATTTCTCCATGGCTGAACACAGTTTTTAATAATGATTGATATCACTACATTATCCAGCTGTTCTTTGATTTTAATCCTCCTTCCTCAACCTCCCAAATATTAAGATTACAGATAAGTACCACCACACCCAGCTGACAATGGAACTTTTAAGGACTCTGATAGGATCAGGCAATTGTTCTCACTCTTCATGAGTCCACACATAATACTGGTTTCCATCCTCTTCAGTACCAATCTTGTTCCCCAATCCAGCTGCACTGAACTGTTTATTAAATAAGTTGTCATGGGAAA
Source organism: Dipodomys spectabilis (assembly GCF_019054845.1). Classification (NCBI taxonomy): domain Eukaryota; kingdom Metazoa; phylum Chordata; class Mammalia; order Rodentia; family Heteromyidae; genus Dipodomys; species Dipodomys spectabilis. The sequence continues at coordinate 20,821,009 of NW_024870694.1, forward strand.
TTTGACTTGGGTCAATCTTAATGAAGTTCTTCAAATTGCATACCCTAACATTTTCAGTCCTGGTTCACTTGGCATGAAAATCTACCAAATCATTTCCTTAGATTTCATTAATTCTGCTTCATGTTGGGTTGGCAGTTTTATGACCCAGTTTCTTAATTAGAGTTCTGGGAATTCTTACCCAGACCAATGGTGTGATCTTAAAGTTATCAGAAACTGTACTTCTCTGAGATTTCCCTATGAATCTCTTAAAGACAAAATATTTTTTAGATGATAGTTGCTCAGGAAAGTACCAAAACAATTATCTGTGAACAGCAAGACTTAGATGCTGCAACTGACAAGGAAAAATTGTGATTTTTTTTTGTTATATACAATACCTCAGATGATATATTTCTAGCATCTGCAGGATTATTCAGACACAAATGAATTTATTCAAAGATACTTAATGCACTTTTGATGATGATACAGAAGCTTCTCCATACAAGAATGCTGATGCTTAACAGTACCTAAAAGATACTTAGATACTATAATTATAATGATAAGATCTGCTATGGTTTAAATCAGCAGTATCCTCCTAAAGGCCATGTATCAAGGTCTTGTTTGCCAGTCTTTGGGAAGAGGATCGGATCCTGAGGACTCTGACTCATCAGTGCATTTATCCATCATAATTTGATGAGCTATTGGAGGTGATAGAAACTTAGAAGGGGGACCCAGTTGAAGGGAGGGGGTCCTTGAAGTTATATCTTACCCCTCCCTGGCTCATTGTATTGTCTCTCTGTCCTCTCCCTCTCTTTCCCTCCCTCCTTCTCTCTCCCTCTCTCTTTTTTTCCTGTTTCTTTCTCCCTCCCTCCCTCCCTCCCTCCCTCCCTCCCTCCGTGTGTGTGTATGTGTGTGTGTGTGTGTGTGTGTGTGTGTGTGTGTGTGTGTGTTTGTGGTTGGTCATGGGGGTTGAACTAAGGGCTTGGGTGCTGTCCCTGGACATTTTTGCTGAAGGCTAGCACTCTACCACTTTGAGCCACTAATACCACTTTTGGTTTTCTGATGGTTAATTTGAGATAAGAGTCTCACACAATTTTTTGTCCGGGCTGGCTTCAAATTTCAATCCTCAGATCAGATCTCAATCTCTTCAGTACCTAGGATTACAGGCATGAGTCACTGGTGCCCGACTTCCTCCCTCTTCCTCTCCCTCTTTTTCTCTCTCCCTCCCTCTCCCTTCCACTCCTTTTGCTTCCTGGATGCCACATGTTCCTGTCACTATGATAGTCTTCCTCACTGTAGGTCTGAAACAATGGAGCTAGACAACTTTGCACTCAAAACTGAAACTTCCTTCAAGTTGATTTTTCTCAAGTATCTTGTCACAGCAATAGAAAGCTGACTAACAACTAATATCAGGATATTAGATTTCTATGAATTCCATAATAATAATATAGCCATTGAGATATAACTCAAAAGTTTAGCATTACAGCAATGCTTCCCATATAAATTAATATACTAAAACAGTTCAATATATCACTCTTCATAAGGAGACATATTCTTTTGAGATGTTCTAAAGGCCAAATTGGAACATTTAAAATTTAATTAAAGATTAAAAAAAAAACAAAACTGGGCTCCCATCTGTAATCCTAGCTACTCAAGAGGCTGATATATGAGGATCATGGTTCAAAGCCAGCCAGAGCAGAAAAGTACCTGTGAGACCCCTATCTCCAATTAACCACTCAAAAAAAAAAGCAGAAGTTGGGGCTGGGAAGGGGGCTCAGTGGTAGAGCGCTTGCCTTGCATGCCTGAGGCCCTGGGTTCGATTCCTCAGCACCACATAAAGAAAAAAGCCGGAAGTGGCACTGTGGCTCAAGTGGTAGAGTGTTGGCCTTGAGCTGAAGAACTGAGGGACAGCATCCAGGCCCAGAGTTCAGGCCCCATGACTGGACTCCCCCCCCAAAAAAAAACAAAAAACAGAAGTGGAGCTGTGGCTGAAAGTGGTAAAGCACTAGCTTTGAGCAAAAGAGCTTGGGTACAAGCTGGACCCTGGTGATGCACGCATGTAATCATAGTTACTCAGGAGGCTGAGATCTGAAGATCATAGTTTGAAGCCAGTCTAGGCAGGAGAGTCCATGAGATTCTTTTCCCTAGTTAACTACCAAAAATCTGGAAGTGGAGTTGTGGTTCAATGGCAGAGTGCAAGCTTTGAGCCAAAAAGCTCAGTGTCAGTGTTCCAGCCCTGAGTTCAAGCCCCAGAACAGTATCAAAAAAAAAAAAAATCATGAAAAAGACAATTTAGGATTTGATTTTGGGATTCAGCAAAAATATAGAAGGATAAGCCAGGCGCCGGTGGCTCACTCTTATAAGCCTAGCTACTCAGGAAGCTGAGATCTGAGAATCTCGGTTCAAAGCCAGCCCGGCAGGAAAGACCGTGAGACTCCTATCTCCAATAAACCACTAGAAAACCAGAAGTGGGGCTGTAGCTCAAGTGGTAGAGCGCTTGCCTTGAGCTGAAGAGTTGAGAGACAGCGCCCAGGCCCAGAGTTCAAGTCCCATGACCTACAAAAAAATAAATAAATAAATAAAAATAAATAAATAAATAAATAAAATAGAAGGATAACAATCAATTGGTGAAAATAGGGCCACAGATCACTGTGCACAATAGTCACTCATTTGACCAAAGTGACAAAAGACATGAAAGGCAAATATAAAAAGTTACATACTTGCAGAAAAATCATAATTCTTGTAGTAGAAAGGACTCAGTTTTATTGTGAAAAAATCCTAATAAAGACAAAGCCCAAGACATCATCTTGGTTAAACAAGAAATTTTGTTTCCTGTAAAAGGTAATGAACATTCTTTTTATGATTTTCTGAATAGGCCAATAAAATCCTGTTGTTTTAACAAAGAAGACTTTTGCATTAGACTTTTGTTTGGAGTGTTTGTTTTTAGAAAAATTTGCAAAGAATTCCTTTCTAATCTTCACCAGCTCCATACAAACATAAAATTCTCTTCTCAAGATTTATCTTCCACAATCCTTCCACCTTGTACCACCCATTTGGTTTTTGACCTTCCTTTTGGAACAACAAGCTATTCTACTTCAGGGCAAAAATTACCCATTTCTCCCCTAAAAGAACAAAAAGAACATCCCCATACCTTACAGCTTTTCCTCCCTTCCTTTACTTAGGATTCTAGTAATCTTAATTACACATATTAATTATAATTCCTAACCCTTAGTGACCTTAACTCCCAGTGAATACCAGGAAGCAAACAACTGTGAACTCCCACACTGGCAATTTGCAAATTACAGACCTATGATTGCAAGTCTTCAAAGTCTATGCTTCCTCATAGGATAGTGCCCATGAGGCACAGGTCATGTCATTCTGAAGACGTTTGTTTTTTTGTGCTATTGTTGTTGTTGCTACTGCTTTTTGGTCAGTCATAGGACTTGAACTCAGGGCCTGGGCACTGACCCTGAGCCTCTTATGCTCAAAGTTAGCGCTCTACCACCCGCCACAGCACCACTTTTGGTTTTTTCAGAGTAGTTTATTGGCGATAAGAGTCTCATGGGCTTTCTTGCCTGGGAAGGCTTCAAACTATGATCCTCAGATCTCAGCCTCCTGAGTAACTAAGATTACACGCGTGAGTCACCAGGGCCCAACTTGTCCCTAAGCTCTTTTGCTCAATGCTAGTGCTTTACCACTTTGAGCCACAGCTCCATTTCTGGGTTTTTTTTGTCTTTTTTTTTGAGTGGCTAATTGGAGATAAGGGTCTCACAGGTACTTTTCTGCTCTGGCTGGCTTTGAACCATGATCCTCAGATATCAGCCTCTTTTTTTTTTGTCGGTTGTGGGGCTTGAACTCTGGGCCTGAGCAGTCCCTCAGCTCTTTAGATCAGGGCTAGCATCCTACCACTTGAGCCACAGCACTACTTCCAGCTTTTTCTGATTATGTGGTGCTGAGGAATTGAACCCAGGGCCTCATACATGTGAGGCAAGCACTCTACCACTGAGCCAACTTCCCAGCCCCATGATATCAGCCTCTTGAGTAGCTTACATGCCAGAGATTCCACGCCTGAGCCACCAGCACCTGACTGGCATGCCTGTTTTTATAAAACAAACAATATTAACTACAAAAAAGTTATTGCAACCACACACATTTGGGTTATTTCTTGCATCTCTGAAAGAATCCATCTATGTAAGCTCATCTTTTTCATAAAGCCAATTTAAAAGTTCTTTTATAAATTAATGTAACAATATCATAAGAAAAGGAAAGAGCCAGTGTTGGTGGCTCATAATCGTAATCTCTGCTGCTCTAGAGGCTGAGATCTGAGGATCCCTCTTTAAGGCCAGCTCTAACAGACAAATCTGAGAAACTCTTAGCTCTACTTCACCAGCAAAAAGTTGCAAATGGAAGTGTGGTCCAAGTGGTAGAATATCAATCTTGAGAAGAAAAAGTGAAGCAAGAATGCAAGACTCTGAGTTCAAGCCCCAGTACTGACACACAAAAAAAGAGGAGAAAGCATACACATTTCATACAGACTTATATAAAGACGTATCAAACAGATCTTAGAATTTTTATTCTAAGATTTTAGCCATGGCCAGCAACACTAATACAAGCACACTAATACAAAAATACTAAATTATTAAAGAGCATCTGGCTAGCATTTCCTGCCCAGCTGGCTTTTTTTCTGTGACAGTCCTGAGGCTTGAACTCAGGGCCTGGGCACTGTCCTTCAGCTGTCAGGAGTCATTTCAAAGGCACCTACCTGAGGCTTCTAATGGAACCAATGTGACCCAGTTCTAAGCTTCATAAAAATTTCCTGAAAAAATCCAGGCACTGGTGGCTGTAATCCTAACTACTCAGGAGGCTGAGATCTGATTATCACAGTTCAAAGCCAGCCCAGGCAGGAAAGTATGTAAGACTCTTATTTCCAATTAAGCACCAAAAAGCTGGAACTTGAGCTATGGTTCAAGGGGTAGAACTCTAGTCTTGAGCACAAAAGCTCAGGGACAGCATTCAGGCCCAAGCTCTGCAAAGAATATTTGTTTAAATACTTGCCTGTGAAGTTAGAGATTAGTGATCACAAAACATAATTGTGTGAGCTCAGAGCTGGGAAAGAATTGCCCTCAATGCCAGTCTCTATGTGAGGGATCAGTGAAGATGATGGACGCTGGCAAGGGCTCCCCTCCATTACACAGAGCACCAGGGAATCACTGGAGACTTATTTTGGATCCTGCAGCTTTAAAGACAGCTTAGACAAACTAAAACTAGCAAACAGATATGTTTGAGCACAGAAATGATTCACCAATCAAGCGGCAGCACCCCGAACGAGGAAAGGTTCACAGAAGTCTACCCAGCAATATGGGCTGGGAGGGCATAATCAGAAAACAAACAGCGCACAAAGTAGCTAGATTGGGTACAGCTATGCTATACGGGAGCAGCCTGCAGTCTGTGAGTAGCTGAAAGTTCTGCTGCTATGATTATGTTTAGCCAAGATTCAGTTACTTGTAATCCCAGCCACCCAGGAGGTGAAGATTGGGAGGATAGGGAACACAAAGTTAGCCTGAAAAACAATCTGAGTGTGGTGGTTCACATTTGTAATCCCAGCTACATGGAAAGCAGCAGTAAGAAGATCAGAGCCTGAGGCAGAAGCTTGAGATTCTATCTGAAAAATAACCAAAGAAAAAAGGGAAGGGAGCTATACAGGGGCTGAGATCTGAGAATGGCAGTTTGAAGCCAGCCTGGCAGACAAATCTGAGACTCTTAGCTCCCATTAGCAAAAAGCTGGAAGAGGCTTGTGTGGTAGAGTGCCATCCTTTAGCAAAAAAGCCAAGTGAGGGAAAAAGGTCCTGAGTTCAAGCCCAGTACTGACACACACACACACACACAAACACACACACACACTCACTCACACACGGGATGGGAGCATGCATGGCTAAAGTAGTAGAATACATACCTAGCAAACATAAGACCCTGAATTCAAACCCCAATATTATCACAAAATCTTTTTTTAAAAGAGTATATTCTCAGATTAGGTTGTAGTTTGCTTGTATGTCAAATTAAGTTACAGTTCACAACATATGGAAACAGTTTAAGCCAAATGTAATCTAATACTGGTCAGCTAGCATCTCTACCTCATCAGATAAGCGTGGTGACATTTGACATAATGAAAGTTGGGGTACTAAATTTTTTACTAAATAATGAAAAATTCCCCTTTCCTGAGATGGGATGACATTTACTTAGCTGTGACCAGCATGGTGGAGAGAAAACAAGAAAATTCAAGGAACAGATGGTTTGAATGGGGCCGACCTTAGTGAATAGAAAGGAAACGATGAGCCTCTAAGAGATAAAAACAGCTGGCGCTGGTGGCTACACCTGTAATCCTAGCTACTCAGGAGGCTGAGATCTGAGGATTGCAGTTCTAAGCCTTCCCAGGCAGAAAAGTCCCCATGAGACTCTTCTCTCCAATTAACCACTCAAAAACCAGAAGTGGAGCTATGGCTCAAACTGGTAGAATGCTAGCCTTGAGCAGAAGAGCTCAGGGATAGTGCCCAAGCCCTGAGTTCAAGCCCCACAACTGCGGGGGGGGGGGGGGGGGGAGGGAGAGGGAGACAGGAAGGGAGAAAGAGAGAGAGGGAGAAGGAGGGAGAGGGAGAGGGGAGAGGGACGGAGAGAAAGAGAGGAAGAGAGAGAGAGACATAAGGAATTCAGAAATGGAGAGAAGGTGAGCAAGTTTACTACTCACAAACATGGGGACTATTGGCAACCTGCCAGTTTGGCTATCACCCACAGGAGAACTGGCTTGCCCCAAACCCTCCTCTCTTGCCTGTATCCAAGGAATATATGCTTCTGTTTTCTTAGATACCCTTCTCCCTGGCTTCCAGGTCTTTACTTTTAGGGACTTTCATGGAAGATCCCCTTTCCCTACTCCCTTCATTTCCATGGATCTCTCTCTCTCTGTCTCTCTGTCTGTCTTTCTCTCTATCTCTCTCTCTTCTTCCTTCCTTTCCTCCCTCCCTCCTGTCCTTCTTTTCTTTCTTTACTTTTTTCTTGTATTTTTACTTTCACTTTGCTGCTAGCACTGGGGCTTGAACTCAGGGCTTGAGTGCTGTACTTTAGCCTTTTCTGCTCAAGGGTGGCACTCTACCACTTGAGCCACAGCTCTGCTTCTAGCATTTTGATTATTCTGGTTAATTGGAGTAAGAGTCTCACATAGACTAATCTGCCCAGGCTGACTTCAAACCTTGATTCTCAGATCTTAGCTTCCTGAGTAGTTAAGATTACAGGCAAGAACCATCTAGCAATTCTTTCTCTTTGTCGATGCTTCCATTCACCTTCCCTGTCTCTCTAACTATAAAAGGCTAACCCACATGCGGCCTCCACTCCACACCACCCACCTTTGCCCCATTCCAGCCTAGCTGTACCCCCAGCCCTTCATGGAGGCTCTTCAAAGCTTACTCAGGACCCCTAGCTGCTAGGCTAATGACTTTCTGCTGTCTTGATCCTGCTGCTTTCTGCAATGTTTGTCACCCCTGACTACTCCCTTGTTTTGAGCACTCGATTCCCCTTGTGTCTTCTTGTCCATCCTATATGTCTGCACACTTCTCATTAGGGCTTTTGGTTCCCACAAATGTGGCTTTTCCCTACAGTCCCATCTTTGCCTCTCTTTTGGCTGAATGCTGTCTCTCCAGACATTCTAGTCCTCTCACTCCAACTTTGCATTTAATGAGATATTTCCCAGATCCCCAACTCAACTCCCATATTTTAGACCACATTTCCAACAGCTGGAAGTCTGGGCACTTCTCCATGGAAAATCAACTAACATTTAACACTCTAGCTCTTGCCAGAGAATGACCATCACTTTTCTATATTGAAGTTGTGAATTATATAGATTTAAAGTCCAAGGCTAAGAAAATTAATCAAGTATAGACTTTCCTGCTTAGGCTGGCATCAAACTCCAATCCTCATATCTCAGCTTGCCGAGTCGCTAGGATTACAGGAATGAAGCTTTCACATTCTAACTTTGTGGCTCGGCTGTCCTTATTAATAAGCAGAAATGCTTTGACGCTCCTACAAAAGGGTTTAAGTCTCATTATTCTTACCACCCACCCCCATTTCCATCCAGCTAACTGCTCTGCTATTACACTCGTGTGTGTGTGTGTGTGTGTGTCTGTCTGTCTGTCTGTCTGTCTGCATGTGAGTGCACTTCTTTTGGTAGTTAATTGGAGATAATAGTGATGGGAATCTGCAATCCCAATAATGTGACAGTCCACTCGCCCACCCTTCCAGGCAATAAGCAGGCCACACCTGGCTGAAACCGGGACCTGCTCCGTGGGTTTGCACAACAGGCCTGCATAATTGCTTCAGACCAAAACAACAAATTGCACACAGCCCATCCCGAAAACTTTTTGTACCCTCTAGCCACCTTCATCCAGGTCCACCCCTGGTTCCCAGCACACAATGAGTCATGTCTCCTGATTCTCCTCAGGCCACCATGACATCCCTCTTCAACTCTCCATTAAAGTTGATCTGGACTGTTGAGTTTGCTTTCTGCTCTTTCTTTATTCTAAGATCCTCATGTTTCAGATTCCCAACAGATGGTGCTGAAAATGACTCCATTTCCTAACAAAGAGTCCCATGGACTTTCCTGCCTGAACTGGCTTCAAACCTCAGTCCTCAGATCTCAGCCTCAGAAGTAGCTAAGATTGTAGGCATGAGCCACTGAATTCCTCTGATCCTCTTCTACTTCATGTATTCTCTTGGCAAAACCACAAACCTGTTTAAAGCCAACCTTCCACCTATTTCACATCTGCCCTCGTGCCCTGAAATCTGCTGGCAAAAAAAGACACAAAGTTGCTTTTAGCAGGGTGCTAGTGGCTCACACCTATAATCCTAATTACTCAGAGGCCGAGATCTAAAACTTGAGGTTCAAAGCCAGCCCAATCAAAAAAGTCCATGAGACTCTTATCTTCAATTAACTAACAAAAAGCTGGAAGTTATGTTCACAATAAAAATAAATAAATAATAAATAAAAAACTGGAAGTGGAGGTCTGGTGCAAGTAGTAGAGCACCAGCCATGAGCAAAAAGTTGAGTGAGATATCCAAGCTAATTGTTGTCATTCTAAATTCAAGACTATGCATCTCAAGTACACTGGAAGGCAGCCAGGCAATCACACCAAGCGCCCAAACCCTGTCACTCTCTACTAGTCCTAAATGATGACTTCTCACACATTGTCCCCTTGGACCTCCTTCTCTGCTGTCATCACCATTATTGTAATAAGAATAAGAATATAAGAATAATATAAGGAGGAGGAGGAGGCCAGTCATAGGACTTGAACTCAGGTCCTGGGCACTGCCCCTGAGCTTTTTGCTCAAGGCTAACATGCTACCATTTTGCATCACAGCACCACTTCTGGTTTTTTGGTGATTAATTGGAGATAAGAGTCTCATGTACTTTACTGCCTGGGCTGGCTTTGAACTACAATCCTCAGATCTCAGCCTCCTGAGAAGCTAGGATTACAGGCGTGAGCCTGTAATTTAATAACTATTTAATAATAATTAAATTATTATTTAATTTTTTTTCCATTTCTAGTTTACAGAGGAAATGGACTCTGTAAAAAGAGAACTATTCTGGTCTCTCCACCTAATGGCACAAACTGAGCCATTTACTGTGGATTAATCTTCTACCCCCACCTGCACATTTTTTTTTTTTTTTGGGTCCAGTCATGGGGCCTGAACTCTGGGCCTGGGCGCTGTCCCTTAGCTCTTCAGCTCAAGGCTAGTGCTCTACCAGTTGAGCCACAGCACCACTTCTGGCTTTTTTCTTTTTGCTTATGTGGTGCTGAGGAATCAAACCCAGGGCCTCAGGCATGCAAGGCAAGCACTCTACCACTGAGCCACCTTCCCAGCCCCACCTGCACATTTTTTTAAATGATTCTACTTTTTGAGTAACTCACTTACACCAAGTTCCACCCATGCCCTCCTTTTTGGAGGCAAGGTCTCACTATGCTGCCCAAACAGGTCTTCAAGTCTTGATCCCTCCTGCCTCAGCATCTCAATTTACTGGGATTACAGGCATGAGCCATTGTGCTCAGCTCAAGTTTTACCTCTCTATTGAGACTTTTTTTTTTTTTTTTTGGGTCCGGTTGTGGGGCCAGAACTCTGGGCCTGGGAGCTGTCCCTCAGCTCTTCAGCTCAAGGCTAGCGCTCTACCACTTGAGCCACAGCGCCACTTCCGGCTTTTTTCTTTTTGCTTATGTGGTGCTGAAGAATTGAACCCAGGGCCTCAGGCATGCAAGGCAAGTGCTCTGCCACTGAGCCACCTTCCCAGCCCATCTATTGAGACTTTCTCATGAGCACAAAGAAAAATCTTTAGACCCCCTCTTTCCCTCTAGCTACCACCCCATTTCTCTGCTTCCTTTCACAGAAAAGCCATTGTTCTGAAAGGTTTACTTCTACCCATTGCCTCCAGTTCTCTGTGGAATCCATTTTGGTCAGGTCTTCTCACCACCACATCATTGACATGTCTCTAGTATTATCAGTGACTTCCATGCTGTGAAATCCCATCCATTCGCAGTCCTCATGACCTACGGACAGCATCTGGTACAATTGACCACTCTCCTCCTGGCAACCCCCTCTACCAAGATGTCACTCTACTCGTGACCTTCCTCCCATGTCACTGACTGTCCCTTCTCAGCCTGCATTGATGGTCCTTGGCAGATTCCTTTTCACATCTCATTATGAGAATTCCCAAGTTGTATTTCCAATCTTGAGCTGTTTCTTATCTTACCTATCCAAAAGAAAATTTCCTGATTTTACACATAGAGATCTGTTTAAAAAAAAAAAGTGTAAATTTTCAGAAAATGATCATTCTATTTTGCTATAATCAGACAAAACCAAAAAGAAATTCAACTTCAATGCTTCTTATTCTTTACCCCGATATCCAATGCCCCTGTCTTTCTCTTATGTATGTGTGCTTGTCCTGAGACTTGAACTCAAGGCCTGGACATTGTCCTTGAGCTTTGTGCTTAAGGCTATTACTCTCTACCATCTAAGCCACAGCTCCACTAATGGCTTTTTGTTGTACAAGAGTTTCACAAACTTTTCTGCCCAGGCTGTCTTTGAAACATGATCCTTAGGTCTTTGCCTTCTGAGTAGCTAGGATTATAGGTATGCCCAACTTCCAATCCCTTTCTTTCATGTATGGGTATACCAGTAGTAGACTAAAAGTTGGGTTGGACACTCTCCCTTAACTTTTTCACTTAAGGCTGGTATTCTACCACTTTTTACTGGTTGATTGGAAATAAAGGGTTTCAGAGACTTTTCTTTTCTTTCTTTTTTTTTGGGAGGGGGGCCCGGTTGTGGGGCCTGAACTCTGGGCCTGGGCGCTGTCCCTCAGCTCTTCAGCTCAAGGCTAGCGCTCTACCACTTGAGCCACAGCGCCACTTCCAGCTTTTTTCTTTTTGCTTATGTGGTGCTGAGGGATCGAACCCAGGGCCTCAGGCATGCAAGGCAAGCACTCTACCACTGAGCCACCTTCCCAGCCCTCTCACAGACGTTTCTACCTAGTCTGGCTTTGAACCTCAATCCTTAGATCTCAGCCTCCTGAGTAGCTAGGATTGATTACAGGCCTGTACCACAAGAGCCTGGATTTTTTTGCTCTGCATTCCACATACATCCAGAATTTCATCACCTCTACTAGGAATGTGTGGAGTACCAAGCCACTATTCCTCACCTACAAATCTGCAATGCCTTGGAGCTAGCCCTTCACTTCTTCCATGCCCCTCCCAACATTCCCTCCCTACGATCTGCTCTCCATCTATCAGCCAGAGGGTTCCCTTCTTACACATGCCGAAGAAAATCATTCCTCTGCTCAAAATCTTATAGTGGTTCCTCAAATCATTCACACTGAAAAGTCAATTGGAGTTAAGTACTAAGGGTTAAGTGGAATTCATAAAGGTTATTGATGCTTGGAGGAAATCACAGGTCGGGTGTCAGGGCCAGGCATCTGCAATTTTAGACTATGAGAGCGTTTGTTCTATGCCTCAGGGTGGTAGCTCTCTATAAGTTTGCTGTGGCTAACCCAAAAAGAAACACATACAGAGATTTATAGCAAAATTATGATTTAAGGAAAGATTCAAAAGAGATGAAAAAAAGCTGGTATCATGTGTTACCAGTATCAGCAATCACCACTGCATTATCATACATAAAACGCCATCTATATTGATGTAGTTCTCACAATCTTGTGAGGGAGATATATTTTCTATCATACTTTATAGATGAGGAGACTAAGATGTAGAAACAATAAATAACTCCTGAGGATGGTAGTTTGAAGTAAACCTGGATAGACAAATCTGAAAGACATTTATCTCCAGTTAACCAGTAAAAAGCTTGAAATGAAGGTATGAATCAAGTGGTAGAGCACTAGCCTTGACAAAAAAAAAAAAAGCCAAATGAGAGCCTGACATCCAGAGTTCAAGCCAAACACTGTGAGTACCAGGCATGGTGGGGTACATCTGTAATTCTGTTGCTCAGGAGGTAATGGCAGGGGAATAGAGAATTCCAGGCCAGCTTGTGCATCACAAGCTCCTGTTTCAATGGGGGGGTGGGGGAGGAGTTAGGGGAGATCTCAGGCTCCAGGGTGCCTGGTTGCTCTTAAGCACCACAGGGCTGTTATGGCCTGAGTTTCACAGGAAAGCCTGGGACCGGACAGGGCTCTTTCTACTCCAGAGAGGGATCCAAGAGGGCTGACTCAACTGCTGCAGCAGCCAAGCCAAACAGTGAGCACAGAGCTGGCTCTGCCAGGGCCCGAGCTGAGGATGACAGACAGTCCCTGCTGGGATCCAGCCATCACTTTGCCTTGGTGTTTTCTTAGTGGGGCTGAGTTTCCTTTTCCCAATAATTTCATGACTTTATGAGCCAAGAACGCTGGGGCCTGGACAGGTGTTCTGTGAGGAAAGGGGAAAAGCTAGAACCACAGGGACCTGCCCTGATGCTGAGAGGAGCATGGCAGACATCAGATGCAGCTTCTCAGGACCTGGTAGAACAGTCGTAAATACCACAATGAATGACAAACACAGGATTAGCATAACACAAAACTGCATTTGGGTTATGGATGATGGCATTTCCCACAGCTGCTACAGGGCAGTGCTATGGACCTCTCAGGCACAGCCACTTGGCCTGTTTCTGGCCCAGGAGCTATAGTCAGAACCAGATTCAGCTAGGGGGCATATACCTGTAATCCTAGCTACTCAGGAGGCCAAGGTCTAAGAATTGCAATTCTATGCCTGCCCCAGCAGCAAAGTCCATGAGACTCTGATGACCAATAAACCACCCAAAAGCCAGAAGTGGCACTGTGGCTTAAGTGGTAGAACACTATCCTTGAGCAAAAGAAACTCTGATAGAACCCAGGTCCTGAGTTCAAGTCTCAGGACCAGAAAAAAAAAACAACAGATCCAGCTCCTGACACCTTAGAACCACAGAACCACTTAATACTCTTTCCTTTTCTAGTGGAGAAGCTTTCTTTTTAAAAACTCAGAATTCTAACAGGACGAATTTCTAAGCAAAGACAGCAGATTTGCCATCTCTGCTTATTTCAATTCCCTTTCACTTTCTCACCAAAACCAAATGAAAGAATATTAAATAATTGATCAACTATAGCCACAAGAGAATGAGAGATGTGAGATTTTGATAAAATGTGGGAAAGAAGGAAGCAGAAGAAAGAATGACAGCTAAAGTTGCAGGGAGAGGAAGTTACAGATTTGAATACTGGTACAGAAACATTAAAAAAAAAAAAGCAAGCTTAATGCCAATGGCTCATGCCTGTAATCCTAGCTACTCAAGAGGCTGGACTCTGAGGATTGTGGTTAGAAGCCAGCCCAGGCAAGGAAAGCCTGTGAGACTCTTATCTCTAATTAACCACCCTATACACCAGAAATGAAACTATGGCTCAAGTGGCAGAGTGATAGTCTAGAGCAAACAAAGTTCAGGGACAGCAGCCAGAAGGTTGAAATTGGCTGGCTAATTGAAAATGTGTATAGAATATAAACTCCATTCTCTCTCTTCTCATTTTCCCTGTGGGTAAAAACAAGCAGCAATAATCTAAAGAGAAGTATGGACTCTTCCATTTGTTTGTTTTTTAACCTGGAAAAATGAATGGGTTACTGGGAAGGTGGCTCAGTAATAGAGTGCTTACCTTCCAGCACGAGGCCCAGGATTTGATTCCCTAGCACCACATAAGCAGAAAAAGCTGAAAGTGGCACTGTGGCTCAAGTGGTAGAGCACTAGCCTTGAGCTGAAGAGCTGAAGGACCGCGCCCAGGCCCAGAGTTCAGGCCCCACAACCGACCAAAAAGAAAAAGAAAAAATGAATGGGTCCCCACAATTTTGAGCCCTTTCTCCCTCCACTCCCCACAAGAAAGTTTCCAGTAGTCTGAGAGTCCCACCTTCTCAAATATGGACAGTCTTTCAAGTTATCACTAGAAATTTCAACAAAGCCAGGCACTGGTGGCTCATGCCTATAATCCTAGCTATTCAGGAGGCTGAGATCTGAGGATCACAGTTCAAAACTAGCCGGGGCAGGAAAGTCCATGAGACTCTTATCTCCAATAAACCAGAAAACCAGAAGTGGCAGTGTGGCTCAAGTGATTGAGCATTTGCCTTGAGCTGAAGAGCTCAAGGACAGCGCCCAGGCCCAGAGTTCAAGTCCCATGACTGACAAAAAGGAAGAAAGAAAGAAAGAAAGAAAGAAAGAAAGAAGGAAGGAAGGAAGGAAGGAAGGAAGGAAGGAAGGAAGGAAGGAAGGAAAGAAAGAAAGAAAGAAATTTCAACAAAGCATCCCCCAAAATAAAGCCAAATCTCTTTCTAAATACCCTACTCTATTCCTATGGGATCATGCCAGTTGTCTATAGCCAAATGTTTACACAAGCTACAGAACTTATAACAATTATGAAAGAGAACAATTTCAGTCAGATAATCCATAGCTACATATAAATCACAAGGCAGAGAAAGTCCACAACATTTAGTTTCATATAAGAAGAAATTAAACACATGATACCTCCAAAACTGGTTCCAGAGCTCATCCTGTAGCTGGGTGCAGCAATCACCACATGGGAGCCAGACACTAGTGGCTCACACTTGTAATCTTAGCTGCTCAGGAGGCAGAGATCCAAGGATCAAAGTTCTAAGACAGTCCAAAATCAAAGAGACTTATTTCTAGTTAACTATCCAAAACCCAGAAGAGAGATGTGGCTCAAGTGGTAAAGTGTCAGCCTTGAGAGAAAAAACCAAGCAAGAGCACAAGGCCTTGAGTTCAAGATCTAATACAGGGGGCTGGGAAGGTGGCTCAGTGGTAGAGCGCTTGCCTTGCATGCATGAGGCCCTGGGTTCGATTTCTCAGCACCACATAAGCAAAAAGAAAAAAGCCAGAAGTGGCGCCGTGACTCAAGTGGTAGAGCGCTAGCCTTGAGCTGAAGAGCTGAAGAACAGTGCCCAGGCCCGAGTTCAGGCCCCACAACCGGACCCAAAAAAAAAAAAAAAAAAAAAAAAAGATCTAATACAGCACACCACACACACACACACATACACTCATTCACTCACTCACTCACAAACAGAATTACGAAGTAAATCATGACCAGGAGCCATCCCTTGGAAACAGGATGTTTCTTCCTGAGTAGAGAAATACTGAGATTAGGTCTGCAATCTGGGGACCAGAGCACTACTTACTGAGCAGTCCAGAGGAAGAAACTTAAAACTTAAGCTCCAGAAGACACCAATCTCTTTCACAAGCCCAGCTGTTAAAGATTTAGCTTCAGTGTGTCAGTGAAAGAGAAATTTTGAATCCTAGCCAGATGTTCAAATGCTCAGAACCTTCCACAAAGGAAATCCTGTTACTGATAGGCCAGAAAAATTAAGTACTTCTAAATAAACAAAAATAACAGGTACCATTTATGCAAAATCTTTATGAGAAGAAAATAAAAGACACAAGTCTAGAACCTTCAGTTCATGAGTTTTTTCCTCTCATAACCAAGAAAGGAAAATTATGAAGTAATATGTAACACTAACTATTATTAAAAAATATTTGAAGACATGAAAAGATAGTAATGTGGTAAAAGTCAGTATAAATTCTGAAAAGAAGTAGAAGAATAAATAAATAAATTTCAGAAATAAAGACTAAATTACAAATACCCAGTGGTAAATAGATATAAATTGAACTGAAAAGCTAATCAGGTCCAAAATCAATGACACAGAAACAAAGAGAAATGATGGGAGGAAAAGGTGGTCATTATAGAAAACAGCCTCCCTACAATAATAATAATAATGATAATAATAATAACCCAAATGCATGTAACTGGAGTTGCTCAAAAAGTTAAACAAAACAACAGAACAGAACTAAAATTTAAAACTATAACCTAAAAATGACTATATCAATGATCACACAATTGTATATTATGAAAAACAATCAAATTGTACCCATAAGATTGGTGGTGGTTATTGAACATAAATTATAACACTATAAAGTTGATGAAAAAAATGTCAATGTAACTGTTACATCTATAATCTCGGCATTTGAGAGTTGAGTCAGGAGGAATGTAAATTCAAGCTAGTCTTAATCTCACACACAATATCCTGTCTCAAGAAGTAAAATAAAATAAAAAATAATTAGTCACAAAAAATTAGCTAATAAAAATTTCTGGAAATAGAAAAAGGCCTAAATCTAGATACTGAACATACATAGGAAATTTTGCTACCTCTGACACATATGTAATCAGAAATAATATAAATATAAGGTTATACATTTATGAGAACTGAAGCCCAAAAATAATAAATAAAGGTAAAGAAAAGAATCTGCTTGGCACAAACTCTAAATCACATACAAAGAAAATCAAGTTGTCACCCTACATGATCCTCTGTAGTGCAAAACTAAAAAAATAATGAAAGAAAACACAACTTTCAGGTTAGTAGAAAGAAAGGAATTGTGAAAATATTTTATTAATACAAAAGAAGTCAAGAAAAGAAGAAAAAGGGAACATAAAACAGGTGAGTCATGGGCTGGGAAGGTGGCTCAGTGGTAGAGTGCTTGCCTTGCATGCGTGAGGCCCTGGGTTCGATTCCTCAGCACCACATAAGCAAAAAGAAAAAAGCCGGAAGTGGCGCTGTGGCTCAAGTGGTAGAGCCCTAGCCTTGAGCTGAATTGCTGAGGGACAGCGCCCAGGCCCAGAGCTCAGGCCCCATGACCAGACCCCCCCCCCCCCACAAAAAAACAAAACAAAACAAAACAAGTGAGTCACATAAAATATAAATCAAGTAATTATAAATCCAACATTTTCTGGAATACATTAAATATAAATAGACTAAATATTGCAAGTAAAAGCTAGTATTATCAAACTTTTAACTAATGCTCACAAGAGGACCACCTTAAATATAAGGGCATTGGTGTTTAAAAGTAAAAGGACACAATGATAATCTGTTACATCCTAGTCTCCTGTGAACAAAGGGGCAATTATACTTCAACAGACACTTCCTTTACGAACAAGAGCATTCCTGCTTACTGCAGGCCAAGTTGTGTTTTGGTTTTAAAAAGAGATAATAGTAATAAAAAAAAAGATTATTCTCCTAGATAACTACAAGGTAGTTAGAACATCTCAAATAACATCAAGTCAATAATATCTTCTAATGTAGATTGCCTACTTGTGCCCAAACTTAATTCTTCCTTGAGAATCACATGTTACAGCCTGTTACTACACAAATTTCAAAATATTTAAATCATTCATGTATATATATATTTTTTGGGGGGGGTCCGGTCGTGGGGCCTGAACTCTGGGCCTGGGCACTGTCCCTCAGCTCTTCAGCTCAAGGCTAGCGCTCTACCACTTGAGCCACAGCGCCACTTCCGGCTTTTTTCTTTTTGCTTATGTGGTGCTGAGGAATCGAACCCAGGGCCTCAGGCATGCAAGGCAAGCGCTCTACCACTGAGCCACCTTCCCAGCCCCATTCATGTATATTTTCTAACAGTAGTAGAATTAAAATAGAAATATCAATGACAAAAAGATAATTAGATAATCCTGGGACCTATAGCAGATGAGCAGAATAGCTCAAAAGCTATGTACATATGACCATATAAGATGATGCTAAGGGAAATGAACCCTAAGACATGGACATAAAAGGTTTTTCTTTGTTGTTGTTTTTAATGTACTAGGTGATTTCTTGTTTCTTTTGTGTGTTCTTCCCCCTATGGTATATCCCCTGTTGTCACTGTATTTGATTTTGATACTGGTATTGTATATACATTTATTTGAATTAGTGAAGGGAAGGGGAACAACAGAATGGTGAGAGAAAGGACAAGGTGGACCAATGCAACAGTGATATTCACAAGACAATATGTTGGAAATGATCTGCACAGCTTGGGGTGAGGGGGGAGTTGGGGGAAAGGAAATGTAGGAGAAAAAATGAGGGAAAAGGTAACAGTTTTGACAAGAAATATATGTATGACCTAACTTACGTAATGTAACCCCTCTGTATATCATCTTGACAACTAAAAAAAAGATAATTAGAATCTTCCCAGTTGCCTGGATATTAAACAATATACTTCTAAATAATCCATGGATCCAAGAAGAAATATATCAGATACGATAAAATGCTTCAACTAAGTGATAATGATAATTCAACATGTCAAACATTTAAAATACAACCAGCACAGTATTTGGAGGGAAATGTAAAGCCTAGGATTAGGAAAGAAGAAAATCCAAGAACCAGTCATGTAAGGTTCTAACTCAAAACTAAAAAAAGACCAGCTAAATATGAGGCAAGATAAAAAATAAAAATAAAGAATAAAGCAGTACAATAGTAAAAGAGAAAAACAGTAACAAATCAAAAATTAATAAGCTCCTAGTAACACTGAGAGGGGGGAGAGAGGGAGAAAGGAAGAGAGAATAATGCTAATGTCAGGAATAAAAAAATAAAGGAAGGGGGTGGGGAGGATTGGGGGGGGGGGAGGCTGGGAAGGGATGGGAAGGGGAAACAAAGGAGGAGGCTACAATGCTTGATAAGAAATGTACTCACTATCTTGCCCATGTAATTGTAACACCTCTGTACAGTATTTTCACAATAAAAATAAATAAATAAATGAGGGAAGAGGGAGTCATTACAGATCTCACTGGGGGTATGGGTCAAGTAATAGAGTACTTGCTCAACAAGTTCAAGTCCTTGACTTCAAACCCCAGAAATGAGAGGAAAAGAAAGAAAGAAAAAGATGAGAGGAACCTCTCATGGTAATGTGCACACCTGTAACAGCTACTCAGGAGGCTGAGGCAGGAGGATCAAAGTCCAAAGGCTGTGTAGTGAGATATAGTCTACAGAAATTAGAAGATATTATGAACAATTCACACCAATATAATTTTCAGTTTGAAGAAATCAGACAACTTCCTCAGAAAACTTACCAAAGCCAACAGAAGAAATAGAAAAAAAAAGTCTATTCTCTTACTGAAAATTTGATTATGACTAGAATTTTCCAACAGTTCTAGATGTGAGAAAGTAAGTCCTAGCACCACAAATAATGTAAAACGAGACAAAATACATGAAGAAACTTTTTTTTCAGCTATTGGACAATGGTAGTATAGAGCTGTAATTCCTGAGAGACAAGTACACAATGATCTGGCATGCTTTCTGGAAACTGCTTTTCTAGAACACAACGAGAAAGCAGGTATTACAACCTTATGGTTGCTTAGATAGCTGAAATTTGTGGGGCAGGGTACTGCAAAAGAACCACATGAGAAGGCTCCAGAAATCTCCCTGGAAGTCTTGGGAAGTCTTTGAATCTCCATGTGAGTGAGCTTGGGGAGGTGAGATCTAAAAGCATGGTAGATACTAAGGAGCTGTGAGCTACAGGCCAAGTGGGCAGATGGTACAGAACTTAACTGAGATTTCAGGAAGGCTGTAGCTTAGGAGTAGAGTATGAAGCCTGAACAAAATATAGCAATTTTAGGTTTGGATTCCACTTTGTCCAGGAAATGTGTCAGCAACTCCCCTTGATCCCCTTGAGCCCAAATTCCAGGAACAATCCTTTTTACAGTAAATTCCACTAACTACAGCTAATCAGCAGATAACAGGAAAAACCTAAAGTTCCAGATGTTTCTGCAAGTGAAAGACCACTTGGTCGCGGCTCAGACCATCTGCTTTAGCCAATCATTTCAAAGAGCATCAACTCCATGAACTAGCCATACCCAGTACCTGGTCAGTTCCCATCTCTGGTTACGCTAATCATCTTTTAGAATTATTTTATGATTTTCCTGCGGTGTGATATGATTTGTTAAGTGTTGCAATGATGTGTAGAAGTCCCTAAAAACCCTATAGAAACCCTGTTAGAGGAACAGTCTGTTGTTAGTCCAGGGTGGAGCTTGCAATAAACTACTCTCATGTACTTGCATCGGAATCGGCTCCTTGGTGGTCTTTGGGGATCCTTATCTGGGCACAAGAAAAGCTATTTTCTTTTAAGATTATTCCTATGGGAAGTAAAGGGTTATCTAGATCAGCACTTCTAAAGCTCAAAACAAGCCTCCAGGAAAAAAGCAAGAGGATGCACTAGTAAACTGATAATCTGCTAAAATAACCTCAACCATTTTTCAGGGAATCACAAAATCCCAACAACATAGTGTTTACACTGTACTACACCCAATAAAAATTCATTAACAGCAGCAAAATGTACCTTATAAATGAGGGGAGAAAGTTAAGGAAAGCAACCCCAGACATGTTAGCAATATTAGAATTATGGTAGAGGCCTTAAAACAGCCATTATAAATATATGTAAAGACTTACCGAGAAAAACAGAACAACCTGAGTGACCAATGAAGAAATTCCATAGACCAATGGAAAAAAGCTCAAATGAAAATTCTAGCATTGGACAAAATGGTGAGAGAGTGAATTTTTTTTACTGCATGAGTGTAAGGAAAGATTGGACAAGCCAGGAGGAAAAATCAGGAAATTCTATGGTAGGATCATAGAACTGTCCAAACAAATCACAGAGAAAAACAGAGTTGGGAAGGAGGAAGAGTCTGAGTGACTGGTAGGGCAATGCTAAACAGTGTGACACATGTATAATTAAGTCCCAGGAGGGAAGATGAGGTACTGTGGCAAGAAAAGAAAGTTTCAATAAATTATTTTCAAATGTAATGGGAATAGAAATCACCCTACAGACTAAAGAAGCTCAAATACTAAAAACAGACAAATAAAAGAATCTTAAAGCAATCATAGAAAAATCAAACAGAATGGCTCATACCTGTAATCCCAGCTATTCAGGAAGCTGAGATCTGAGGATGGAGTTTCAAAGCCAGCCTGGGTATGAAAGTCCAATTAATCACCAAAACAAGACAGAAATGGAGCTGTGACTCAAGTACTACGGGGAAAGCCTGTTAAATCCATGGGAGATGGCTTAATGAGGAACAGTATACTCACATAGTCTCTCCCATTGGCTTATTAGGTAGTTACCAAAAACATAAATGGATAAATTAAAAAAAATAAGTGGAGAAAGAAACTGTCTGACTGGATAATCGAATCTGTGCTTCCAGGGAAGTGCAGATGGACAGTTCTGTCACTGACCCAATGCCCTGCTAAAGACCCAGGGTCTCCAGTGTAATATTACTGCTGAACCTCATCAAGAGGAAACACCTGCTTCCTGATGGCATTCAATCCTAAAGTGCACAAAATTGCCTTGGGAGTGTTCTGGCAGGAACACTCAAGCTGTTTAAAACAATCAGATAAATCCAAAGTGACAGACTTTTCACAAGACATCTACTGTCTCTGGGGTGTGGAGAGGCACACCTGTAGTTCCAGTGCTCTAGAGGTACTTGAGAGTGGAAGGAGTGGGGAGGGCAGGGAAGGTGGGGGATTATGAGTATCGGAGTGGGGAGGGCAGGGAAGGTGGGGGATTATGGGTATCAGCCAGCCTGGGCTGCACAATGAATCCTGTTTCAAAAAGAAAGAAAGCAAACCACAACAAAGTGTGGGTGGGCAGATGTGGTTGGATAGGTGTGGGTAGGAAGGCATGGGTTTTCCGGGTTAAAAGGGAATAAGCAAACACTGTGACTGGCACCTGGTATAATGTAATTGCTGTAATCACCATGTATTGTACTGTGTAAGGAATCATGACCAAAAAATATCTGTACAGCACAGATGTACTTTTTTTTTCTGATATTTCCTACCTGTAATTGGTTGAAATTGCAGATGCAGAGCCCATATGTCCTGAGGGATAACTATATTTAGAAGTGAAATGGTATGATGCCTACAGTTACTTTCTTTTTTTAAAATGGACTTTATTGTTATTATAGAGGTGATATATAGAAGGGTTACATTTATGTGAGTCAGGTAATGAGTACATTTCCTTTCATACAGTGGCTTCTGTTTCCTCATTCTCTTCTAGTCTCTCCCTACCTCTATCCCTCCACCAACAACCTGTATAGTTCACTTCATCAATGTCCAGTGAGCTCCACAGATGCACTTTTTCACCCTTTTTCCCTCAAGTTCTGTGCCCTCCCCCCACCCTCCCGAAGTTATACACATGAATACACCATTTACAAGGTGACAGAAGCATCAAAAACTAAAGAAGAAAAGAAGTTTTTTGTTTCCATATCTTGGAGTTTGTTTCAATATGTATATTATTTCCTATAAATATGAACAGATGCTTAGCATTTCACCTTGATGATTCTCTCCTAACAGTATCCTCTTGTGGTCCCACTGTGTGTGAGTATCTAGAATAGTGTGTAATTGGACACATCCCAGCGTGTTTTAGATCAGAGAGAATATGCACTGTTTGTCTTTCTGAGTTTGGTTTACCTCACTTACCAAGATTTGTTCTAGTTCCATCCATTTCCCTACAAATGTCATTATTTTATTCTTTCTAAAGGCTGGGTAAAGTCCCATTGTGTAGAGGTACCACATTTTGGGGGGGGGGGGGGAATGTCTGGTCGTGGGGCCTGAACTCTGGGCCTGGACACTGTCCCTCAGCTCTTCAGCTCAAGGCTAGCACTCTACCACTTGAGCCACAGGGCCACTTCCGGCTTTTATTTCTTTTTGTGGTGCTGAGGAATCGAGCCCAGGGCCTCAGGCATGCAAGGCAACCGCTCTACCACTGAGCTACCTTCCCAGCCCCGGTACCACATATTTTGTATCCACTCATCGATTGTGGGGTATCTGGGCTGTTTCCATATCTTGGCTATTGTGAATAGTGCGGCAATGAACATGGATGGGCAGGGGTCCTTACCATATCCTGGCTCATGATGTTCAGGGCCAATGCCTACCAGGAGTGGTATGGTTGAGTAGTAGGGAAGGTCTATGTGTAGTTGTTTGAGAGTGGTTGTTCAGGATGGTTGTACTAGTTTACATTCCCATTCTTGTGTCCAGATAAGGATCCCCAAAAACCACCAAGGAGCCGATTCTGTTGCAAGCACACGAGAGTTCGTTTATTGCAAGCTCAAGCCTGTATTCACAACTGTCACCAAAGCAGCAGGTCAGAGTAGAGAGCTCCGACTTCCAGTTTAGCAGGGTTTTTATTATGGTTACAGCAAGGTTAGGGGGTTTCCAACTTAGCGGTTGCATGATTGGTTGACATTTAGTGAGTGAATCTTGTAACGATCTTTTGGCTATCGTGCAGGCTAAGCAGTTAAGCAGCAAACTATGTTAACTATGCTATGTTAAGAAACATCTGGAGCTTTAGGTACCTTCCTGTCATCTGCTGATGGCTATGGCTAGGGGAGTTATGGGCAGAACGTTATTGGGACATTTCGCAGTTTTTTCCAGGAACCTGAATTCTTACTTTCGGTAAGAGTCTTTACAATGGGTATGGGTACTTTTGGTAAAGGCCTTCACAATGGATACTTTGAGTAAAGGCCCTCAAAATAGAATCTAAGTCCAAGAATGGCTGTACTTTGGCTAAGGCTTCTCACATCAACAGTGCAGTAGGGTTCCTTATCCCCACATCCCCACCAACATTTGTTGTTGGAATTTACAAGGTTGGCCAATCTTACTCTGATGGAATCTCAGCTGCTTAGATTTGCATTTCCTTATGGCCAGAGATGAGTATTTCCTCCTGTGTCTCTTTGCCATTCTTACCTCTTCTGAGAAGTCTGTCCTTTGCTCCCTTTCCCATTTAGTGATTGGTTTATTAGGTTTGAGAGGGGTTAGTTTCTTGAGCTCCTTGTATATGTTGGATATTAGGCCCTTGTCTGATATATTGCTGGTAAAGATCTTTTCCTAGTTGGTTTGCTGTCTCTCTAGTAACAAAGTCCTTAGCTGTGCAGAAACTTTTTCTTATTCTGTAGTCCCACCTGTCAAGTCTCTCCCATCTGTTGTGCCCCTGGGAGTCTATTCAAGAACGTTCTACCTATACCTATAAGTTCTAATGCTCCCCTACTCTCTCTTGCAGTAGTTTCAAAGTTTTGGGTCTGATGTTGAGGTTTTTGATTCACTTTGAATTGATATTAGTGTGTGGTGACAAGCAGGGATCCATGTTTAGTTTTCTGCATATGGTTGCCCAGTTTTCCCAATACCAATTGTTAACGAAGCTTTTTTTCCTCCAATGTATGTCTTTGGCTCCTTTATCAAATATCAGATAACTGCAAGTGTATGGTTTTATTTCTAGGTCTTCTAATCCATTCTATTGATCATCAGGTCTGTTCTTGTGCTCATACTAAGCTGTTTTTGTTATTATGTTATATTTGTATTATGATATCACTGCATTGCTTGTTTAGCCTAGAATTGCTTTGGCTATTCTAGGTCTTTTGTTGTTCCATATGAACTTTTGGATTGTTTTCTGTATCTGGGTAAAGAACATCATTGAGATTTTGATGGGGATTGCATTGAATTTGTATATCATTTTTGGAAGTATAGCCATTTTCACAATATTGATTCTACCTATCCATGAACATGGAAGGTCTTTCCATTTCCTGGTGTCCTCTGATTTCTTCAGATTTTTGTAGTTTTCACTATAAAGATCTTTTATGTCTTTGGTTAGGTTAATTTCTAGGGTTTTTTTTTTAACTATTGCAAATGCAGTTGTTTTCATGATTTCCCTTTCTGCTTGTACATTGTTGGCATATAGAAAGGCTACTTATTCTTATGGGTTAGTTTTGTATCCTGCTACTTTGTCAAAGTGATTGATCAGCTCTAGGAACTTGAGTATGGAGTTTTTGGGGTCCTTTAAGGTATATGATCATGTCATCCCTGCAGTTACTTTCAAATAATTCTGGAAAATAAAGAAAGTAAAAATGGCAAAGCAATAGTTTGCAATGATTTGGAAAAGGATATGTGAGCTTGCCTCATATTATTACTTCAATTTGTAAGTAATATAGGTGGGTTTGAACTTTTTTTTCTTTGTGGTGTTGGGATTGAAGGCAAGGCCTCACATATCCGAGGCAAACACTCTACCAGCTGGACTGTACCCCCAAGCCTTTGGACTTTTGACATAGAGGTTGCACTACGCAGGCCTGCTGGTCTAAATTCCCATTCTTCCTGCTTCCATCTCCAGAGTGCTGGGATTCCAGGTATGTGACACTATTCCTGGCAGAATTGTGTGTGTGTGTGTGTGTGTGTGTGTGTGTGTGTGTGTGTGTACTGCTGCTTGGCCTCGAGCTCTTACTGTCACTCTACTACTTGAGCTATGCCTCCAGTTGCAAGTATCTTCTGATTAATTGAAGATAAGGGTCTCACAGATTTTTCTTCCTAGATTGGCTTTGAACATCAATCCTTATATCTCAGCCTTCCTATTGCCTTAGATTACAGGTGTGAGCCACTATTACCTGCTTTTAAGATTTTTTTTTAAATAAAAAACTGAGAAAAGAATAAGACAGAAAAAATAACTTCAGAGAGAAAGGGAGAACTGGAGATATAAGAAAATGCTATTATGGGGCTGGGAAGGTGGCTCAGTGGTAGAGTGTTTGCCTTGCATGCCTGAGGCCCTGGGTTCAATTCCTCAGCACCACATAAGCAAAAAGAAAAAAGCCGGAAGTGGCGCTGTGGCTCAAGTGGTAGAGCGCTAGCCTTGAGCTGAAGAGCTGAGGGACAGCGCCAAGGCCCAGAGTTCAAGCCCCATGAACAGACCCAAAAAAAAAAAAAAAAAGAAAATGCTATTATGGCTGGGAATATGGCTTGGCAGTAGGGTGCTTACCTAGCATGCATGAAACCCTGGGTTCGATTCCTTGGTACCACATAAACAGAAAAAGCCAGAAATGGTGCTGTGGCTCAAGTGGTAGAGTACTAGCCTTGAGAAAAAGAAGCTCAAGGACAATGCCAGGCCCTGAGTTCGAGCCCCAGGACTGGCAAAAAGAAAAGAAAATGCTATCACAAACATAAAAAGAGTAGAATATTCTAAAACATGAAATAAGAAAATTCATCAATTAAGATAAAGATCTTGAAAAATTAAAAATATAATCTGAAAAAAACTCAATAGAAGGATTGGTAAATCAGAAATTGGGTTAAATATATTTAAAAACTTATCAAACAGAAAATGTGAAAGAAAAGGTAAGAGCTACTAAGGATCAACCCAGAACTCCAGTCTACTTGTATTTCTAGAAACCAGGAGCAGAAACGTATGGTGGGGGGAAGAGTTCCCCAAAATACAAACCAAGAAAGTTTCCTGCTGCTGAAAAGCAGTTGACTTTATCCAGGATCCTAGAGTAATGAGTGGAAATGGTCTCACCAAGGTGCGTGAATACTCATCATGGATGTTCAACAGACTGAGGATTTGTAAATGATTAAGGATTTCAGAGATACAAGTGAGTAAAGGAACATGTTATCTACAAGAGTTAAGAAGGAGGTGTGGTAGGCACACCTGTAATCCTAGGACTCAGGAGGCTGAGGCAGGAAGATTGTCAGTTTGAGGCCAGCCTGAACCACACAGTGAGAGATATTGTCAAAGAAGGGAGGGGAGTGAGGGGAAGGGGAAGAGAGAAAAAGTCAAGTAGGGGTCTCAGTACTTCTCCCAGATAAGGTGGATGCTAGAAGTACTCCTAATAGGAGTATTCCTTATCAGAAGAAGCCCTAAGTATTAGGGTGCTGGGCCTCCTTTCAGAAAAGTTCTTATTTTGTTGCTCAATTCCAAATACGTGCACAACTTTTGTTTACATAAGGGTGCTCAAACCAGGCACCACTAGCTACTCAGGAGGCCAAGATCTGAGAATCAAGAAGCCAGCTGACAAATCCACAGACTCTTATCTCCAATTGACCAGTTAAAAGCCAAAGTTGGAGGTATGCTCAAATGGCAGAGCAGTAGCCTTGAGTGAAAAAGCCAAGAGAGAGGAAGAGGCTTCTCATCATTGTTTCTAAAGTCCTATAAAGAATACACAAAGTTCCTTTAAATAAACCATACTCATTCTCTGCCTCTCATTCTCTGTGTTGTCATTTCCCATTATCCCTTTTTCTGGCCCTTCTTTGTTCACTTAGTTCTTTTGGAAATACCAGTTGAGAATCTCAGCAGGGCCATGGGGTATCAGATGGTCAAAGACCAGCCCTGTTCCCAGTAGCTCAGCGATAAGAAGGGGGACAGGGCAAGGACATGGCCTCTGGGGAGTTGGTGGTCTTCCTCTCCCAATTTACAGCACAGAGCCTATCTGAACATGTCTGATAGTTTAATGCTCCTTTTTTTTTTTTTTCTGGTCCATTGTGGGGCTTGAATTCAGGGCCTGGGTGCTCTCCCTGAGCTCTTTTGCTCAAGGCTAATGGTCTACCACTTTCAACCACAGCCCTATTTCTGGTTTTTGAATAGTTGATTGAGATAAGAGTCTCACGGGGACTTTTCTTCCCCTGCTGGCTTTGAACCATGATCCTCAGATCTCATCCTCCTGAGCAACTAGGATTACAGGCATGAGCCATAAGTGCCTGGCTAATGCTCCTATTCTTAATAGGAATTGACAATGGATTTGATTTTATGGCTTTAGTGTAAACATTTAGCTAGTTTTTAATCTATCTAGTTTTTATCTTTTCCATAGAACAAAGAGCTCTGAAAGGAATAGTATTTTCTGCTCTATATGATGTAGGTAGAATCCATCATACACCTTCCAAGTAGGGCACCCTCTTTTTCTTGTGAGTTGCTCTTTAAAAGGGGATGCCACCACATGCAGGTTAGGCCTTATCAGTAACTACTTCTCTCTCCTTAGAGCTTTGACAATATCCTCTGACCTAAGGATAATAGTGGACAATGAAACTCTAGACGCTGGGGCTGGGAAGGTGGCTCAGTGGTAGAGCGCTTGCCTTGCATGTATGAGGCCCTGGGTTCGATTCCTCAGCACCACATAAGCAAAAAGAAAAAAGCTGGTAGTGGTACTGTGGCTCAAGTGGTAGAGCACTAGCCTTGAGCTGAAGAGCTGAGAGACAGAGCCCAGGCCCAGAGTTCAGGCCCCATGACCGCACCCCCCCCACCCCCCACCCCACCCCCCCCACCCCCCACCCCACCCCCCCCACCCCCCGCCAAAAAAAAAAAATATGGGTTCGTGGTCAGATATATAAATTCTACATCCCACTCCTGTCACTCACTAGCTAAGGGCATGCCATATGACTTCTCTGTGCTCTTCATCTGTTAACTAGAAGTAATCACTGTGCATGGGCACATGCACACACACACACACACACACACACACACACACACACACAGTGAGTTACTGTGAGAATGAAATCAGGTATAATATGTAGTAAGTTCTGTTCTGAGGTTGGCCTGTAGAGTTACTCCAGGAATACTGGGCATGAAACTAGAAATATATAGACACATATACTCACTTAATTCAACCCTCTGTATTAATGCAATCTTTGAGTGTGTAACCAAAAGTTCATATGCTGGCACCTTATAGCCTCAAGGCGGCAGTTCTGGGAAGACAAGGTCTGGTGGGAGGTGTATGGATCAAGAGAGGGGAGCCCTCGTCAAAGGATGAATGCCTTCTTCCTGGGAATACACTGGCTATGGTAGAGTTCTCCACATGTGCCATCTTTTCCCTCCTGACTTCTGCCACATTATGAAGAAACACAAAGTCCTCACCAGAACTGACTACCAGGCTTGGGTTTCCCAGCCTCCAGAACCTTGAGACTAAGTAAATTTCTTTCCTTTTATAGACAATCCACTCTTAAGTACTCTGTTGTAGCAAGAGAAAAAAAAATGCACTTAGTAGATTGAGCCAGATAAGGTAAGAATATTTCACTGTTTTCTAGCCTCCTAAAATATTCCAGTAGGGCGATCGCTTGCCTGGCAATTGCAATGTCCTGGGTCAATCCCCAGTACCCACCCCACCCCACTCCAAAAAAACGCAGGTCCTTGGTGAGGATTTCTGGGGGAGGTAGTTTGGCTTTTGGCTCTCTCCCCTGTGTGGCTGTAATGTCTCTGATAAAATAAAAAATTAAAAAAATGTAAAATGGTGCCTCTGTCCCCTCTGTACAAGTTACAAGAACTGCAGCTACCCCAAGTTGAGGGCAAACCCTCTGCCCCCACCGCCCTCCCTGTGTTGTTCCCCCTTCTTCCCCCCCTACTCCCCCCCTCCCCTTGGCTTGGGCTGCTCTCCAGAATGTGTTCATGGTTTGGAGGTGCTGAGACTTTTCTGCTTGTCTCGGCTCTGCAACTCAATCTAGAAATTGCTCGTTCACCTCCTAACCCTCGGAAAAGGAGAGGAGGAGCTGGTGGGGAAACAGGAGTCCTGGGGAGTCACTCTGCAGAGGTCAAAGTCCTCAGGCCTTAAAGTTGTGCCTCACAATCACAAACTCACAAGCTCATGCTGGCTGCCCAGTGTCTGGGCTTCTGTTAATATCTCCCACCCGGTGGCCCCCGGACCCCATACACCAGATGATACCTGGAGAGTTCTAGAGCCTGCCAGCTAAGCGGGGCATGTAGCTGTTCAGATCACAAATGCATATAAAGCAGCTGCTGTTGAGACAGGTGTTCACAGGTACAGTCAGAGCAGGCGCCCTGAGGCAAATATGGTTAGAGACAGGTACCCTAAGAGACCAAGGTCCTAAGAAACAGGTGCTCTCAAAGATAAGACAGGTGCCCTCAGGGGCAGATGGAGGTTAGAAGGGGGGGGGGGCCAGGCAGAGAGCATGAGATCACAGTGTGCCCACACAGTTTGTGCTTGCCCCACAGGAGCTCTGGAACAAAGATAACCATGGTTTCTTGCTGAACAAGTTCCTCCTTGGACAGAAATAGTTTCACCCTGCTACATGCCATTGTCACACCCTGTCAGAGCTGAAGCCACCGAGTGATGATCTCAGCTCCAGAGCCACCAGCCAACCTTAAACACACCCTGAGGCTGAGGCTTCCAGCTCACCACTCCTCAAAGCTGAGTAGCAGTGTCTTTCTTGAAGGAAGATGGACCATTGTATGTCTGTGTCTGCTACAGACCATGCCTTGGCCCGTAGACACCTACATCCTCACACCTGTGGGGAACAGCCTCCACCCCACTCCCCCCCCCCCCCCATGATGTCTCCTGGGTTTCATTCAAAGAGAGAAATTAAGGTCATGAAATGCAGGCATCCTTCACTGCCATTGCTGTGGGAGCCACAAGTACTCATGATCTCCCTTCACCATATTTTTTTCTAAATTTCACTCTCCCCCAGCTACTACCTCTGTTACTAGACTGCTTTTCCCTCAGGGTTACAAAAGTCCTCATTCATTTTCCCTGCGTGTGTGTGTGTGTGTGTGTGTGCGTGCGCGTGTGTGTGTGTGTGTGTGTGCGTGCGCGTGTGTGTGTGTGTGTGTGTGTGTGTGTGTGTGTGCTGGTCCTGGGCTTAAATTCAGAGCCTTAATTAAATTCAGATGCTGTCCTTGAGTTTTTTTTTACTCTACCACTTGAGCCACAGCTCCAGTTTCTGGCTTTTGGGTGGTTAATTGGAGATGTCTCACTATCTTTCCTTCCTGGGATTGCTTTGAACTGTGATCCTCAGATCTCAGCATCTTGAGTAGCTAGGGTTACAGAGGTAAGCTACCAACAACCAGCAAGCCCTGGTGTCTGAGTCCCTGAAAACAAAAGGCACCTTTAGATCCCCTTGAAGAGAAAGTGCGCTGCCCATCCATGAGGAATGTGGTCAGTAGACAACTTTCTGCTGTTCTCATCCTCAGGACCTGTGGTCACTCTACTCTAGAGTGTGTCCTAGCCAGTAACTGAGCAAGATGGTGCTCCAAAGGCCTTGTATCTGCTATGGAGACACCCTGGACCAGCAGAGATATAATATTTGCATTGCTATCTGATAGCTCTCTGTGCTCTATCCTTTTCCATTTTCCTTTGTCAGTGTTCTTTCCTTAATGAAGTGATCTCACCTCTAACTCTGTGTCAGTATTGCATTCTGGAGAACTCAGGTGTAACATTCATAGCAGAAGCGGTCCATGAAATCATCCAGAATGAGAGACACCAAGTAGACAAATAGTCACTTGGTGTCATCCAGTTCTCAGTGCCCACCCTAGTGCCACTACAATGGACACCTGAATAAAGAGGCATGGTGACAAAGAGGCTGTGGTGACAGAGGGTTGGTATCATGGCTTCATACATAGCAAAGAGAATCTAATAACAGGTTCCTGACTATCCAATCTACTGCACAAACACCAATGCTAAGTCTGTTATAGCACCATTCCTTCAGGAGACCGACCAATAGTAAGTCATCTAGGCTCCTTCTTATCTGTAATCCTAGCTACTCAGGAAGCTGAGATCTGAGGATTAAGGTTCAAAGCCAGCCCAGGTAGAGAATCTCTGAGACTCTTATCACCAATGAACCAGTAAAAAAAAAAAAAGCCAGAAGTAAAGGTGTGTCTCAAGTGGTAGAACATGAGCCTTGAATAAGAAAAACAAACAAGGGCTCATGGCCCTGAGTTCAAGTTCCAGTATCAGCATAAAAGTAAAGAATAGAAAAGGAAAGGATCAGCAGTTCATTCGCACAGGAATAGATCTCTATTCTGAACTAGCATTCTGAACTAGGGTTATCTTTCTTGTCTATAGGGTCTCATCTAGCACTACTATTATGGAAGGCCTGATAGACAATCCTGTACAACATAGCATTAGTCATATGAATGTACCTGGGCTTTGTTTTAATTGTATATGAAGGGAGAAGTCTGTACGCGCAGGTCCCAAGAAACAGGAGCAGAGCATACCAGGCAGGAAAAGACCAAGGTTGATTGTTGGTAAAAGAGAAGTGAGAGCAAAGCATGAAAGGAGACTTTGAGGTATGTGTTGATTCGAACTTGAGCCCCTTTTGGAAATAGTCTCTTCCCCTGATATCAGGTCAGTGTGTTCACAGGCAAATTATGCAGTGACCTTAGTTACAAAGTCTGGTGCCAGGACAGGAAGTGGAGGTAGCTGCTGAAGGAAAAACCTCAGTATTTTCTTCCCTCTTGGAGGTGGGAGTAAGCACTTTTGATGTAGAAGATGAGAAACTCAGGGCTCCTAGGGGTATCCACCTGGAGGTCCCACCTAAGTGTCAGGGTCCCACACATGCACATTGATTGAGCATTGACCATCTTTGGAATTCATCCCCTTTGTCATGAAGGTGAATCCTGGGCTCCATCTCTCTTGTACCTTCATCAACTATATGAAATAAAGGATTCTTTGTGAGCTGCCGAAGAAACCATCTGACTCTCACACAGAGTTCCCCATTGTTAATTGCTCTTAGTTTTTTATATATTCCTATAGATCACCAATGCAACTATTTCCATCTACTTACCATCTATCTTTCTATCTGTCCAATTCATATATAATCTCTTCATATGCATTATTTATGTACATTTGTATACATTATTTATTATATACTAGCCATATATATTATGATTTTCTCCCCTGTGTACTCCTCAAAATGGCTGACTCATCATACACACCAGTTAATTCTTCACTACTAGAACATTCTCCCAAGTTGCCACCATCAACACGTGTAACAATGGAGCCACCTGAATGTGCCCAGGGATATCCATGTCACCTAACTCCTGGGCTTTGACCCTATTAGCATCAGGTGGTAGAATGATTTAGTTCCCGAACACCATCTTATTGACTGCCTACTCCTAGAAACAGATGTCAAAATAGAGTATCAAAGTTTCACTAGGGAGACAGGCTTATGCATTAGTTACTTTTTGCTGTGACCAAAATATCTAAGAGAACAATTTAAGGGAAAACAGCTCATATTGCTCACAATTCCATATTGCTTGACTCTATGGACTTGGACAAAACATTCACAGCAGCAATAGTGTGTGGTAGAGGAGCTTCTTCACCTCATAGCTGACAGTGAGAAGGGACTGGATACCAGCTATAACCTTCAAAGGCATGCCCCTGTAACCAGTTAAGTCCCACGTCTGGAATTAGCCATAACCTCTCAAAATAGTTCCACCATCCATGGACCAAGCATTCAACACAGAAGCCTGTGGAAGACTTTTTGTATTCAGACCATAACCACTTGTAAAAAGAAAAAGGCAGAAGCTAGAGCAGGAAGAGCTCACTAAGGGAGCAGACTCACTAAGGCCTCTGCCCTCCCAGTGGAAGCTCTGGAGCAAAAATCACCAGAGTCTTCAGGAATGGTGAGGCCCTTGTAACACTGTCCTGTTGGGTTATATGAGCTGCGTACCTTAAAAAGATGTGGTCTCAAAGTGGGTGCCAGTGGCTCATACCTGTAATCATAGAATTAAACAATTAACCACCAGAAAACCAGAAGCAGGGCACTTGCTCAAAGTGATAGAGCCATAGCCTTGAGCAAAAAAGCTCAGGGACAGGGCTGGGAATGCAGTTTAGTGGTAGAGTGCTTGCCTAGCATGCATGAAGCCCTAGGTTGGATTCCTCAGTACCTCATAAACAGAAAAGGCTGGAAGTGGCGCTGTGGCTTAAATGGTAGAGTGCTAGTCTTGAGCAAAAGAAGCTCAGGGACAGTACCTAGGCCCTGAGTTCAAGCCCAGGACTAGCACCAAAAGAAAAAGCTCAAGGATAGTGCCCAGACCCACAACTGACAAAAGAAAAGAAGAGAAAAGAAAAGAAAAAAAGATATGGCCTCAGCTGGAAGAGTTTGATGCTGATGGAACCTATAGCCAGAACTGTCACATCACCATATGCCTGAACCTCAGCATCAAGTTCTCTCTCTAAAAGATGTCTGAAAATTGGGGAGAGACTCCACAAATGGGACTACCTTAAAAGGCACATATCTGTGTCTCCCACGTAGATGACAATACTTGTAGAATGTAGGAAAGTCATAGAAGCCATTTCTCTGGTTAATAAAGTGGTCTGTAATATATAAAGTGGGCGGAGACTTTACAGGCAGAGAGAGCTAGATGCTTAAAGGCTAAGATAATACAAAGTATGAGCATATTCTAGAAAAATAAAAAGAATCTAGTGGAATATAAATACTGGCAATTGGGAAATATGATGAATGGAGACAGATCATACAGAACTTTTTACTAGGGGCTAGGAAGGTGGCTCAGTGGTAGAGTGCTTGCCTTGCATGCCTGAGGCCCTGGGTTCGATTCCTCAGCACCACATAAGAAAAAAGAAAAAAGCCGGAAAGTGGCACTGTGGATCAAGTGGAAGAGCGCTAGCCTAGAGCTGAAGAGCTGAGGGACAGCGCCCAGGCCCAGAGTTCAGGCCCCATGACCAGACCCCCCCCCCCCCCAAAAAAAGAAGTTTTTGCTAAACGACAAAAATTCAGATTCCAGGGGCTGGGAAGGTGGCTCAGTGGCAGAGCGCTTGCCTTGCATGCCTGAGGCCCTGGGTTCGATTCCTCAGCACCACATAAGCAAAAAGAAAAAAGCCGGAAGTGACACTGTGGCTCAAGTGGTAGAGTGCTAGCCTTGAGCTGAAGAACTGAGGGACAGCGCCCAGGCCCAGAGTTCAGGTCCCACGACTGGCCCCCCCCCCCAAAAAAAAAATTCATATTCCAGCCTACAGTTGACATGAGACACTTGAAGAATGTTCATCAGAAAAATGACATGAGGGGCTGGGAATGTGGCTCAGTGGTAGAGTGCTTGCCTCGAACAGATGAGGCCCTGGGTTCAATTCCTCAGCACCACATAAACAGAAAATGCCAGAGTGGTGCTGTAGCTCAAGTTGTAGAGCACTAGCTTTGAGCAAAAGCAGCTCAAGGACAGCACCCTAGCCCTGAGTTCAAATTCCTAGACCAGAAAAAAACAACAACAACAACAAAAAAAAATGAAAAATAACATGATCAGATGTCTTCTGGTGTAAATATTATCAAGATTTCTTTGGTAGCTATCTGGAAAAAAAAAGAAAAGAAAGAAGAGAGAAAAAAGAGAGAAAAGGGGGAAGAAGAAAGAGAAAGCGGAAGGAAGGAAGGAAGGAAGGAAGGAAGGAAGGAAGGAAGGAAGGAAGGAAGGAAGGAAGGAAGGAAGGAAGGAAGGGTAAGGTCCGCTCCTGGATGGCTAGCAGACTCCACCCTCCTCGCAGCAAAGTCTCCACCCAGTACCTGCGTTACCTAGGCAACTGGGACACCTGGAAGAGGTCACATCTGCATCAGCTGAGGTCACATCTGAATTTGATGTGGCCACACCTTTCTCCGCCCTTACCCTAGATAAGGCCTAGCCCAGGCCCAGAGGCTCTCTCTGGCTGCTCTTTCCTAGCTCTTTTCTCTCTCTTTCCTCTTTCTCTTTCCTCTCTCTTTCCCAGCTCTCTCTCTTTCCCAGGCCTTTCCCAGCCATATGGAGTGCCAACCTTGCCTGGTCCCAGCAGGTCTACTGAATAAACCTGCCCCTTACCTGAATACCACGTGCGTGCTGGTGCTGTTCTTATTCGGCTACCTCTTTTTAAAAACCTAACAGGAAGGAAGGAAGGGAGGAAGGGAGGGAGGGAGGGTGGGAGGGAGGGAGGGAGGGAGGGGTGAGAAAAGAGATGAATGGATGAAAGGATGAAGGAGTGTCTGTAAGCTTTAGTGGTCCAGGGGAGAAACAAGGTGGGATGGTGGGATATAAGGATAAAGAAGAAAATCTAAATAACTCCCCGGGTAGAACTGCTGAGACATTGTGACCAACTGACTATGGAGGTGAAAGGAGCTCAGGACAATGCCCTAGCTTCTGGTTTTAGCATCTGACTGGCTCTTAATCTCCAAAGAGATAATCCATAAGCCTTCTCCCACCCATCTCCTCTTCACCTTGACTTATCTAATCTCTTCTTCCTACCTCACATCTCTCACACCATCAGGAAAACCCTCATCTTCTCGTCCTCATGCCCAGAAATAAGTTCCCAACAGAAGATACCAGACATTGCCTTGGAAGAGCTCACGTGGCGCATCTCTCATCATCTCAAGGCCATCTCACTGCTGAAGCTTTGGAGTCTTCAGTCCTCCCCAAAAGGGTGGTCCTCCCCAGACTGCCACAACCAGTATGTCTAGCTTTTCCTTCCACCAAACACTCCCCTTGCTTCAGCCTCACTGAACCACATTCTTCTCTTGTGACATTCTACCCAGACCTTCCATCTTTCATTGTCTAAATCTCTAAAGGCAAGTCCAATGTCACCTCCTCTGTAAATCTCCCCTAAGTCCTCCAGCTGTAACTATCCTCCACTTTGATGGACACTGGTCTGTGTGTTGT